>NC_091982.1:149258016-149567557 GCF_044704955.1 Pristiophorus japonicus | reverse complement strand
CCGATCACGGTCCCCCCTCCCCCGATCACAGTCCCCTCTCCCCCGATCACCAGTCCCCCGATCACAATCCCCCCTCGCCCGATCACAGTCCCCCTCCCCCGATCACAGCCCCCCTCCCCCGATCACAGTCCCCCTCTCCCCCGATCACAGTCCCCCGATCACAATCCCCTCTCCCCCCGATCACAGTCCCCCGATCACAATCCCCCCTCGCCCGATCACAGTCCCCCCTCCCCCGATCACAGCCCCCCTCCCCCGATCACAGTCGCCCTCCTCCCCCGATCACAGTCCCCCCTCCCCCGATCACAGTCCCCCCTCTCCCGATCACAGTCCCCCTCCCCCGATCACAGTCCCCCCTCCCCCGATCACAGTTCCCCGCTCCCCCAATCACAGACCCCCTCCCCCGATCACAGTACCCACTTCCCCGATCGCAGACCCCCCTCTCCAGATCACAGTCCCCCCTCCCCCGACCACAGTCCCCCCTCCTCCCCCGATCACGGTGCTCCCCCCTCCCCCGATCACAGTCCCCCCTTCCCCGAACACAGTCCCCCCTCCCCCGATCAAAGCCCCCCCTCGTCCGATCACAAGCCCCCTCCCCGATTACAGTCCCCCCTCCCCCGATCACAGCCCCCCCTCCCCCGATCACAGTCCCCCCTCCCCCGATCACAGCCCCCCCTCCCCCGATCACAGTCCCCCCTCCCCCGATCACAGTCCCCCCTCCCCCGATCACAATCCCCCCTCCCCCGATCACAGTCCCACTGCTCCCCCGATCACAGTCCCCCCGCTCCCCCGATCACAATCCCCCCTCCCCCGATCACAGTCCCCCCTCCCCCGATCTCGGTCTCCCCTCCCATGAATCGCAGTCCCCCCATTCCCCGATCACAATCCCCCCTCCCCCGATCACAGCCCCCCTCCCCGATCACAGTCCCCCCTCCCCCGATCACAGTCCCCCCTCCCACGAATCACAGTCCCCCCATTCCCCGATCACAATCCCCCCTCCCCCGATCACAGCCCCCCTCCCCGATCACAGTCACCCCTCCCCCGATCACAGTCCCCCCTCCCCCGAATGCAGTTTCCCCTCCACCGATCACAGCCCCCCTCCCCCGACCACAGTCCCCCCTCCCCCGATCACAGTCCCCCACCTCCCCTGATCACCGTCCCCCCTCCCCCGATCACAATCCTCCCTCCCCCAATCACGGTCCCCCCTCCCCCGCTCACAATCACTCTCCCCCGATCGCAGTCCCTCCTCCCCTGATCACAGCCCCCCTCCCCCGATCACAGTTCCTCCTCCCCCGATCACAGTCCCCCTCCTCCCCCGATCACAATTCCCCCTCCCCCGAGCACTGTCCCCCCTCCCCCGATCACAGTCCCCCTGCTCCCCCGATCCCGGTCCCACCTCCCACGAATCACAGGCCCCCCTCCCCCGATCTCGGTCCCCCCTCTCCCGATCACATTACCCTCTCCCCCGATCACAGAGCCCCCTCCCCGATCACAGTCCCCCCTCCCCCGATCACAGTCCCCCCTCCCCCGATCACAGTCCCCCCTCCCCGATCACAGTCCCACCTCCCCCGATCACAGTTCCTCCTCTCCCGATCACATTACCCTCTCCCCCGATCACAGAGCCCCCTCCCCCGATCACAGTCCCCCCTCCCCCGATCACAGTCCCCCCTCCCCCGATCACAGAGCCCCCTCCCCCGATCACAGTCCCCCCGCTCCCCCGATCACAATCCCCCCTCCCCTGATCACAGTCCCCCTCCTCCCCCGATCACAATCCCCCCTCCCCTGATCACAGTCCCCCCTCCCCCGATCACAGAGCCCCCTCCCCCGATCACAGTCCCCCCGCTCCCCCGATCACAATCCCCCCTCCCCTGATCACAGTCCCCCTCCTCCCCCGATCACAATCCCCCCTCCCCTGATCACAGTCCCCCTCCTCCCCCGATCACAATCCCCCCTCCCCTGATCACAGTCCCCCCTCCCCCGATCACAGAGCCCCCTCCCCCGATCACAGTCCCCCCGCTCCCTCGATCACAGTCCCCCCTCCCCTGATCACAGTCCCCCTCCTCCCCCGATCACAATCCCCCCTCCCCTGATCACAGTCCCCCCTCCCCCGATCACATTACCCTCTCCCCCGATCACAGTCCCCCCGCTCCCCCGATCACAATCCCCCCTCCCCTGATCACAGTCCCCCCTCCCCCGATCACATTACCCCCTCCCCCGATCACAATCCCCCCTCCCCCGATCACAGTCCCCCTCCCCCGATCACAGCCCCCTCCCCCGATCACAGTTCCCCTCCTCCCGATCACGATCCCCCATCCCCCGATCACAGTCCCCCTCCCCCGATCACAGTCCCCCCTCCCCCAATCACTATCCCCCCTCTCCCGATCACAGTCCCCCATCCCCCGATCACAGTCCCCCTCCCCCGATCACAGTCCCCCCTCCTCCGATCACAGTCCCCCTCCCCCGATCACAGTCCCCCCTCCCCCAATCACTATCCCCCCTCTCCCGATCACAGTCCCCCATCCCCCGATCACAGTCCCCCTCCCCCGATCACAGACCCCCTCCCCCGATCACAGTACCCACTTCCCCGATCGCAGACCCCCCTCTCCAGATCACAGTCCCCCCTCCCCCGACCACAGTCCCCCATCCTCCCCCGATCACGGTCCTCCCCCCCTCCCCCGATCACAGTCCCCCCTTCCCCGAACACAGTCCCCCCTCCCCCGATCAAAGCCCCCCTCGTCCGATCACAAGCCCCCTCCCCCGATTACAGTCCCCCCTCCCCCGATCACAGCCCCCCTCCCCCGATCACAGTCCCCCCTCCCCCGATCATAGTCCCCCCTCCCCCGATTACAATCCCCCCTCCCCCGATCACAGCCCCCCTCCCCGATCACAGTCCCCCCTCCCCCGATCACAGTCCCCCTCCCCGATCACAGTCCCCCTTCCCCCGATCACAGCCCCCCTCCCCGATCATAGTCCCCCCTCCCCCGATCACAGTCCCCCCTCCCCCGATCACAGTCCCCCCTCCCCGATCACAGTCCCCCCTCCCCCGATCACAGTCCCCCCTCCCCGATCACAGTCCCCCCTCCCCCGATCACAGTCCCCCCTCCCCTGATCACAGTCCCCCTCCCCCGATCACAGTCCCCCTCCCCCGACCACAGTCCCCCACCTCCCCTGATCACCGTCCCCCCTCCCCCGATCACAGTCCCCCCTCCCCCGATCACAGTCCCCCTCCCCTGATCACAGTCCCCCTCCCCCTGATCACAGTCCCCCTCCCCCGATCACAGTCCCCCTCCCCCCGACCACAGTCCCCCCTCCCCTGATCACAGTCCCCCCTCCCCCGATCACAGTCCCCCTCCCCCGACCACAGTCCCCCACCTCCCCCGATCACGGTCCCCCCTCCCCGCTCACAATCACTCTCCAACGATCGCAGTCCCCCCACCCCTGATCACAGTCCCTCCTCCGACGATCACTATCCCCCATCCCCGATCTCAAAGCCCCTCCTCACCCGATCACCGTTCCCCCCGACCCGCGATCACAGACCCCCCTCCCCCGATCACCGGCCCCCCTCCCCCGATCAAAGTCCCCCCTCCCCCGAGCACATTCCCCCCTCCCCCGATCACAGTTCCTGCTCCCCCGATCACAGCCCCCCTCCCCCGATCACAATCCCCCCTCCCCCGATCACAGTTCCTGCTCCCCCGATCACAGTCCCCCTCCTCCCCCGATCACAATTCCCCCTCCCCCGAGCACTGTCCCCCCTCCCCCGATCACAGTCCCCCTGCTCCCCCGATCCCGGTCCCACCTCCCACGAATCACAGGCCCCCTCCCCCGATCTCGGTCCCCCCTCTCCCGATCACATTACCCTCTGCCCCGATCACAGAGCCCCCTCCCCCGATCACAGTCCCGCTCCCCCGATCACAATCCCCCTCCCCCGATCACAGTCCCCCCTCCCCCGATCACAGTCCCCTCCCCCGATCACAGTCCCCCCTCCCCCAATCACTATCCCCTCTCTCCCGATCACAGTCCCCCATCCCCCGATCACAGTCCCCCTCCCCCGATCACAGTCCCCCTCCCCCAATCACAATGCCCCCCCCGATCACAGTCCCCCCTCCCCCGATCACAGTCCCCCTCCCCCGATCACAGTCCCCCCTCCCCCGATCACAGTCCCCCGCTCCCCCAATCACAGACCCCCTCCCCCGATCACAGTACCCCACTTCCCCGATCGCAGACCCCCCTCTCCAGATCACAGTCCCCCTCCCCCGATCACAGTCCCCCCGTCCCCCCTCCCGATCCACAGTCCCCCCTCGATCCCCCGATCACCAGCACGTCCCCCCTCCCCCGACCACAGTCCCCCCTCTCCCCCGATCACGGGTCCTCCCCCCCTCCCCCGATCACAGTCCCCCCTCCCCGAACACAGTCCCCCCTCCCCCCGATCAAAGCCCCCCCTCGTCGATCACAAGCCCCCTCCCCGATTACAGTCCCCCCTCCCCCGATCACAGCCCCCCCTCCCCCGATCACAGTCCCCCCTCCCCCGATCACAGTCCCCCCTCCCCCGATCACAGTCCCCCCTCCCCCGATCACAGTCCCCCCTCCCCCGATCACAATCCCCCCTCCCCCGATCACAGTCCCACTGCTCCCCCGATCACAGTTCCCTCTCCCCCGATCACAGTCCCCCCGCTCCCCCGATCACAATCCCCCCTCCCCCGATCACAGCTCCCCTCCCCGATCACAGTCCCCCCTCCCCGATCACAGCCCCCCCTCCCCCGATCACAGTCCCCCTCCCCCGACCACAGACCCCCACCTCCCCTGATCACAGTCCCTCCTCCGACGATCACTATCCCCCATCCCCGATCTCAAAGCCCCTCCTCACCCGATCACAGTCCCCCTCCCCCGATCACCGTTCCCCCGACCCGCGATCACAGACCCCCCTCCCCCGATCACCGCCCCCCCTCCCCCGATCAAAGTCCCCCTCCCCCGAGCACATTCCCCGCTCCCCCGATCACAATCCCCCCTCCCCCGATCACAGTTCCTCCTCCCCCGATCCCGGTCCCACCTCCCACGAATCACAGGCCCCCCTCCTCCGATCTCGGTCCCCCCTCTCCCGATCACATTGCCCTCTGCCCCGATCACAGAGCCCCCTCCCCCGATCACAGTCCCGCTCCCCCGATCACAATCCCCCCTCCCCCGATCACAGTCCCCCCTCCCCCGATCACAGTCCCCCTCCCCCGATCACAGTCCCCCCTCCCCCAATCACTATCCCCCCTCTCCCGATCACAGTCCCCCATCCCCCGATCACAGTCCCCCTCCCCCGATCACAATCCCCCCTCCCCCGATCACAGTCCCCCCTCCCCTGATCACAGTCCCCCTCCGCCCCCGATCACAATCACCCCTCTGCCGATCACAGTCCCCCATCCCCGATCACAGTCCCCCCTCCCCCAATCACTATCCCCCCTCTCCCGATCACAGTCCCCCCATCCCCCGATCACAGCCCCCCCTCCCCCAATCACTATCCCCCTCCCCCGATCACAGTCCCCCCTCCCCCGATCACAGTCCCCCTCCCCCGATCACAGTCCCCCCTCCCCCAATCACTATCCCCCTCTCCCGATCACAGTCCCCCATCCCCCGATCACAGTCCCCCTCCCCCAATCACAATCCCCCCCCCGATCACAGTCCCCCCTCCCCCGATCACAGTCCCCCTCCCCCGATCACAGTCCCCCCTCCCCCGATCACAGTCCCCCGCTCCCCCAATCACAGACCCCCTCCCCCGATCACAGTACCCACCTCCCCGATCGCAGACCCCCCTCTCCAGATCACAGTCCCCCCTCCCCCGACCACAGTCCCCCCTCCCCCGATCACGGTCCTCCCCCCTCCCCCGATCACAGTCCCCCCTTCCCCGAACACAGTCCCCCCTCCCCCGATCAAAGCCCCCCCTCGTCCGATCACAAGCCCCCTCCCCGATTACAGTCCCCCCTCCCCCGATCACAGCCCCCCCTCCCCCGATCACAGTCCCCCCTCCCCCGATCACAGTCCCTCCTCCGACGATCACTATCCCCCTCCCCGATCACAGTCCCCCCTCCCCCGATCACAGTCCCCCTCCCCCGATCACAATCCCCCCTCCCCCGATCACAGTCCCCCCTCCCCTGATCACAGTCCCCCTCCGCCCCCGATCACAATCACCCCTCTGCCGATCACAGTCCCCCATCCCCCGATCACAGTCCCCCCTCCCCCAATCACTATCCCCCCTCTCCCGATCACAGTCCCCCATCCCCCGATCACAGCCCCCCCTCCCCCAATCACTATCCCCCTCCCCCGATCACAGTCCCCCCTCCCCCGATCACAGTCCCCCTCCCCCGATCACAGTCCCCCCTCCCCCAATCACTATCCCCCCTCTCCCGATCACAGTCCCCCATCCCCCGATCACAGTCCCCCGATCACAGTCCCCCCTCCCCCGATCACAGTCCCCCGCTCCCCCAATCACAGACCCCCTCCCCCGATCACAGTACCCACTTCCCCGATCGCAGACCCCCCTCTCCAGATCACAGTCCCCCCTCCCCCGACCACAGTCCCCCCTCCTCCCCCGATCACGGTCCTCCCCCCTCCCCCGATCACAGTCCCCCCTTCCCCGAACACAGTCCCCCCTCCCCCGATCAAAGCCCCCCCTCGTCCGATCACAAGCCCCCTCCCCGATTACAGTCCCCCCTCCCCCGATCACAGCCCCCCCTCCCCCGATCACAGTCCCCCCTCCCCCGATCACAGTCCCCCCTCCCCCGATCACAGTCCCCCCTCCCCCGATCACAGTCCCCCCTCCCCCGATCACAATCCCCCCTCCCCCGATCACAGTCCCACTGCTCCCCCGATCACAGTTCCCTCTCCCCCGATCACAGTCCCCCCGCTCCCCCGATCACAATCCCCCCTCCCCCGATCACAGCTCCCCTCCCCGATCACAGTCCCCCCTCCCCGATCACAGCCCCCCCTCCCCCGATCACAGTCCCCCTCCCCCGACCACAGACCCCCACCTCCCCTGATCACCGTCCCCCCTCCCCCGATCACAATCCTCCCTCCCCCGATCACGGTCCCCCCTCCCCCGCTCACAATCACTCTCCCCCGATCGCAGTCCCCCCTCCCCTGATCACAGTCCCTCCTCCGACGATCACTATCCCCCATCCCCGATCTCAAAGCCCCTCCTCACCCGATCACAGTCCCCCTCCCCCGATCACCGTTCCCCCCGACCCGCGATCACAGACCCCCCTCCCCCGATCACCGGCCCCCCTCCCCCGATCAAAGTCCCCCCTCCCCCGAGCACATTCCCCGCTCCCCCGATCACAATCCCCCCTCCCCCGATCACAGTTCCTCCTCCCCCGATCCCGGTCCCACCTCCCACGAATCACAGGCCCCCCTCCTCCGATCTCGGTCCCCCCTCTCCCGATCACATTGCCCTCTGCCCCGATCACAGAGCCCCCTCCCCCGATCACAGTCCCGCTCCCCCGATCACAATCCCCCCTCCCCCGATCACAGTCCCCCCTCCCCCGATCACAGTCCCCCTCCCCCGATCACAGTCCCCCCTCCCCCAATCACTATCCCCCCTCTCCCGATCACAGTCCCCCATCCCCCGATCACAGTCCCCCTCCCCCGATCACAATCCCCCCTCCCCCGATCACAGTCCCCCCTCCCCTGATCACAGTCCCCCTCCGCCCCCGATCACAATCACCCCTCTGCCGATCACAGTCCCCCATCCCCCGATCACAGTCCCCCCTCCCCCAATCACTATCCCCCCTCTCCCGATCACAGTCCCCCATCCCCCGATCACAGCCCCCCCTCCCCCAATCACTATCCCCCTCCCCCGATCACAGTCCCCCCTCCCCCGATCACAGTCCCCCTCCCCCGATCACAGTCCCCCCTCCCCCAATCACTATCCCCCCTCTCCCGATCACAGTCCCCCATCCCCCGATCACAGTCCCCCTCCCCCGATCACAGTCCCCCTCCCCCAATCACAATCCCCCCCCCGATCACAGTCCCCCCTCCCCCGATCACAGTCCCCCTCCCCCGATCACAGTCCCCCCTCCCCCGATCACAGTCCCCCGCTCCCCCAATCACAGACCCCCTCCCCCGATCACAGTACCCACCTCCCCGATCGCAGACCCCCCTCTCCAGATCACAGTCCCCCCTCCCCCGACCACAGTCCCCCCTCCCCCGATCACGGTCCTCCCCCCTCCCCCGATCACAGTCCCCCCTTCCCCGAACACAGTCCCCCCTCCCCCGATCAAAGCCCCCCCTCGTCCGATCACAAGCCCCCTCCCCGATTACAGTCCCCCCTCCCCCGATCACAGCCCCCCCTCCCCCGATCACAGTCCCCCCTCCCCCGATCACAGTCCCTCCTCCGACGATCACTATCCCCCTCCCCGATCACAGTCCCCCCTCCCCCGATCACAGTCCCCCTCCCCCGATCACAATCCCCCCTCCCCCGATCACAGTCCCCCCTCCCCTGATCACAGTCCCCCTCCGCCCCCGATCACAATCACCCCTCTGCCGATCACAGTCCCCCATCCCCCGATCACAGTCCCCCCTCCCCCAATCACTATCCCCCCTCTCCCGATCACAGTCCCCCATCCCCCGATCACAGCCCCCCCTCCCCCAATCACTATCCCCCTCCCCCGATCACAGTCCCCCCTCCCCCGATCACAGTCCCCCTCCCCCGATCACAGTCCCCCCTCCCCCAATCACTATCCCCCCTCTCCCGATCACAGTCCCCCATCCCCCGATCACAGTCCCCCTCCCCCGATCACAGTCCCCCTCCCCCAATCACAATCCCCCCCCCGATCACAGTCCCCCCTCCCCCGATCACAGTCCCCCTCCCCCGATCACAGACCCCCTCCCCCGATCACAGTACCCACTTCCCCGATCGCAGACCCCCCTCTCCAGATCACAGTTCCCCCCTCCCCCGACCACAGTCCCCCCTCCCCCGATCACGGTCCTCCCCCCTCCCCCGATCACAGTCCCCCCTTCCCCGAACACAGTCCCCCCTCCCCCGATCAAAGCCCCCCCTCGTCCGATCACAAGCCCCCTCCCCGATTACAGTCCCCCCTCCCCCGATCACAGCCCCCCCTCCCCCGATCACAGTCCCCCCTCCCCCGATCACAGTCCCTCCTCCGACGATCACTATCCCCCATCCCCGATCTCAAAGCCCCTCCTCACCCGATCACAGTCCCCCTCCCCCGATCACCGTTCCCCCCGACCAGCGATCACAGACCCCGCTCCCCCGATCACCGGCCCCCCTCCCCCGATCAAAGTCCCCCCTCCCCCGAGCACAGTCCCCCCTCCCCCGAGCACATTCCCCGCTCCCCCGATCACAATTCCCCCTCCCCCGAGCACTGTCCCCCCTCCCCCGATCACAGTCCCCCTGCTCCCCCGATCCCGGTCCCACCTCCCACGAATCACAGGCCCCCCTCCCCCGATCTCGGTCCCCCCTCTCCCGATCACATTACCCTCTCCCCCGATCACAGAGCACCCTCCCCCGATCACAGTCCCCCCTCCCCCGATCACAGTCCCCCCTCCCCCGATCACAGTCCCGCCTCCCCCGATCACAGTCCCACCTCCCCCGATCACCGGCCCCCCTCCCCCGATCACAGTCCCCCCTCCCCCGATCACAGTCCCCCCTCCCCTGATCACAGTCCCCCCTCCCCCGATCACAATCCCCCCACGCCGATCACAGTTCCCCCTCCCCCGATCACAATCCCCCCTCCCCCGATCACAGTCCCCCCTCCCCCGATCACAATCCCCCCTCCCCCGATCACAGTCCCCCTCCTCCCCCGATCACAATTCCTCCTCCCCCGAGCACAGTCCCCCTCCTCCCCCGATCACAATTCCTCCTCCCCCGAGCACAGTCCCCCTGCTCCCCCGATCCCGGTCCCACCTCCCACGAATCACAGTCCCCCCTCCCCCGATCTCGCTCCCCCCTCCCCCGATCACATTGCCCCCTCCCACGAATCACAGTCCCCCCGCTCCCCTGATCACAATCCCCCCTCCCCTGATCACAATCCCCCCTCCCCCGATCACAGTCCCCCCTCCCCCGATCACAGTTCCCCCTCCCCCGATCACAGTCCCCCTCCTCCCCTGATCACAGTCCCCCTCCTCCGCCGAATACAATCCCCCCTCCCCCGATCACAGTCCCTCCTCCCCCGATCACAGTCCCCCCTCCCCCGATCACAGTCCCTCCTCCCCCGATCACAGTCCCCCTCCTCCGCCGAATACAATCCCCCCTCCCCCGATCACAGTCCCCCCTCCCCCGATCACAGTCCCCCTGCTCCCCCGATCCCGGTCCCCTCTCCCCCGATCACAGTCCCCCCTCCCCCGATCTCGGTCCCCTCTCCCCCGATCACAGAGCCCCCTCCCCCGATCACAGTCCCCCCTCCACCAATCACATTACCCTCTCCCCCGATCACAGTCCCCCCTCCCCCGATCTCGGTCCCCTCTCCCCCGATCACAGAGCCCCCTCCCCCGATCACAGTCCCCCCCGCTCCCCCAATCACAGTCCCACTCCTCCCCCGATCACGGTCCCCCCTCCCACGAATCACAGTCCCCCCGCTCTCCCGAATACAATCCCCCCTCCCCCGAATACAATCCCCCCTCCCCCGATCGCAGTCCCTCCTCCCACGATCACTATCCCCCATCCCCCGATCACAAAGCCCCTCCTCACCCGATCACAGTCCCCCTCCCCCGATCACCGTTCCCCCCTCCCACGAATCACAGTCACCCATCCCCCGAATATAATCCCCGCTCCCCCAATCAAAGCCCCCCCTCGTCCGATCACAAGCCCCCTCCCCCGATCAGAGTCCGCCCTCCCCCGATCACAGTCCCACTGCTCCCCCGATCACAGTCCCCCCCTCCCCCGATCACAGTCCCCCCTCCCCCGATCACAATCCCCTCTCCCCCGATCACAGTCCCCCCTCCCCCGATCACAGTCCCCCCCTCCCCCGATCACAGTCCCACTGCTCCCCCGATCACAGTCCCCCCTCCCCCGATCACAGTCCCCCCTCCCCCGATCACAGTCCCACTGCTCCCCCGATCACAGTCCCCCCTCCCCCGATCACAGTCCCCCCTCCCCCGATCACAATCCCCTCTCCCCCGATCACAGTCCCCCCTCCCCCGATCACAGTCCCCCCCTCCCCCGATCACAGTCCCACTGCTCCCCCGATCACAGTCCCCCCTCCCCCGATCACAGTCCCCCCTCCCCCGATCACAGTCCCCCCTCCCCCGATCACAGTCCCCCCTCCCCCGATCACAGTCCCCCCCTCCCCCGATCACAGTCCCACTGCTCCCCCGATCACAGTCCCCCCTCCCCCGATCACAATCCCCCCTCCCCCGATCACAGTCCCCCCTCCCCCGATCACAGTCCCCCCTCCCCCGATCACAGTCCCCCCTCCCCCGATCACAGTCCCCCCTCCCCCGATCACAGTCCCCCTCCTCCGATCACAGTCCCCCCTCCCCCAATCACAGTCCCCCCTCCCCCGATTACAATCCCCCCTCCCCCGATCACAGTCCCCCCTCCCCCGATCACAGTCCCCCTCCTCCGATCACAGTCCCCCCTCCCCCAATCACAGTCCCCCCTCCCCCGATCACAGTCCCCCCTCCCCCGATCACAGTCCCCCCTCCCCCGATCACAGTCCCCCCTCCCCCGATCACAGTCCCCCCTCCCCCGATCACAGTCCCCCCTCCCCCGATCACAGTCCCCCCTCCCCCAATCACAATCCCCCCTCCCCCGATCACAGTCCCCCCACCCCCGACCACAGTCCCCCCTCCCCCCCGATCACGGCACCCCCTCCCCCGATCACATTGCCCCCTTCCCCGAACACAGTCCCCTCCTCCCCCGATCACAGTCCCCCCTCCCCCGATCACAGTCCCCCCTCCCCCGATCACAGTCCCACTGCTCCCCCGATCACGGTCCCCCCTCCCACGAATCACAGTCCCCCCTCCCCGATCACAGTCCCCCCTCCCCCGATCACAGTCCCACTGCTCCCCCGATCACGGTCCCCCCTCCCCCGATCACAGTCCCCCCTCCCCCGATCACAGTCCCCCGCTCCCCCAATCACAGTCCCCCCTCCCCCGATCACAGTCCCCCGCTCCCCCAATCACAGTCCCCCCTCCCCCGATCACAGTCCCACTCCTCCCCCGATCACAATCCCTCCTCCCCGATCACAGTCCCCACTTCCCCGATCACAGTCCCCCCTCCCCCAATCACAGCCCCCCTCCCCCGATCACAGTCCCCCCTCCCCGATTATGGTCCCCCTCCTCTGATCACAGTCCCCCCTCCCCCGATCACAGTCCCACCCCCCCTCTCCCAATCACAGTCACCCTCCTCCCCCGATCACAATCCCCCCTCCCCCAATCACAGCCCCCCTCCCCGGATCACAGTCCCCCCTCCCCGATTATGGTCCCCCTCCTCCGATCACAGTCCCCCCTCCCCCGATCACAGTCCCCCTCCTCCCCCGATCATAGTCCCCTCTCCCCGATCACAGTCCCCCCTCCCCCGATCACAAGCCCCCTCCCCCATCACAGTCCCCCCTCCCCCAATCACTATCCCCCCTCTCTCGATCACAGTCACCCTCCTCCCCCGATCACAATCCCCCCTCCCCCGATCACAGTCCCCGTACCCCCGATCACAGTCCCCCCTCCCCCGATCACAGTCCCCCCTCCCCCGATCACAGTCCCCCCACCCCCGATCACAGTCCCCCCACCCCCGATCACAGTCCCCCCTCTCCCGATCACAGTCACCCTCCTCCCCCGATCACAATCCCCGCTCCCCCAATCACAGCCCCCCTCCCCGATCACTGTCCCCCTCCCCCGATCACAGTCTCCCCTCTCCCGATCACAGTCCCCCTCCTCCCCCGATCACAGTACCCCCTCCCCTGATCACAGTCCCCTCTCCCCCATCACAGCCCCCCTCCCCCGATCACAGTCCCCCCTCCCCCGATCACAATCCCCCCTCCCCCAATCACTATCCCCCCTCTCCCGATCATAGTCCCCCCTCCCCGATCACAGTCCCCCCTCCCCCGATCACAGTCCCCCCACCCCCGATCACAGTCCCCCCTCCCCCGATCACAGTCCCCCCTCCCCCGATCACAGTCCCCCCTCCCCCGATCACAGTCACCCCTCTCCCGATCACAGTCACCCTCCTCCCCCGATCACAGTCCCCCCCCCCGATCACAGTCACCCTCCTCCCCCGATCACAGTCCCCCCTCCCCCGATCACAGTCCCCCCCCCCGATCACAGTCACCCTCCTCCCCCGATCACAGTCCCCCCTCCTCCCCCGATCACAGTCACCCCTCCTCCCCCGATCACAGTCACCCCTCTCCCGATCACAGTCACCCTCCTCCCCCGATCACAGTCCCCCTCCCCGATCACAGTCACCCCCCTCCCCCGATCACAGTCCCCCCACCCCCGATCACAGTCCCCCCTCCCCCGATCATAGTCCCCCCTCCCCGATCACAGTCCCCCCTCCCCCGATCACAGTCCCCCCACCCCCGATCACAGTCCCCCCTCCCCCGATCACAGTCCCCCCTCCCCCGATCACAATCCCCGCTCCCCCAATCACAGTCCCCCCTCCCCCGATCACAGTCACCCTCCTCCCCCGATCACAGTCCCCCCTCCCCCGATCACAGTCCCCTCACCCACGATCACAGTCCCCCTTCTCCCCCGATCACAGTCCCCCCTCCCCGATCACAGTCCCCCTCCCCCGATCACAGTCACCCTCCTCCCCCGATCACAGTCACCCCTCTCCCGATCACAGTCAGCCTCCTCCCCCGATCACAATCCCCGCTCCCCCAATCACAGTCCCCTCTCCCCGATCACAGTCCCCCTCGCCCGATCAAGGCCTCCCTCCCCCGATCACGATCCCCCCTCCCACGAATCACAGTCCCACTCCTCCCCCGATCAGAATCCCTCCTCCCCCGATCAGAATCCCTCCTCCCCCGATCACAGTCCCCCCTTCCCCGATCACAGACACCCCTCTCCCAATCACAGTCCCCCCTCCCCCGATCACAATCCCCTCTCCCCCAATCACTATCCCCCCTCTCCCGATCATAGTCCCCCTCACCCCCGATCACAGTCCCCCTCCTCCCCTGATCACAGTCCCCCCTGCCCCGATCACAGTCCCCCTCCCCCGATCACAGTCCCCCCTCCCCTGATCACAATCCCCCCTCCCCCGATCACAATCCCCCCTCCCCCAATCACAGCCCCCCTCCCCCGATCACAGTCCCCCCTCCCCGATTATGGTCCCCCTCCTCCGATCACAGTCCCCCCTCCCCCGATCACAGTTCCCCTCCTCCCCCGATCATAGTCCCCTCTCCCCGATCACAGTCCCCCCTCGCCTGATCAAGGCCCCCCTCCCCCATCACAGCCCCCCTCCACCGATCACAGTCCCCCCTCCCCCGATCACAATCCCCCCTCCCCCATCACAGCCCCCCTCCACCGATCACAGTCCTCCCTCCCCCCAATCACAATCCCCCCACCCACGATCACAGTCCCCCTCCTCCCCCGATCACAGTCCCCCCTCCCCTGATCACAATCCCCCCTCCCCCGATCACAGTCCCCCCACCCCCGATCACAGTACCCGCTCCCCTGATCACAGTCCCCCCTCCCCCGATCACAATCCCCCCTCCCACGATCACAGTCCCCCTCCCCCAATCACAGACCCCTCCCCCGATCACAGTCCCCCTCCCCTGATCACAGTCCCCCCTCCCCGATCACAGTCCCCCTCGCCCGATCAAGGACCCCCTCCCCCGATCACAATCCCCCCTCCCCTGATCACAGTCCCCCCTCCCCTGATCACAGTCCCCCCTCCCCCGATCACAGTTCCCCTCCTCCCGATCACGATCCCCCCTCCCACGAATCACAGTCCCACTCCTCCCCCGATCAGAATCCCTCCTCCCCCGATCACAATCCCCCCTCCCCCGATCACAATCCCTCCTCCCCCGATCACAGTCCCCCCTTCCCCGATCACAGACCCCCCTCTCCCAATCACAGTCCCCCCTCCCCCGATCACAATCCCCCCTCCCCCAATCACTATCCCCCCTCTCCCGATCATAGTCCCCCCTCCCCCGATCACAGTCCCCCTCCTCCCCCGATCACAATCCCCCCTCCCCCGATCACAATCCCCCCTCCAACGACCACAGTTCCCCTCCTCCCCTGATCACAATCCCCCCTCCCCCGATCACAATCCCCCCTCCCCTGACCACAGTCCCCCTCCTCCCCCGATCACAGTCCCCCTCCCCCGATCACGGTCCTCCCCTCTCCCCCGATCACAGTCCCCCCTCCACCGTTCACAGTCCCCCCTCCCCCCCGATCACGGAACCACCTCCCCCGATCACATTCCCCCCTTCCCCGAACACAGTCCCCTCCTCCCCCGATCAAAGCCCCTCCTCGTCCGATCACAAGCCCCCTCCCCCGATCACGGTCCCCCCTCCCACGAATTACAGTCCCCCCTCCCCGATTATGGTCCCCCTCCTCCGATCACAGTCCCCCCTCCCCCGATCACAGTCCCCCTCCCCCGATCACGGTCCTCCCCCCTCCCCCGATCACAGTCCCCCCTCCACCGTTCACAGTCCCCCTCCCCCGATCACGGTCCTCCCCCCTTCCCCGAACACAGTCCCCTCCTCCCCCGATCACAGCCCCCCCTCTCCCGATCACAATCACCACTCCCCCAATCACAGCCCCCCTCCCCCAATCACAGTCCCGCCTCCCCCGATCACAGTCCCCCCTCCCCCGATCACAGTCCCCCTCCTCCCCCGATCACAGTCCCCCCTCCCCTGATCACAGTCCCCCCTCCCCCAATCACAGCCCCCTCCCCCGATCACAGTCCCCCCTCCCCCAATCACAATCCCCCCTCCCCCGATCACAGTCCCCCCTCTCCCGATCACAGTCCCCCTCCCCTGATCACAGTCCCCCCTCCCCCGATCACAATCCCCCCTCCCCCGATCACAATCCCCCCTCCCCCGATCACAGTCCCCCCTCTCCCGATCACAGTCCCCCCTCCCCCGATCACAGTCCCCCCTCCCCCGATCACAGTCCCCCTCCTCCCCCGATCACAATCCCCCCTCCCCCGATCACAATCCCCCCTCCCCCGACCACAGTCCCCCTCCTCCCCTGATCACAATCCCCCCTCCCCCGATCACAATCCCCCCTCCCCCGACCACAGTCCCCCTCCTCCCCCGATCACAGTCCCCCTCCCCCGATCACGGTCCTCCCCCCTCCCCCGATCACAGTCCCCCCTCCACCGTTCACAGTCCCCCCTCCCCCCCGATCACGGAACCACCTCCCCCGATCACATTCCCCCCTTCCCCGAACACAGTCCCCTCCTCCCCCGATCAAAGCCCCTCCTCGTCCGATCACAAGCCTCCTCCCCCGATCACGGTCCCCCCTCCCACGAATTACAGTCCCCCCGCTCCCCCGATCACAATCCCCTCTCCCCCAATCACAGTCCCCCCTCCCCGATTATGGTCCCCCTCCTCCGATCACAGTCCCCCCTCCCCCGATCACAGTCCCCCTCCTCCACCGATCACAGTCCCCCCTCCCCCGATCACAGTCCCCCTCCTCCCCCGATCACAGTCCCCCCTCCCCCGATCACAGTCCCCCTCCTCCCCCGATCACAGTCCCCTCTCCCCGATCACAGTCCCCCCTCTCCCCGATCACAGCCCCCCCTCCCCCGATCAGAATCCCTCCTCCCCCGATCACAGTCCCCCCTTCCCCGATCACAGACCTCCCCTCTCCCAATCACAGTCCCCCCTCCACCGATCACAATCCCCCCTCCCCCAATCACTATCCCCCCTCTCCCGATCACGGTCCCCCCTCCCCCGATCACAGTCCCCCCACCCCCGATCACAGCCCCCCCTCTCCCGATCACAATCACCACTCCCCCAATCACAGCCCCCCTCCCCCAATCACAGTCCCCCCCCCCCGATCACAGTCCCCCCTCTCCCGATCACAGTCCCCCTCCTCCCCCGATCACAGTCCCCCCTCCCCTGATCACAGTCCCCCCTCCCCCAATCACAGCCCCCTCCCCCGATCACAGTCCCCCCTCCCCCGATCACAATCCCCCCTCCCCCGATCACAGTCCCCCCTCTCCCGATCACAGTCCCCCTCCCCTGATCACAGTCCCCCCTCCCCCGATCACAATCCCCCCTCCCCCGATCACAATCCCCCCTCCCCCGATCACAGTCCCCCCTCCCCCGATCACAGTCCCCCCTCCCCCAATCACAGCCCCCTCCCCCGATCACAGTCCCCCTCCCCTGATCACAGTCCCCCCTCCCCCGATCACAATCCCCCCTCCCCCAATCACTATCCCCCTTCTCCCGATCATAGTCCCCCCTATCCCGATCACAGTCCCCCCTCCCCCGACCACAGTCCCCCTCCTCCCCCGACCACAGTCCCCCTCCTACCCCGATCACAATCCCCCCTCCACCGTTCACATTACCCCCTCCCCCGAACACAGTCCCCTCCTTCCCCGATCAAAGCCCCCCTCGTCCGATCACAAGCCCCCTCCCCCGATCACAGTCCCCCCTCCCCCGATCACAATCCCAATGCTCCCCCGATCAGTCCCCCCTCCCACGAATCACAGTCCCTCCCGCTCCCCCGATCACAGTCACCCCTCCCCCGATCACAGCCCCCCCTCCCCCGATCACAGTCCCCTCTCCCCCGATCACAGTCCCCCCTCCCCCGATCACAGCCCCCCCTCCCCCGATCACAGTCCCCCCTCCCCCGATCACAGTCCCCCTCCCCCGATCACAGTCACCCCTCCCCCGATCACAGTCCCCCTCCCCCGATCACAGTCCCACTGCTCCCCCGATCACAGTCCCCCCTCCCCGATTATGGTCCCCCTCCTCCGATCACAGTCCCCCCTCCCCCGATCACAGTCCCCCTCCTCCCCCGATTACAGTCCCCTCTCCCGGATCACAGCCCCCCCTCGCCCGATCAAGGCCCCCCTCCCCCGATCACAGTCCCCCCTCCCCCGATCACAGTCCCCCCTCCCCCAATCACAGCCCCCCTCCCCTGATCACAGTCCCCCCTCCCCCAATCACAGTCCCCCGACCCCCGATCACAGTCCCCCCTCCCCAATCACAGTCCCCCGACCCCCGATCACAGTCCCCCCACCCCCGATCACAGTCCCCCCTCCCCCAATCACAGCCACCCTCCCCCAATCACAGCCCCCCTCCCCCAATCACAGTCCCCCGACCCCCGATCACAGTCCCCCCTCCCCCGATCACAGTCCCCCCTCCCCCAATCACAGCCCCCCTCCCCCAATCACAGCCCTCCTTCCCCAATCACAGTCCCCCGACCCCCGATCACAGTCCCCCCTCCCCCAATCACAGCCCCCCTCCCCCAATCACAGCCCCCCTCCCCCAATCACAGTCCCCCGACCCCCGATCACAGTCCCCCCTCCCCCGATCACAGTCCCCCCTCCCCCAATCACAGCCCCCCTCCCCCGATCACAGTCCCCCCTCCCCCGATCACAATCCCCACTCCCCCGATCACAGTCCCCCCTCCCCCGATCACAGTCCCCCCTCCCCCGATCACAATCCCCACTCCCCCGATCACAATCCCCACTCCCCCAATCACAGCCCCCCTCCCCCGATCACAGTCCCCCCTCCCCCAATCACAGCCCCCCTCCCCCAATCACAGCCCTCCTCCCCCAATCACAGTCCCCCGACCCCCGATCACAGTCCCCCCTCCCCCAATCACAGCCCCCCTCCCCCAATCACAGCCCCCCTCCCCCAATCACAGTCCCCCGACCCCCGATCACAGTCCCCCCTCCCCCGATCACAGTCCCCCCTCCCCCAATCACAGCCCCCCTCCCCCGATCACAGTCCCCCCTCCCCCGATCACAATCCCCACTCCCCCGATCACAGTCCCCCCTCCCCCGATCACAGTCCCCCCTCCCCCGATCACAATCCCCACTCCCCCGATCACAATCCCCACTCCCCCAATCACAGCCCCCCTCCCCCGATCACAGTCCCCCTCCTCCCCCGATCACAATCCCCCCTCCCCCAATCACAGCCCCCCTCCCCCAATCACAGTCCCCGCTCCCCGATCAAGGCCCCACTCCCCCGATCACAATCCCCCCTCCCCCGATCACAGTCCCCCCTCTCCCGATCACAGTCCCCCTCCTCCCCCAATCACAGCCCCCTCCCCCGATCACAGTCCCCCTCCCCTGATCACAGTCCCCCCTCCCCCGATCACAGTCCCCCTCCCCTGATCACAGTCCCCCCTCCCCCGATCACAATCCCCCCTCCCCCGATCACGATCCCCCCTCCCACGAATCACAGTCCCACTCCTCCCCCGATCAGAATCCCTCCTCCCCCGATCACAATCCCCCCTCCCCCGATCACTATCCCCCCTCTCCCGATCATAGTCCCCCCACCCCCGATCACAGTCCCCCCTCCCCCGATCACAGTCCCCCTCACCCCCGACCACAGTCCCCCTCCTCCCCCGATCACAGTCCCCCCTCCCCCGATCACAATCCCCCCTCCCCCGATCACAATCCCCCCCTCCACCGTTCACATTCCCCCCTCCCCCGAACACAGTCCCATCCTTCCCCGATCAAAGCCCCCCCTCGTCCGATCACAAGCCCCCCTCCCCCGATCACAATCCCAATGCTCCCCCGATCACAGTCCCCCCTCCCACGAATCATAGTCCCCCCGCTCCCCCGATCACAATCCCCTCTCCCCCGATCACAGTCCCCCCTCCCCCGATCACAGTCACCCCTCCCCCGATCACAGTCCCCCCTCCCCCGATCACAGTCACCCCTCCCCCGATCACAGCCCCCCCTCCCCCGATCACAGTCCCCTCTCCCCCGATCATAGTCCCCCTCCCCCGATCACAGTCCCCCTCCCCCGATCACAGTCACCTCTCCCCCGATCATAGTCCCCCTCCCCCGATCACAGTCCCCCTCCCCTGATCACAGCCCCCCCTCCCCCGATCACAGTTCCCCTCCTCCCGATCACGATCCCCCCTCCCCCGATCACATTCCCATTCCCCCGATCACAGTCCCCCTCCCCTGATCACAGCCCCCCCTCCCCCGATCACAGTTCCCCTCCTCCCGATCACGATCCCCTCTCCCACGAATCACAGTCCCACTCCTCCCCCGATCAGAATCCCTCCTCCCCCGATCACAGTCCCTCCTCCCCCGATCACAATCCCCCCTCCCCCGATCACAATCCCCCCTCCCCCGATCACTATCCCCCCTCCCCTGATCACAGCCCCCCCTCCCCCGATCACAGTTCCCCTCCTCCCGATCACGATCCCCTCTCCCACGAATCACAGTCCCACTCCTCCCCCGATCAGAATCCCTCCTCCCCCGATCACAGTCCCTCCTCCCCCGATCACAATCCCCCCTCCCCCGATCACAATCCCCCCTCCCCCGATCACTATCCCCCCTCTCCCGATCATAGTCCCCCCTCCCCCGATCACAGTCCCCCCTCCCCCGATCACAGTCAGCCTCACCCCCGACCACAGTCCCCCTCCTCCCCCGATCACAGTCCCCCCTCCCCCGATCACAATCCCCCCTCCCCCGATCACAATCCCCCCTCCACCGTTCACATTCCCCCCTCCCCCGAACACAGTCCCCTCCTTCCCCGATCAAAGCCCCCCCTCGTCCGATCACAAGCCCCCTCCCCCGATCACAGTCCCCCCTCCCCCGATCACAATCCCAATGCTCCCCCGATCACAGTCACCTCTCCCCCGATCACAGTCCCCCCTCCCCCGATCACAGTCACCCCTCCCCCGATCACAGTCCCCCCTCCCCCGATCACAGTCACCCCTCCCCCGATCACAGCCCCCCCTCCCCCGATCACAGTCCCCTCTCCCCCGATCACAGTCACCCCTCCCCCGATCACAGCCCCCCCTCCCCCGATCACAGTCCCCCTCCCCCGATCACAGTCACCCCTCCCCCGATCACAGTCCCCCCTCCCGCGATCACAGCCCCCCCTCCCCCGATCACAGTCCCCCCTCCGCCGAGCACAGTCCGCGCTCCCCCGATCACAATCCCCCCTATCCCGAGCACAGTCCCCCCTCCCCCGATCACAGTCACACTGCTCCCCCGATCCCGGTCCCACCTCCCACGAATTACAGTCCCCCCTCCCCCGATCTCGGTCCCCCCTCCCCCGATCACAATCACCCCTCCCCCGATCACAGTCCCCCCTCCCCCGATCACAGTCCCCCCTCCCCCGATCACAATCACCCCTCCCCCGATCACAGTCCCCCCTCCCCCGATCACAGTCCCCTCTCCCCCGATCACAGTCCCCCCTCCCCCGATCACAATCACCCCTCCCCCGATCACAGTCCCCCCTCCACCGATCACAGTCCCCCCTCCCCGATCACAATCACCCCTCCCCCGATCACAGTCCCCCCTCCCCCGATCACAATCACCCCTCCCCCGATCACAGTCCCCTCTCCCCCGATCACAGTCCCCCCTCCCCCGATCACAATCACCCCTCCCCCGATCACAGTCCCCCTCCTCCCACGATCACAGTCCCCCCTCCCCCGATCACAGTCCCCTCTCCCCCGATCACAGTCCCCCCTCCCCCGATCACAATCACCCCTCCCCCGATCACAGTCCCCCCTCCCCCGATCACAATCACCCCTCCCCCGATCACAGTCCCACTCACCCCCCGATCACGGTCCCCCCTCCCACGAATCACAGTCCCCCCGCTCCCCCGATCACAATCCCCCCTCCCCCGATCACAGTCGCCCCTCCCCCGATCACAGTCCCCCCTCCCCCGAATGCAGTTTCCCCTGTCCCGATCACAGCCCCCCTCCCCCGATCACAGTCCCCCTCCCCAGATCACAGACCCCACCTCCCCTGATCACCGTTCCCCCTCCCCCGATCACAATCCCCACTCCCCCGATCGCGGTCCCCCCTCCCCCGATCACAGAGCCCCCTCCCCCGATCACAGTCCCCTCTCCCCCAATCACAATCCCAATGCTCCCCCGATCACAGTCCCCCCTCCCACGAATCATAGTCCCCCCTCTCCCCCGATCACAGTCCCCCCTCCCCCGATCAGAGTCACCCCTCCCCCGATCACAGTCCCCCCTCCCCCGATCACAGTCCCCCCTCCCCTGATCACAGCCCCACCTCCCCCGATCACAGTCCCCTCTCCCCCAATCACAATCCCAATGCTCCCCCGATCACAGTCCCCCCTCCCACGAATCATAGTCCCCCCGCTCCCCCGATCACAATCCCCTCTCCCCCGATCACAGTCCCCCCTCCCCCGATCACAGTCACCCCTCCCCCGATCACAGTCCCCCCTCCCCCGATCACAGTCACCCTCCCCCGATCACAGCCCCCCCTCCCCCGATCACAGTCCCCTCTCCCCCGATCACAGAGCCCCCTCCCCGATCACAGACCCCCCTCCCCCGATCACAGTCCCCCCTCCCCCGAATACAGTTTCCCCTCCCCCGATCACAGCCCCCCTCCCCCGATCACAGTCCCCCTCCCCCGATCACAGTCCCCCTCCCCTGATCACAGTCCCCCCTCCCCCGATCACAGTCCCCCTCCCCTGATCACAGTCCCCCTCCCCTGATCACAGTCCCCCCTCCCCCGATCACGATCCCCCTTCCCACGAATCACAGTCCCACTCCTCCCCCGATCAGAATCCCTCCTCCCCCGATCACAGTCCCTCCTCCCCCGATCACAATCCCCCCTCCCCCGATCACTATCCCCCCTCTCCCGATCATAGTCCCCCCTCCCCCGATCATAGTCCCCCCTCCCCCGATCATAGTCCCCCCTCCCCCGATCACAATCCCCCCTCCCGCGATCACAGCCCCCCTCCCCCAATCACAGTCCCCCGACCCCCGATCACAGTCCCCCCTCCCCCGATCACAGTCCCCCCTCCCCCAATCACAGCCCCCCTCCCCCGATCACAGTCCCCCCTCCCCCGATCACAGTCCCCCCTCCCCCAATCACAGCCCCCCTCCCCCGATCATAGTCCCCCCTCCCCCGATCATAGTCCCCCCTCCCCCGATCACAATCCCCCCTCCCGCGATCACAGCCCCCCTCCCCAATCACAGTCCCCCGACCCCCGATCACAGTCCCCCCTCCCCCAATCACAGTCCCCCCTCCCCCAATCACAGCCCCCCTCCCCCGATCACAGTCCCCCCTCCCCCGATCACAATCCCCACTCCCCCGATCACAGTCCCCCCTCCCCCGATCACAGTCCCCCCTCCCCCGATCACAATCCCCACTCCCCCGATCACAATCCCCACTCCCCCGATCACAATCCCCACTCCCCCGATCACAATCCCCACTCCCCCAATCACAGCCCCCCTCCCCCGATCACAGTCCCCCCTCCCCCGATCACAATCCCCACTCCCCCGATCACAATCCCAACTCCCCCAATCACAGCCCCCCTCCCCCGATCACAGTCCCCCCACCCCCGATCACAGTCACCCTCCTCCCCCGATCACAATCCCCACTCCCCCAATCACAGCCCCCCTCCCCCAATCACAGTCCCCCCTCCCCGATCATGGTCCCCCTCCCCCGATCACAGTCGCCCCTCTCCCGATCACAGTCCCCCTCCTCCCCCGATCACAGTCCCCCCTTCCCCAATCACAGCCCCCCTCCCCCAATCACAGTCCCCCCTCCCCGATCAAGGCCCCACTCCCCCGATCACAATACCCCCTCCCCCGATCACAGTCCCCCCTCTCCCGATCACAGTCCCCCTCCTCCCCCGATCACAGTCCCCCCTCCCCCAATCACAGCCCCTTCCCCCGATCACAGTCCCCCTCCCCTGATCACAGTCCCCCCTCCCCCGATCACAGTTCCCCTCCTCCCGATCACGATCCCCCCTCCCACGAATCACAGTCCCCCCTCCCCCGATCAGAATCCCTCCTCCCCCGATCACAGTCCCCCCTCCCCCGATCACAATCCCCCCTCCCCCGATCACAGTTCCCCTCCTCCCGATCACGATCCCCCCTCCCACGAATCACAGTCCCCCCTCCCCCGATCAGAATCCCTCCTCCCCCGATCACAGTCCCCCCTCCCCCGATCAGAATCCCTCCTCCCCCGATCACAGTCCCCCCTCCCCCGATCACAATCCCCCCTCTCCCGATCATAGTCCCCCCACGCCCGATCACAGTCCCCCCTCCCCCGATCACAGTCCCCCTCACCCCCGACCACAGTCCCCCTCCTCCCCCGATCACAGTCCTCCCTCCCCCGATCACAATGCCCCTCCCCCGATCACAATCCCCCCTCCACCGTTCACATTCCCCCCTCCCCCGATCACAGTCCCCCCTCCCCCGATCACAGTCCCCCCTCCCCCGATCACAATCCCAATGCTCCCCCGATCACAGTCCCCCCTCCCACGAATCATAGTCCCCCCGCTCCCCCGATCACAATCCCCTCTCCCCCGATCACAGTCCCCCCTCCCCCGATCACAGTCACCCCTCCCCCGATCACAGTGCCCCCTCCCCCGATCACAGTCACCCCTCCCCCGATCACAGCCCCCCCTCCCCCGATCACAGTCCCCTCTCCCCCGATCACAGTCACCCCTCCCCCGATCACAGTCCCCCCTCCCCCGATCACAGTCCCCCCTCCCCCGAATACAGTTTCCCCTCCCCCGATCACAGCCCCCCTCCCCCGATCACAGTCCCCCTCCCCTGATCACAATCCCCCCTCCCCCGATCACAGTTCCCACTCCCCCGATCACAGTCCCCCTCCTCACCCGATCACAATTCCCCCCTCCCCCGATCACAGTCCCCTCCTCCCCCGATCACAGTCTCCCCTCCCCTGATCACAGTCCCCCCTCCCCCGATCACAGTCCCACTGCTACCCCGATCACAGTTCCCCCTCCCCCGATCACAGTCCCCCTCTCCCGATCACCGTTCCCCCCTCCCGCAATCACAGCCCCCCTCCCCCGATCACAATCCCCCCTCCCCCGATCACAGTTCCCACTCCCCTGATCACAGTCCCCCTCCTCCCCCGATCACAATTCCCCCCTCCGCCGATCACAGTCCCCCTCCTCCCCCGATCACAATTCCCCCCTCCCCCGATCACAGTCCCCTCCTCCCCCGATCACAATTCCCCCCTCCCCCGATCACAGTCCCCCTCCTCCCCCGATCACAATCCCCCCTCCCCCGATCACAATTCCCCCTCCCCTGAGCACAGTCCCCTCTCCCCCGATCACAGTCCCCCTGCTCCCCCGATCCCGGTCCCAACTCCCACGAATCACAGTCCCCCCTCCCCCGATCTCGGTCCCCCCTCCCCCGATCACATTACCCTCTCCCCCGATCACAGAGCCCCCTCCCCCGATCACAGTCCCCCCTCCCCCGATCACAGTCCCCCTTCCCCTGATCCCAGTCCCCCCTTCCCCGATCACAGTCCCCCCTCCCCCGATCACAGTCCCCTCGGCCCGATCACAGTCCCACTGCTCCCCCGATCACAGTCCCCCCTCCCACGAATGCAGTTTCCCCTCCCCCGATCACAGCCCCCCTCCCCCGATCACAGTCCCCCTCCCCAGATCACAGACCCCACCTCCCCAAATCACCGTCCCCCCTCCCCCGATCACAATCCCCCCTCCCCCGATCACAGCCCCCCCTCCCCCGATCACAGTCCCCTCTCCCCCGATCACAGAGCCCCCTCCCCCGATCACAGTCCCCCCTCCCCCGATCACAGTCCCCCCTCCCCCGAATACAGTTTCCCCTCCCCCGATCACAGCCCCCCTCCCCCGATCACAGTCCCCCTCCCCCGATCACAGTCCCCCTCCCCTGATCACAGTCCCCCCTCCCCCGATCACAGTTCCCCTCCTCCCGATCACGATCCCCCCTCCCACGAATCACAGTCCCACTCCTCCCCCGATCAGAATCCCTCCTCCCCCGATCACAGTCCCTCCTCCCCCGATCATAGTCCCCCCTCCCCCGATCACAATCCCCCCTCCCGCGATCACAGCCCCCCTCCCCCAATCACAGTCCCCCGACCCCCGATCACAGTCCCCCCTCCCCCGATCACAGTCCCCCCTCCCCCAATCACAGCCCCCCTCCCCCGATCACAGTCCCCCCTCCCCCGATCACAATCCCCACTCCCCCGATCACAGTCCCCCCTCCCCCGATCACAGTCCCCCCTCCCCCGATCACAATCCCCACTCCCCCGATCACAATCCCCACTCCCCCGATCACAATCCCCACACCCCCGATCACAATCCCCACTCCCCCAATCACAGCCCCCCTCCCCCGATCACAGTCCCCCCTCCCCCGATCACAATCCCCACTCCCCCGATCACAATCCCCACTCCCCCGATCACAATCCCCACACCCCCGATCACAATCCCCACTCCCCCAATCACAGCCCCCCTCCCCCGATCACAGTCCCCCCTCCCCCGATCACAATCCCCCCTCCCCTGATCACAGCCCCACCTCCCCCGATCACAATCCCCCCTCCCCCGATCAGAATCCCTCCTCCCCCGATCACAGTCCCTCCTCCCCCGATCACAATCCCCCCTCCCCCGATCACTATCCCCCCTCTCCCGATCATAGTCCCCCCTCCCCCGATCATAGTCCCCCCTCCCCCGATCATAGTCCCCCCTCCCCCGATCACAATCCCCCCTCCCGCGATCACAGCCCCCCTCCCCCAATCACAGTCCCCCGACCCCCGATCACAGTCCCCCCTCCCCCGATCACAGTCCCCCCTCCCCCAATCACAGCCCCCCCTCCCCCGATCACAGTCCCCCCTCCCCCGATCACTATCCCCCCCTCTCCCGATCATAGTCCCCCCTCCCCCGATCATAGTCCCCCCTCCCCCGATCATAGTCCCCCCTCCCCCGATCACAATCCCCCCTCCCGCGATCACAGCCCCCCTCCCCCAATCACAGTCCCCCGACCCCCGATCACAGTCCCCCCTCCCCCGATCACAGTCCCCCCTCCCCCAATCACAGCCCCCCTCCCCCGATCACAGTCCCCCCTCCCCCGATCACAATCCCCACTCCCCCGATCACAGTCCCCCCTCCCCCGATCACAGTCCCCCCTCCCCCGATCACAATCCCCACTCCCCCGATCACAGTCCCCCCTCCCCCGATCACAATCCCCACTCCCCCGATCACAGTCCCCCCTCCCCCGATCACAGTCCCCCCTCCCCCGATCACAATCCCCACTCCCCCGATCACAATCCCCACTCCCCCAATCACAGCCCCCCTCCCCCGATCACAGTCCCCCCTCCCCCGATCACAATCCCCACTCCACCGATCACAATCCCAACTCCCCCAATCACAGCCCCCCTCACCCGATCACAGTCCCCCCACCCCCGATCACAGTCACCCTCCTCCCCCGATCACAATCCCCACTCCCCCAATCACAGCCCCCCTCCCCCAATCACAGTCCCCCCTCCCCGATCATGGTCCCCCTCCCCCGATCACAGTCGCCCCTCTCCCGATCACAGTCCCCCTCCTCCCCCGATCACAGTCCCCCCTTCCCCAATCACAGCCCCCCTCCCCCAATCACAGTCCCCCCTCCCCGATCAAGGCCCCACTCCCCCGATCACAATCCTCCCTCTCCCGATCACAGTCCCCCTCCTCCCCCGATCACAGTCCCCCCTCCCCCAATCACAGCCCCTTCCCCCGATCACAGTCCCCCTCCCCTGATCACAGTCCCCCCTCCCCCGATCACAGTTCCCCTCCTCCCGATCACGATCCCCCCTCCCACGAATCACAGTCCCACTCCTCCCCCGATCAGAATCCCTCCTCCCCCGATCACAGTCCCCCCTCCCCCGATCACAATCCCCCCTCCCCCGATCACTATCCCCCCTCTCCCGATCATAGTCCCCCCACCCCCGATCACAGTCCCCCCTCCCCCGATCACAGTCCCCCTCACCCCCGACCACAGTCCCCCTCCTCCCCCGATCACAGTCCTCCCTCCCCCGATCACAATCCCCCTCCCCCGATCACAATCCCCCCTCCACCGTTCACATTCCCCCCTCCCCCGAACACAGTCCCATCCTTCCCCGATCAAAGCCCCCCTCGTCCGATCACAAGCCCCCTCCCCCGATCACAGTCCCCCCTCCCCCGATCACAATCCCAATGCTCCCCCGATCACAGTCCCCCCTCCCATGAATCATAGTCCCCCCGCTCCCCCGATCACAATCCCCTCTCCCCCGATCACAGTCCCCCCTCCCCTGATCACAGTCACCCCTCCCCCGATCACAGTCCCCCCTCCCCCGATCACAGTCACCCCTCCCCCGATCACAGTGCCCCCTCCCCCGATCACAGTCACCCCTCCCCCGATCACAGCCCCCCCTCCCCCGATCACAGTCCCCTCTCCCCCGATCACAGTCACCCCTCCCCCGATCACAGCCCCCCTCCCCGATCACAGTCCCCCTCCCCTGATCACAATCCCCCCTCCCCCGATCACAGTTCCCACTCCCCCGATCACAGTCCCCCTCCTCCCCGATCACAATTCCCCCCTCCCCCAATCACAGTCCCCTCCTCCCCCGAATCACAGTCCCACCGCTCCCCCGAATACAATCCCCCCTCCCCCGTTCACAGTCCCCCTCCCCCGATCACGGTCCCCCCTCCCCCGATCACAGTCCCACTCCTCCCCGGATTACAATCCCTCCTCCCCGATCACATTCCCCCCTTCGCCGAACACAGTCCCCTCCTCCCCCGATCAAAGCCCCCCCTCCCCCGATCACAGTCCCCCCTCCCCCGTTCACAGTCCCCCTCCCCCGATCACAGTCCCCCCTCCCCCGATCACAGTCCCACTGCTCCCCCGATCACAGTTCCCCCTCCCCCAATCAGAGTTCCCCATCTCCCGATCACAAAGCCCCTCCTGAGCCGGTCACAGTCCCCCTCCCCCGATCACAATCCCCCCTCACCCGATCACAATCCCCCCTCCCCCGATCACAGTCCCCTCCTCCCCCGATCAAAGCCCCCCCTCGTCCGATCACATGCCCCCTCCCCCGATCACAGTCCCCCCTCCCCTGATCACAGTCCCCCCTCCCCCGATCACAGTCCCACTGCTACCCCGATCACAGTTCCCCCTCCCCCGATCACAGTCCCCCTCTCCCGATCACCGTTCCCCCCTCCCGCAATCACAGCCCCCCTCCCCCGATCACAATCCCCCCTCCCCCGATCACAGTTCCCACTCCCCTGATCACAGTCCCCCTCCTCCCCCGATCACAATTCCCCCCTCCCCCGATCACAGTCCCCCTCCTCCCCCGATCACAATCCCCCCTCCCCCGATCACAGTCCCCCTGCTCCCCCGATCCCGGTCCCACCTCCCACGAATCACAGTCCCCCCTCCCCCGATCACAATCCCCCTCCCCCGATCACAGTCCCCCCTCCCCCGATCCCGGTCCCACCTCCCACGAATCACAGTCCCCCCTCCCCCGATCACAGTCCCCCTTCCCCTGATCCCAGTCCCCCCTTCCCCGATCACAGTCCCCCCTCCCCCGATCACAGTCCCCCCTCCCCCGATCACAGTCCCACTGCTCCCCCGATCACAGCCCCCCTCCCCCGATCACAGTCCCCCTCCCCCGATCACAGTCCCCTCTCCCCCGATCACAGTCCCACTGCTCCCCCGATCACAGCCCCCCTCCCCCGATCACAGTCCCTCCTCCCCCGATCACAGTCCCACTGCTCCCCCGATCACAGCCCCCCTCCCCCGATCACAGTCCCCCTCCCCCGATCACAGTCCCCTCTCCCCCGATCACAGTCCCACTGCTCCCCCGATCACAGCCCCCCTCCCCCGATCACAGTCCCCCCACCCCCGATCACAGTCCCACTGCTCCCCCGATCACAGCCCCCCTCCCCCGATCACAGTCCCCCTCCCCAGATCACAGTCCCACTGCTCCCCCGATCACAGCCCCCCTCCCCCGATCACAGTCCCCCTCCCCAGATCACAGACCCCACCTCCCCAAATCACCGTTCCGCCTCCCCCGATCACAATCCCCCCTCCCCCGATCACGGCCCCCCCTCCCCCGATCACAATCACCCTCCCCCGATCGCAGTCCGCCCTCCCCTGATCACAGTCCCCCCTCCCCCGATCACAGTCCCCCCTCCCCCGATCACAGTCCCCCCTCCCCCGATCACAGTCCCACTCCTCCCCCGATTACAATCCCTCCTCCCCGATCACATTCCCCCCTTCCCCGAACACAGTCCCCTCCTCCCCCGATCAAAGCCCCCCCTCGTCCGATCACATGCCCCCTCCCCCGATCGCAGTCCCCCCTCCCCTGATCGCAGTCCCCCCTCCCCTGATCGCAGTCCCCCCTCCCCTGATCACAGTCCCCACTCCCCTGATCACAGTCCCTCCTCCCACGATCACTATCCCCCATCCCCCGATCACAAAGCCCCTCCTGAGCCGGTCACAGTCCCCCTCCCCCGATCACCGTTCCGCCCTCCCGCGATCACAGCCCCCCCTCCACCGATCACAGCCCCCCTCCCCCGATCACAGTCACCCCTCCCCCGAGCACAGTCCGCGCTCCCCCGATCACAGTCCCCCCTCCCCCGAGCACAGTCCGCGCTCCCCCGATCACAGTCCCCCCTCCCCCGATCACAGTCCCCCCTCCCCCGAGCACAGTCCGCGCTCCCCCGATCACAGTCCCCCCTCCCCCGAGCACAGTCCGCGCTCCCCCGATCACAATCCCCCCTCCCCCGATCACAGTCCCCCTCCCGCGATCACAGCCCCCCTCCCCCGATCACAGTCCCCCCTCCCCCGAGCACAGTCCGCGCTCCCCCGATCACAATCCCCCTTCCCCCGATCACAGTTCCCCCTCCCCCGATCACAGTTCCCCCTCCCCCGATCACAGTCCCCCTCCTCCCCCGATCACAATTCCCCCTCCCCCGATCACAATCCCCCCTCCCCCGAGCACAGTCCCCCCTCCCCCGATCACAGTTCCACTGCTCCCCCGATCCCGGTCCCACCTTCCACGAATTACAGTCCCCCCTCCCCCGATCTCGGTCCCCCCTCCCCCGATCACCATCCCCCCTCCCCCGATCACAGTCCCCCCTCCCCCGATCACAGTCCCCTCTCCCCCGATCACAGTCCCCCTCCCCCGATCACAGTCCCCTCTCCCCCGATCACAGTCCCACGAATCCCCCGATCACGGCCCCCCCTCCCCCGATCACAGTCCCCCCTGCCCCGATCACCGTTCCCCACTCCCGCAATCACAGCACCCCCTCCACCGATCACCGTTCCGCCCTCCCGCGATCACAGCCCCCCTCCCCCGATCACAGCCCCCCTCCCCCGATCACAGCCCCCCTCCCCCGATCACTGTCACCCCTCCCCCGAGCACAGTCCGCGCTCCCCCGATCACAATCACCCCTCCCCCGATCACAGTCCCCCCTCCCCCGATCATAGTCCCCCCTCCCCCGATCACAATCCCCCCTCCCGCGAGCACAGCCCCCCTCCCCCAATCACAGTCCCCCGACCCCCGAACACAGTCCCCCCTCCCCCGATCACAGTCCCCCCTCCCCCAATCACAGCCCCCCTCCCCCGATCACAGTCCCCCCTCCCCCGATCACTATCCCCCCTCTCCCGATCATAGTCCCCCCTCCCCCGATCATAGTCCCCCCTCCCCCGATCATAGTCCCCCCTCCCCCGATCACAATCCCCCCTCCCGCGATCACAGTCCCCCGACCCCCGATCACAGTCCCCCCTCCCCCGATCACAGTCCCCCCTCCCCCAATCACAGCCCCCCTCCCCCGATCACAGTCCCCCCTCCCCCGATCACAATCCCCACTCCCCCGATCACAGTCCCCCCTCCCCCGATCACAATCCCCACTCCCCCGATCACAATCCCCACTCCCCCGATCACAATCCCCACACCCCCGATCACAATCCCCACTCCTCCAATCACAGCCCCCCTCCCCCGATCACAGTCCCCCCTCCCCCGATCACAATCCCCCCTCCCCTGATCACAGCCCCACCTCTCCCGATCACAGTCCCCTCTCCCCCAATCACAATCCCAATGCTCCCCCGATCACAGTCCCCCCTCCCACGAATCATAGTCCCCCCGCTCCCCCGATCACAATCCCCTCTCCCCCGATCACAGTCCCCCCTCCCCCGATCACAGTCACCCCTCCCCCGATCACAGTCCCCCCTCCCCCGATCACAGTCACCCTCCCCCGATCACAGCCCCCCTCCCCCGATCACAGTCCCCTCTCCCCCGATCACAGAGCCCCCTCCCCCGATCACAGTCCCCCCTCCCCCGATCACAGTCCCCCCTCCCCCGAATACAGTTTCCCCTCCCCCGATCACAGCCCCCCTCCCCCGATCACAGTCCCCCTCCCCCGATCACAGTCCCCCTCCCCTGATCACAGTTCCCCCTCCCCCGATCACAGTTCCCCTCCTCCCGATCACGATCCCCCCTCCCACGAATCACAGTCCCACTCCTCCCCCGATCAGAATCCCTCCTCCCCCGATCACAGTCCCTCCTCCCCCGATCACAATCCCCCCTCCCCCGATCACTATCCCCCCTCTCCCGATCATAGTCCCCCCTCCCCCGATCATAGTCCCCCCTCCCCCGATCATAGTCCCCCCTCCCCCGATCACAATCCCCCCTCCCGCGATCACAGCCCCCCTCCCCCAATCACAGTCCCCCGACCCCCGATCACAGTCCCCCCTCCCCCGATCACAGTCCCCCCTCCCCCAATCACAGCCCCCCTCCCCCGATCACAGTCCCCCCTCCCCCGATCACTATCCCCCCCTCTCCCGATCATAATCCCCCCTCCCCCGATCATAGTCCCCCCTCCCCCGATCATAGTCCCCCCTCCCCCGATCACAATCCCCCCTCCTGCGATCACAGCCCCCCTCCCCCAATCACAGTCCCCCGACCCCCGATCACAGTCCCCCCTCCCCCGATCACAGTCCCCCCTCCCCCAATCACAGCCCCCCTCCCCCGATCACAGTCCCCCCTCCCCCGATCACAATCCCCACTCCCCCGATCACAGTCCCCCCTCCCCCGATCACAGTCCCCCCTCCCCCGATCACAATCCCCACTCCCCCGATCACAGTCCCCCCTCCCCCGATCACAATCCCCACTCCCCCGATCACAGTCCCCCCTCCCCCGATCACAGTCCCCCCTCCCCCGATCACAATCCCCACTCCCCCGATCACAATCCCCACTCCCCCAATCACAGCCCCCCTCCCCCGATCACAGCCCCCCCTCCCCCGATCACAATCCCCACTCCACCGATCACAATCCCAACTCCCCCAATCACAGCCCCCCTCACCCGATCACAGTCCCCCCACCCCCGATCACAGTCACCCTCCTCCCCCGATCACAATCCCCACTCCCCCAATCACAGCCCCCCTCCCCCAATCACAGTCCCCCCTCCCCGATCATGGTCCCCCTCCCCCGATCACAGTCGCCCCTCTCCCGATCACAGTCCCCCTCCTCCCCCGATCACAGTCCCCCCTTCTCCAATCACAGTCCCCCCTTCCCCAATCACAGCCCCCCTCCCCCAATCACAGTCCCCCTCCCCGATCAAGGCCCCACTCCCCCGATCACAATCCCCCCTCTCCCGATCACAGTCCCCCTCCTCCCCCGATCACAGTCCCCCCTCCCCCAATCACAGCCCCTTCCCCCGATCACAGTCCCCCTCCCCTGATCACAGTCCCCCCTCCCCCGATCACAGTTCCCCTCCTCCCGATCACGATCCCCCCTCCCACGAATCACAGTCCCACTCCTCCCCCGATCAGAATCCCTCCTCCCCCGATCACAGTCCCCTCTCCCCCGATCACAATCCCCCCTCCCCCGATCACTATCCCCCCTCTCCCGATCACAGTCCCCCCTCCCCCGATCACAGTCCCCCTCACCCCCGACCACAGTCCCCCTCCTCCCCCGATCACAGTCCTCCCTCCCCCGATCACAATCCCCCTCCCCCGATCACAATCCCCCCTCCACCGTTCACATTCCCCCCTCCCCCGAACACAGTCCCATCCTTCCCCGATCAAAGCCCCCCTCGTCCGATCACAAGCCCCCTCCCCCGATCACAGTCCCCCCTCCCCCGATCACAATCCCAATGCTCCCCCGATCACAGTCCCCCCTCCCACGAATCATAGTCCTCCCGCTCCCCCGATCACAATCCCCTCTCCCCCGATCACAGTCCCCCCTCCCCTGATCACAGTCACCCCTCCCCCGATCACAGTCCCCCCTCCCCCGATCACAGTCACCCCTCCCCCGATCACAGTGCCCCCTCCCCCGATCACAGTCACCCCTCCCCCGATCACAGCCCCCCCTCCCCCGATCACAGTCCCCTCTCCCCCGATCACAGTCACCCCTCCCCCGATCACAGCCCCCCTCCCCCGATCACAGTCCCCCTCCCCTGATCACAATCCCCCCTCCCCCGATCACAGTTCCCACTCCCCCGATCACAGTCCCCCTCCTCCCCGATCACAATTCCCCCCTCCCCCGATCACAGTCCCCTCCTCCCCCGAATCACAGTCCCACCGTTCCCCCGAATACAATCCCCCCTCCCCCGTTCACAGTCCCCCTCCCCCGATCACGGTCCCCCCTCCCCCGATCACAGTCCCACTCCTCCCCCGATTACAATCCCTCCTCCCCGATCACATTCCCCCCTTCCCCGAACACAGTCCCCTCCTCCCCCGATCAAAGCCCCCCCTCCCCCGATCACAGTCCCCCCTCCCCCGTTCACAGTCCCCCTCCCCCGATCACAGTCCCCCCTCCCCCGATCACAGTCCCACTGCTCCCCCGATCACAGTTCCCCCTCCCCCAATCAGAGTTCCCCATCTCCCGATCACAAAGCCCCTCCTGAGCCGGTCACAGTCCCCCTCCCCCGATCACAATCCCCCCCTCCCCCGATCACAGTCCCCTCCTCCCCCGATCAAAGCCCCCCCTCGTCCGATCACATGCCCCCTCCCCCGATCACAGTCCCCCCTCCCCTGATCACAGTCCCCCCTCCCCCGATCACAGTCCCCCTCTCCCGATCACCGTTCCCCCCTCCCGCAATCACAGCCCCCCTCCCCCGATCACAATCCCCCCTCCCCCGATCACAGTTCCCACTCCCCTGATCACAGTCCCCCTCCTCCCCCGATCACAATTCCCCCCTCCCCCGATCACAGTCCCCCTCCTCCCCCGATCACAATCCCCCTCCCCCGATCACAGTCCCCCTGCTCCCCCGATCCCGGTCCCACCTCCCACGAATCACAGTCCCCCCTCCCCCGATCTCGGTCCCACCTCCCCCGATCACATTACCCTCTCCCCCGATCACAGAGCCCCCTCCCCCGATCACAGTCCCCCCTCCCCCGATCACAGTCCCCCTTCCCCTGATCCCAGTCCCCCCTTCCCCGATCACAGTCCCCCCTCCCCCGATCACAGTCCCCCCTCCCCCGATCACAGTCCCACTGCTCCCCCGATCACAGCCCCCCTCCCCCGATCACAGTCCCCCTCCCCCGATCACAGTCCCCTCTCCCCCGATCACAGTCCCACTGCTCCCCCGATCACAGCCCCCCTCCCCCGATCACAGTCCCCTCTCCCCCGATCACAGTCCCACTGCTCCCCCGATCACAGCCCCCCTCCCCCGATCACAGTCCCCTCTCCCCCGATCACAGTCCCACTGCTCCCCCGATCACAGCCCCCCTCCCCCGATCACAGTCCCCCTCCCCAGATCACAGACCCCACCTCCCCAAATCACCGTTCCGCCTCCCCCGATCACAATCCCCCCTCCCCCGATCACGGCCCCCCCTCCCCCGATCACAATCACCCTCCCCCGATCGCAGTCCGCCCTCCCCTGATCACAGTCCCCCCTCCCCCGATCACAGTCCCCCCTCCCCCGATCACAGTCCCACTCCTCCCCCGATTACAATCCCTCCTCCCCGAACACAGTCCCCTCCTCCCCCGATCAAAGCCCCCCCTCGTCCGATCACATGCCCCCTCCCCCGATCGCAGTCCCCCCTCCCCTGATCACAGTCCCCCCTCCCCTGATCACAGTCCCTCCTCCCACGATCACTATCCCCCATCCCCCGATCACAAAGCCCCTCCTGAGCCGGTCACAGTCCCCCTCCCCCGATCACCGTTCCGCCCTCCCGCGATCACAGCCCCCCCTCCACCGATCACAGCTCCCCTCCCCCGATCACAGTCACCCCTCCCCCGAGCACAGTCCGCGCTCCCCCGATCACAGTCCCCCCTCCCCCGAGCACAGTCCGCGCTCCCCCGATCACAGTCCCCCCTCCCCCGATCACAGTCCCCCCTCCCCCGAGCACAGTCCGCGCTCCCCCGATCACAGTCCCCCCTCCCCCGAGCACAGTCCGCGCTCCCCCGATCACAATCCCCCCTCCCCCGATCACAGTCCCCCTCCCGCGATCACAGCCCCCCCTCCCCCGATCACAGTCCCCCCTCCCCCGAGCACAGTCCGCGCTCCCCCGATCACAATCCCCCTTCCCCCGATCACAGTTCCCCCTCCCCCGATCACAGCCCCCCCTCCCCCGATCACAGTCCCCCCTCCCCCGAGCACAGTCCGCGCTCCCCCGATCACAATCCCCCTTCCCCCGATCACAGTTCCCCCTCCCCCGATCACAGTCCCCCTCCTCCCCCGATCACAATTCCCCCTCCCCCGATCACAATCCCCCCTCCCCCGAGCACAGTCCCCCCTCCCCCGATCACAGTTCCACTGCTCCCCCGATCCCGGTCCCACCTTCCACGAATTACAGTCCCCCCTCCCCCGATCTCGGTCCCCCCTCCCCCGATCACATTACCCTCTCCCCCGATCACAGAGCCCCCTCCCCCGATCACAGTCCCCGCTCCCCCGATCACAGTCCCCCCTCCCCCGATCACAGTCCCCCCTCCTCCGATCACGGTCCCACCTCCCCCGATCACAGTCCCCCCTCCCCACAGATCACGGTCCCCCCTCAACCCGATCACAGTCCCCTCCTCCCCCAATCAAAGGTCCCCCTCGTCCGATCACAAGCCCCCTACCCCGATCACCATCCCCCCTCCCCCGATCACAGTCCCCCCTCCCCCGATCACAGTCCCCTCTCCCCCGATCACAGTCCCCCTCCCCCGATCACAGTCCCCTCTCCCCCGATCACAGTCCCACGAATCCCCCGATCACGGCCCCCCCTCCCCCGATCACAGTCCCCCCTGCCCCGATCACGGTCACCCCTCCCCCGATCACAGTCGCCCCTCCCCCGATCACAGTCCCCCCTCCCCCGAATGCAGTTTCCCCTGTCCCGATCACAGCCCCCCTCCCCCGATCACAGTCCCCCTCCCCAGATCACAGACCCCACCTCCCCTGATCACCGTTCTCCCTCCCCCGATCACAATCCCCCCTCCCCCGATCACGGTCCCCCCTCCCCCGATCACAATCACCCTCCCCCGATCGCAGTCGCCCCCCTCCCCTGATCACAGTCCCTCCTCCCACGATCACTATCCCCCATCCCCCGATCACAAAGCCCCTCCTGAGCCAATCACAGTCCCCCTCCCCCGATCACCGTTCCGCCCTCCCGCGATCACAGCCCCCCCTCCCCCGATCACAGTCCCCCCTCCCCCGAGCACAGTCCCCGCTCCCCCGATCACAATTCCCCCCTCCCCCGATCACAGTTCCCCCTCCCCCAATCACAGTCCCCCCTCCCCCGAGCACAGTCCCCGCTCCCCCGATCACAATTCCCCCCTCCCCCGATCACAGTTCCCCCTCCCCCGATCACAGCCCCCCCTCCCCCGATCACAGTCCCCCCTCCCCCGAGCACAGTTCCTGCTCCCCCGATCACAATTACCCCCTCCCCTGAGCACAGTTCCCCCTCCCCCGATCACAGCCCCCCCTCCCCCGAGCACAGTCCCCGCTCCCCCGATCACAATTCCCCCCTCCCCCGATCACAGCCCCCCCTCCGCCGATCACAGTCCCCCCTCCCCCGAGCACAGTCCCCGCTCCCCCGATCACAATTCCCCCCTTCCCCGATCACAGTTCCCCCTCCCCCGATCACAGCCCCCCCTCCGCCGATCAAAGGTCCCCCTCGTCCGATCACAAGCCCCCTCCCCCGATCACAGACCCCCCTCCCCCGATCACAGTCCCCCCTCCCCCGATCACGGACTCGCTCCCACGAATCACAGTCCCCCCACTCCCCCGATCACAACCCCCCCATCCCCGATCACAGTCCCCCCTCCCCCGATCTCGGCCCCCCCTCCCCCGATCACAGCCCACCTCCCCCGATCACAGTCCCACTCCTCCCCCGATTACAATCCCTCCTCCCCGATCACATTCCCCCCTTCCCCGAACACAGTCCCCTCCTCCCCCGATCAAAGCCCCCCCTCGTCCGATCACATGCCCCCTCCCCCGATCGCAGTCCCCCCTCCCCCGATCACAGTCCCCCTCCCCCGATCACCGTTCCCCACTCCCGCAATCACAGCACCCCCTCCACCGATCACCGTTCCGCCCTCCCGCGATCACAGCCCCCCCTCCCCCGATCACAGTTCCCCCTCCCCCGATCACAGTCCCCCCTCCCCCGAGCACAGTCCGCGCTCCCCCGATCACAATCCCCCCTCCCCCGATCACAGTTCCCCCTCCCCCGATCACAGTTCACCTCCTCCCGCCGATCACAATTCCCCCTCCCCCGATCACAGTCCCCCCTCCCCCGATCTCGGTCCCCCCTCCCCCGATCACATTACCCTCTCCCCCGATCACAGAGCCCCCTCCCCCGATCACAGTCCCCGCTCCCCCGATCACAGTCCCCCTCCTCCCCCGATCACAATCACCCCATCCCCGATCACAGTCCCCCCTCCCCCGATCACAGTTCACCTCCTCCCGCCGATCACAATTCCCCCCTCCCCCGAGCACAGTCCCCCCTCCCCCGATCACAGTCCCCCTCCACCGATAACAATCCCCCACCTCCCCTGATCACCGTCCCCCCTCCCCTGATCACAATCCCCCCTCCCCCGATCACGGTCCCCCCTCCCCCGATCACAATCACCCTCCCCCGATCGCAGACCCCTTCCCCAGATCACAGTCCCTCCTCCCACGATCACTATCCCCCATCCACCGATCACAAAGCCCCTCCTCACCCGATCACAGTCCCGCTCCCCCGATCACCGTTCCCCCCGACCCGCGATCACAGACCCCCCTCCCCCGATCACCGTTCCGCCCTCCCGCGATCACAGCACCCCCTCACCGATCACAGTCCCCCCTCACCGATCACATTACCCTCTCCCCCGATCACAGTCCCCCCTCCCCCGATCACAGTCCCCCTTCCTTTGATCACAGTCCCCCCTCCCCCGATCACGGTGCCCCCTCCCACGAATCACAGTCCCCCCTCCCCCAATCACAGTCCCCCCTCCCCCGATCAATGTCCACTCTCCACCGATCACCGTTCCGCCCTCCCGCGATCACAGTCCCCCTCCTCCCCCGATCACAATTCCCCCCTCCCCCGATCACAGACCCCCTGCTCCCCCGATCCCGGTCCCACCTCCCCCGATCACATTACCCTCTCCCCCGATCACAGAGCCCCCTCCCCCGATCACAGTCCCCCCTCCCCCGATCACAATCACCCTCCCCCGATCGCAGTCCGCCCTCCCCTGATCACAGTCCCCCCCTCCCCCGATCACAGTCCCCCCTCCCCTGTTCACAGTCCCCCCTCCCCCGATCACAATCACCCTCCCCCGATCACAGTCCCCCCTCCCCTGTTCACAGTCCCCCTCCCCCGATCACAGCCCCCCTCCCCCGATCACAGTCCCACTCCTCCCCCGATTACAATCCCTCCTCCCCGATCACATTCCCCCCTTCCCCGAACACAGTCCCCTCCTCCCCCGATCAAAGCCCCCCCTCGTCCGATCACATGCCCCCTCCCCCGATCGCAGTCCCCCCTCCCCTGATCACAGTCCCCCCTCCCCTGATCACAGTCCCTCCTCCCACGATCACTATCCCCCATCCCCCGATCACAAAGCCCCTCCTGAGCCGGTCACAGTCCCCCCTCCCCCGATCACCGTTCCCCCCTCCCGCAATCACAGCACCCCCTCCCCCGATCACAGCCCCCCTCCCCCGATCACAGTCACCCCTCCCCCGAGCACAGTCCGCGCTCCCCCGATCACAATCACCCATCCCCCGATCACAGTTCCCCCTCCCCCGATCACAGTCCCCCTCCTCCCCCGATCACAATTCCCCCTCCCCCGATCACAATCCCCCCTCCCCCGAGCACAGTCCCCCCTCCCCCGATCACAGTTCCACTGCTCCCCCGATGCCGGTCCCACCTCCCACGAATTACAGTCCCCCCTCCCCCGATCTCGGTCCCCCCTCCCCCGATCACATTACCCTCTCCCCCGATCACAGAGCCCCCTCCCCCGATCACAGTCCCCGCTCACCCGATCACAGTCCCCCCTCCCCCGATCACAGTCCCCCTCCTCCCCGATCACAATCACCCCATCCCCGATCACAGTCCCCCCTCCCCCGATCACAGTTCCCCCTCCTCCCGATCACAGTCCCCCCTCCCCCGATCACAGTTCCCCCTCCTCCCGATCACAGTTCCCCCTCCTCCCGATCACGGTCCCCCCTCCCCCGATCACAGTTCCCCCTCCTCCCGATCACAGTCCCCCCTCCCCCGATCACAGTTCCCCCTCCTCCCGACCACAGTCCCCCCTCCACAGATCACGGTCCCCCCTCCCCCGATCACAGTACCCCCTCCCCCGATCACAGTCCCACTAATCCCCCGATCACGGTCCCCCCTCCCCCGATCACAGTCCCCCCTGCCCCGATCACGGTCACCCCTCCCCCGATCACAGTCGCTCCTCCCCCGATCACAGTCCCCCCTCCCCCGAATGCAGTTTCCCCTGTCCCGATCACAGCCCCCCTCCCCCGATCACAGTCCCCCTCCCCAGATCACAGACCCCACCTCCCCTGATCACCGTTCCCCCTCCCCCGATCACAATCCCCCCTCCCCCGATCACGGTCCCCCCTCCCCCGATCACAATCACCCTCCCCCGATCACAATCCCCCCTCCCCTGATCACAGTCCCCCCTCCCCCGAATGCAGTTTCCTCTGTCCCGATCACAGCCCCCCTCCCCCGATCACAGTCCCCCTCCCCAGATCACAAAGCCCCTCCTGAGCCAATCACAGTCCCCCTCCCCCGATCACCGTTCCGCCCTCCCGCGATCACAGCCCCCCTCCCCCGATCACAGTCCCCCCTCCCCCGATCACAGTTCCCCCTCCCCCGATCACAGCCCCCACTCCCCCGATCACAGTTCCCCCTCCCCCGATCACAGTCCCCCCTCCCCCGATCACAATCCCCCCTCCCCCGATCACAGTCCCCCCTCCCCCGAATGCAGTTTCCCCTCCCCCGATCACAGCCTCCTCCCCCGATCACAGTCCCCCCTCCCCCGATCACAGTCCCCCCTCCCCCGATCACAGTCCCCCCTCCCCCGAATGCAGTTTCCCCTCCCCCGATCACAGCCTCCTCCCCCGATCACAGTCCCCCTCCCCCGATCACAGTCCCCCCTTCCCCTGATCACAGTCCCCCTCCCCCGATCACAGTCCCCCCTTCCCCCGATCACGGTCCCCCCGCTCCCCCGATCACAGTCCCCCGTTCCCCGATCACAGTCACCCCTCCCCCGATCACAGTCCCCCCTCCCCCGAATGCAGTTTCCCCTCCCCCGATCACAGCCTCCTCCCCCGATCACAGTCCTCCCTCCCCCGATCACAGTCCCCCCTCCCCCGAATGCAGTTTCCCCTCCCCCGATCACAGCCTCCTCCCCCGATCACAGTCCCCCACCTCACCTGATCACAGTCCACCCTCCCCCGATCACAGTCCCCTCTCCCCCGAATGCAGTTTCCCCTCCCCCGATCACAGCCTCCTCCCCCGATCACAGTCCCCCTCCCCCGATCACAGTCCCCCCTCCCCCGAATGCAGTTTCCCCTCCCCCGATCACAGCCTCCTCCCCCGATCACAGTCCCCCACCTCACCTGATCACAGTCCACCCTCCCCCGATCACAGTCCCCTCTCCCCCGATCACAGTACGCCCTCCCCCGATCACAGTCCCCCCTCCCCCGATCACAGTCCCCCCTCCCCCGATCACAGCCCCCCTCCCCCGATCACAGTCCCCCCGCTCCCCCGATCACAGTCCCCCTCCCCCGATCACAGTCCCCCCTCCCCCGATCACAGCCCCCCTCCCCCGATCACAGTCCCCTCTCCCCCGATCACAGTACGCCCTCCCCCGATCACAGTCCACCCTCCCCCGATCACAGTCCCCCACTCCCCCGATCACAGTCCCCCCTCCCCCGATCACAGTCCCCTCTCCCCCGATCACAGTCCCCCCTCCCCCGATCACAGTCCCCCCTCTCCGATCAGTCCACCCTCCCCCGATCATAGTCCCCTCTCCCCCGATCACAGTACCCCTCCCCCGATCACAGCCCCCCTCCCCCGATCACAGTCCCCCCGCTCCCCCGATCACAGTCCCCCCTCCCCCGATCACAGTCCCCCCTCCCCCGATCACAGCCCCCCTCCCACGATCACAGTCCCCTCTCCCCCGATCACAGTCCCTCCTCCCCCGAGCACAGTCCCCCTCCTCCCCCGATCACAATCACCCCATCCCCGATCACAGTCCCCCCTCCCCCGATCACAGTCCCCCCTCCCCCGATCACAGCCCCCCTCCCCCGATCACAGTCCCCCCTCCCCCGATCACAGACCCCCTCCCCCGATCACAATCACCCTCCCCCGATCGCAGACCCCCTCCCCTGATCACAGTCCCCCCCTCCCCAGATCACAGTCCCTCCTCTCACGATCACTATCCCCCATCCACCGATCACAAAGCCCCTCCTCACCCGATCACAGTCCCGCTCCCCCGATCACCGTTCCCCCCTCCCCCGATCAAAGTCCCCCCTCCCCCGAATGCAGTTTCCCCTGTCCCGATCACAGCCCCCCTCCCCCGATCACAGTCCCCCTCCCCAGATCACAGACCCCACCTCCCCTGATCACCGTTCCCCCTCCCCCGATCACAATCCCCCCTCCCCCGATCACGGTCCCCCCTCCCCCGATCACAATCACCCTCCCCCGATCACAATCCCCCCTCCCCTGATCACAGTCCCCCCTCCCCCGAATGCAGTTTCCTCTGTCCCGATCACAGCCCCCCTCCCCCGATCACAGTCCCCCTCCCCAGATCACAAAGCCCCTCCTGAGCCAATCACAGTCCCCCTCCCCCGATCACCGTTCCGCCCTCCCGCGATCACAGCCCCCCTCCCCCGATCACAGTCCCCCCTCCCCCGATCACAGTTCCCCCTCCCCCGATCACAGCCCCCACTCCCCCGATCACAGTTCCCCCTCCCCCGATCACAGTCCCCCCTCCCCCGATCACAATCCCCCCTCCCCCGATCACAGTCCCCCCTCCCCCGAATGCAGTTTCCCCTCCCCCGATCACAGCCTCCTCCCCCGATCACAGTCCCCCCTCCCCCGATCACAGTCCCCCCTCCCCCGATCACAGTCCCCCCTCCCCCGAATGCAGTTTCCCCTCCCCCGATCACAGCCTCCTCCCCCGATCACAGTCCCCCTCCCCCGATCACAGTCCCCCCTTCCCCTGATCACAGTCCCCCTCCCCCGATCACAGTCCCCCCTTCCCCCGATCACGGTCCCCCCGCTCCCCCGATCACAGTCCCCCGTTCCCCGATCACAGTCACCCCTCCCCCGATCACAGTCCCCCCTCCCCCGAATGCAGTTTCCCCTCCCCCGATCACAGCCTCCTCCCCCGATCACAGTCCCCCACCTCACCTGATCACAGTCCACCCTCCCCCGATCACAGTCCCCTCTCCCCCGAATGCAGTTTCCCCTCCCCCGATCACAGCCTCCTCCCCCGATCACAGTCCCCCACCTCACCTGATCACAGTCCACCCTCCCCCGATCACAGTCCCCTCTCCCCCGATCACAGTACGCCCTCCCCCGATCACAGTCCCCCCTCCCCCGATCACAGTCCCCCCTCCCCCGATCACAGCCCCCCTCCCCCGATCACAGTCCCCCCGCTCCCCCGATCACAGTCCCCCTCCCCCGATCACAGTCCCCCCTCCCCCGATCACAGCCCCCCTCCCCCGATCACAGTCCCCTCTCCCCCGATCACAGTACGCCCTCCCCCGATCACAGTCCACCCTCCCCCGATCACAGTCCCCCACTCCCCCGATCACAGTCCCCCCTCCCCCGATCACAGTCCCCTCTCCCCCGATCACAGTCCCCCCTCCCCCGATCACAGTCCCCCCTCTCCGATCAGTCCACCCTCCCCCGATCATAGTCCCCTCTCCCCCGATCACAGTACCCCTCCCCCGATCACAGCCCCCCTCCCCCGATCACAGTCCCCCCGCTCCCCCGATCACAGTCCCCCCTCCCCCGATCACAGTCCCCCCTCCCCCGATCACAGCCCCCCTCCCACGATCACAGTCCCCTCTCCCCCGATCACAGTCCCTCCTCCCCCGAGCACAGTCCCCCTCCTCCCCCGATCACAATCACCCCATCCCCGATCACAGTCCCCCCTCCCCCGATCACAGTCCCCCCTCCCCCGATCACAGCCCCCCTCCCCCGATCACAGTCCCCCCTCCCCCGATCACAGCCCCCCTCCCCCGATCACAGTCCCCCCTCCCCCGATCACAGACCCCCTCCCCCGATCACAATCACCCTCCCCCGATCGCAGACCCCCTCCCCTGATCACAGTCCCCCCCTCCCCAGATCACAGTCCCTCCTCTCACGATCACTATCCCCCATCCACCGATCACAAAGCCCCTCCTCACCCGATCACAGTCCCGCTCCCCCGATCACCGTTCCCCCCTCCCCCGATCAAAGTCCCCCCTCCCCCGATCACGGCCCCCCTCCCCCGATCAGAGCACCCCTCCCCTGATCACGGCCCCCTCCCCCGATCACAATCCCCCCTCTCCCGATCACAGTCCCCCCTCCCCCGATCACAGTCCCCCCACCCCCGATCACAGTTCCCCCTCCCCCGATCACAGAGCCCCCTCCTCCGATCACTGTCCCCCCACTCCCCCGATCACAGTCCCCCCTCCCCCGATCACAGTCCCCCCTCCCCCGATCACATTCCCCTCCCCCGATCACAGTCCCCCCTCCCCCGATCACAGTCCGCCTTCCCCCGATCACATTCCCCTCCCCCGATCACAGTCCCCCCTCCCCCGATCATAGTCCCCTCCTCGCCGATCACAGTCCCCCCTCCCCCGATCAGAGCACCCCTCCCGTGATCACGGCCCCCTCGCCCGATCACAATCCCCCCTCTCCCGATCACGACCCCCCTCCCCCGATCACAATCCCCCCTCTCCCGATCACGACCCCCCTCCCCCGATCACAATCCCCCCTCCCCCGATCACAGTCCCCCTCCTCCCCCGATCACAGTCCCCCTCCTCCCTCGATCACAGTCCCCCAATCCCCCGATCACAGTCCCCCCTCCCCCGATCACAGTCCCCCTCCTCCCCCGATCACAGTCCCCCTCCTCCCTCGATCACAGTCCCCCAATCCCCCGATCACAGTCCCCCCTCCCCCGATCACAATCCCCCCTCCCCCGATCACAGTCCCCCTCCTCCCCCGATCACAGTCCCCCTCCTCCCTCGATCACAGTCCCCCAATCCCCCGATCACAGTCCCCCCTCCCCCGATCACAGTCCCCTCTCCCCCGATCACAGTACCCCTCCCCCGATCACAGCCCCCCTCCCCCGATCACAGTCCCCCCGCTCCCCCGATCACAGTCCCCCCTCCCCCGATCACAGTCCCCCCTCCCCCGATCACAGCCCCCCTCCCCCGATCACAGTCCCCCCTCCCCCGATCACAGTCCCCCTCCCCCGATCACAGTCCCCCTCCTCCATCGATCACAGTCCCCCACTCCCCCGATCACAGTCCCCTCTCCCCCGATCACAGTACCCCTCCCCCGATCACAGCCCCCCTCCCCCGATCACAGTCCCCCCGCTCCCCCGATCACAGTCCCCCCTCTCCCGATCACAGTCCCCCCGCTCCCCCGAGCACAGTCCCCCCTCCCCCGATCACAATCACCCCATCCCCGATCACAGTCCCCCCTCCCCCGATCACAGTCCCCCCTCCCCCGATCACAGACCCCCTCCCCCGATCACAATCACCCTCCCCCGATCGCAGACCCCCTCCCCTGATCACAGTCCCCCCCTCCCCAGATCACAGTCCCTCCTCTCACGATCACTATCCCCCATCCACCGATCACAAAGCCCCTCCTCACCCGATCACAGTCCCGCCCCCCGATCACCGTTCCCCCCTCCCGCGATCACAGTCCCCCCTCCCCCGATCACGGTCCCCCCTCCCCCGATCAAAGTCCCCCCTCCCCCGATCACGGCCCCCCTCCCCCGATCAGAGCACCCCTCCCCTGATCACGGCCCCCTCCCCCGATCACAATCCCCCCTCTCCCGATCACAGTCCCCCCTCCCCCGATCACAGTCCCCCCTCCCCCGATCACAGTTCCCCCTCCCCCGATCACAGAGCCCCCTCCTCCGATCACTGTCCCCCCACTCCCCCGATCACAGTCCCCCCTCCCCCGATCACAGTCCCCCCTCCCCCGATCACATTCCCCTCCCCCGATCACAGTCCCCCCTCCCCCGATCACAGTCCGCCTTCCCCCGATCACATTCCCCTCCCCCGATCACAGTCCCCCCTCCCCCGATCATAGTCCCCTCCTCGCCGATCACAGTCCCCCCTCCCCCGATCAGAGCACCCCTCCCGTGATCACGGCCCCCTCGCCCGATCACAATCCCCCCTCTCCCGATCACGACCCCCCTCCCCCGATCACAATCCCCCCTCTCCCGATCACGATCCCCCTCCCCCGATCACAATCCCCCCTCCCCCGATCACAATCCCCCTCCTCCCCCGATCACAGTCCCCCTCCTCCCCCGATCACAGTCCCCCAATCCCCCGATCACAGTCCCCCCTCCCCCGATCACAGTCCCCCTCCTCCATCGATCACAGTCCCCCACTCCCCCGATCACAGTCCCCCCTCCCCCGATCACGGCCCCGCTCCCCCGATCAGAGCACCCCTCCCCTGATCACGGCCCCCTCCCCGATCACGGTCCCCCCTACCACGAATCACAGTCCCCCCGCTCCCCCGATCACAGTCCCCCCGCTCCCCCGATCACAGTCCCCCACCTCACCTGATCACAGTCCCCCCTCCACCGATCACGGTACCCCCTCCCCCGATCACAGTCCCCCCTCACCCGATCACAGTCCCCCCTCTCCGATCAGTCCACCCTCCCCCGATCACAGTCCCTCCTCCCCCGATCACAGTCCCCCCTCCCCCGATCACAGTCCCCCCTCCCCCGATCACAGTCCCCCCTCTCCGATCACAGTCCCTCCTCCCCCGATCACAGTCCCCCCTCCCCCGATCACAGTCCCCCCTCTCCCGATCACAGTCCCCCCTCCCCCGATCACAGTCCCCCCTCTCCGATCAGTCCACCCTCCCCCGATCACAGTCCCCCCTCCCCCGATCACAGTCCCCCCTCTCCGATCAGTCCACCCTCCCCCGATCACAGTCCCCCCTCCCCCGATCACAGCCCCCCTCCCCCGATCACAGTCCCCCCGCTCCCCCGATCACAGTCCCCCTCCCCCGATCACAGTCCCCCCTCCCCCGATCACAGCCCCCCTCCCCCGATCACAGTCCCCTCTCCCCCGATCACAGTACGCCCTCCCCGATCACAGTCCACCTCCCCCGATCACAGTCCCCCACTCCCCCGATCACAGTCCCCCCCTCCCCCGATCACAGTCCCCTCTCCCCCGATCACAGTCCCCCCTCCCCCGATCACAGTCCCCCATCTCCGATCACAGTACCCCTCCCCCGATCACAGTCCCCCGCTCCCCCGATCACAGTCCCCCCTCCCCCGATCACAGTCCCCCCTCCCCCGATCACAGCCCCCCTCCCCCGATCACAGTCCCCTCTCCCCCGATCACAGTCCCCCCTCCCCCGATCACAGTCCCCCCTCTCCGATCAGTCCACCCTCCCCCGATCACAGTCCCCTCTCCCCCGATCACAGTACCCCTCCTTCGATCACGGTGCCCCCTCCCACGAATCACAGTCACCCCTCCCCCAATCACAGTCCCCCCTCCCCCGATCACAGTCCACTCTCCCCCGATCACAGTCCCACTTCCCCCGATCACATTCCCCTCCTCGTCGATCACAGTCCCCCCTCCCCCGATCACGGTCCCCCCTCCCCCGATCACGGTCCCCCCTCCCCCGAATCACAGTCCCCCCGCTCCCCCGATCACTATCCCCCATCCCCCGATCACAAGCCCCCTCCTCACCCGATCACAGTCCCCCCTCCACCGATCACATGACCCTCTCCCCCGATCACAGAGCCCCCTCCCCCGATCACAGCCCCCCCTCCCCCGATCACATGACCCTCTCCCCCGATCACAGAGCCCCCTCCCCCGATCACAGTCCCACTTCCCCCGATCACATTCCCCTCCCCCGATCACATGACCCTCTCCCCCGATCACAGTTCCCCCTCCTCCTGATCACAGTCCCCCCTCCCCCGATCACAGTCCCCCCTCCCCCGATCACAGTCCCCCCTCCCCCGATCACGGCCCCCTCCCCCGATCACATGACCCTCTCCCCCGATCACAGTTCCCCCTCCTCCTGATCACAGTCCCCCCTCCCCCGATCACAGTCCCCCCGCCCCCGATCACAGTCCCCCCTCCCCCGATCACAGACCCCCTCCCCCGATCACAGTGTCCTCTCCCCCGATCACAGTCCCCCCGCCCCCGATCACAGTCCCCCCTCCCCCGATCACAGACCCCCTCCCCCGATCACAGTGTCCTCTCCCCCGATCAAAGTCCCACTGCTCCCCCGATCACAGTCCCCCCTCCCCCGATCACGGTCCCCCCTCCCCCGAATCACAGTCCCCCGCTCCCCCGATCACAATCCCCCCATCCCCGATCACAGTCCCCGCTCCCCCGATCACAGTCACCCCTCCCCCGATCACAGTCCCCCCTCCCCCGATCACAGTCCCCCCTACCCCGAATGCAGTTTCCCCTCCCCCGATCACAGCCCCCCTCCCCCGATCACAGTCCCCCTCCCCCGATCACAGTCCCCCAACACCCCTGATCACAGTCCCCCACTCCCCCGATCACAGTCCCCTCTCCCCCGATCACAGTCCCCCCTCCCCCGATCACAGTCCCCTCTCCCCCGATCACAGTCCCCCCTCCCCTGATCACAGTCCCCCACTCCCCCGATCACAGTCCCCTCTCCCCCGATCACAGTCCCCCCTCCCCCGATCACAGTCCCCCCTCCCCCGATCACAGTCCCCCCTCCCCCGATCACAGTCCCCCCTCTCCGATCAGTCCACCCTCCCCCGATCACAGTCCCCTCTCCCCCGATCACAGTCCCCCCTCCCCCGATCACAGTCCCCCCTCTCTGATCAGTCCACCCTCCCCCGATCACAGTCCCCCCTCTCTGATCAGTCCCCCCTCCCCCGATCACAGTCCCCCCTCCCCCGATCACAGTCCCCCCTCTCCGATCAGTCCACCCTCCCCCGATCACAGTCCCCTCTCCCCCGATCACAGTCCCCCCTCCCCCGATCACAGTCCCCCCTCTCTGATCAGTCCACCCTCCCCCGATCACAGTCCCCCCTCTCTGATCAGTCCACCCTCCCCCGATCACAGCCCCCCTCCCCCGATCACAGTCCCCCCACTCCCCCGATCACAGTCCCCCCTCCCCCGATCACAGTCCCCTCTCCCCCGATCACAGTCCCCCCTCCCCCGATCACAGTCCCCCTCTCCGATCAGTCCACCCTCCCCCGATCACAGTCCCCTCTCCCCCGATCACAGCCCCCTCTCCGATCAGTCCACCCTCCCCCGATCACAGAGCCCCCTCCCCCTATCACAGCCCCCCTCCCCCGATCACATGACCCTCTCCCCCGATCACGGAGCCCCCTCCCCCGATCACAGCCCCCTTCCCTTGATCACAGTCCCACTTCCCCCGATCACATTCCCCTCCTCGTCGATCAGAGTCCCCCCTCCCCCGATCACGGACCCCTCCCCCGATCACAGTTCCCCCTCCTCCTGATCACAGTCCCCCCTCCGCCGATCACAGTCCCCCCGCCCCCGATCACAGCCCCCCCTCCCCCAATCACAGTGTCCTCTCCCCGATCAAAGTCCCACTGCTCCCCCGATCACGGTCCCCCCTCCCCCGATCACGGTCCCCCCTCCCCCATCACGGTCCCCCCTCCCCCGATCACGGTCCCCCCTCCCCGATCACAGTCCCCGCTCCCCCGATCACAGTCACCCCTCCCCCGATCACAGTCCCCCCTCCCCCGAATACAGTTTCCCCTCCCCCGATCACAGCCCCCTCCCCCGATCACAGTCACCCCTCCCCGAATACAGTTTCCCCTCCCCCGATCACAGCCCCCCTCCCCCGATCACAGTCCCCCTCCCCCGATCACAGTCCCCCAACACCCCTGATCACAGTCCCCCACTCCCCCGATCACAGTCCCCCCTCCCCCGATCACAGTCCCCCCTCCCCGATCACAGTCCCCCTCTCCGATCAGTCCACCCCTCCCCCCCGATCACAGTCCCCTCTCCCCCGATCACAGTACCCCCTCCCCCGATCGCAGTCCCCCCTCTCCGATCAGTCCACCCTCCCCCGATCACGGTCCCCTCTCCCCCGATTACATTACCCCCTCCCCCGATCGCAGTCCCCCCTCTCCGATCAGTCCACCCTCCCCCGATCACAGTCCCCCCTCCCCCGATCACAGCCCCGCCTCCCCCGATCACAGTCCCCCTCCCCCGATCACAGTCCCCCACTCCCCCGATCACAGTCCCCCCTCCCCTGATCACAGTCCCCCACTCCCCCGATCACAGTCCCCCCTCCCCCGATCACAGTCCCCTCTCCCCCGATCACAGTCCCCCCTCCCCCGATCACAGTCCCCCCTCTCCGATCAGTCCACCCTCCCCCGATCACAGTCCCCTCTCCCCTGATCACAGTACCCCCTCCCCCGATCGCAGTCCCCCCTCTCCGATCAGTCCACCCTCCCCCGATCACAGTCCCCTCTCCCCCGATCACAGTCCCACTGCTCCCCCGATCACGGTCCCCCCTCCCACGAATCACAGTCGCCCCGCTCCCCCGATCACAATCCCCCTCCGCGATCACAATCCCCCTCCCCAATCACAGTCCCCCCTGCCCCGATCACAGTCCCCCTCCCCCGATCACAATCCCCCCTCCCCCGACCACAGTCCCCCTCCTCCCCCGATCACGGTCCTCCCCCCTCCCCCGATCACAGTCCCCCCACTCCCCCGATCACAATCCCCCTCCCCGATCACAGTCACCCCTCCCCCGATCACATGACCCTCTCCCCCGATCACGGAGCCCCCTCCCCCGATCACAGCCCCCTTCCCTTGATCACAGTCCCACTTCCCCCGATCACATTCCCCTCCTCGTCGATCAGAGTCCCCCCTCCCCCGATCACGGACCCCTCCCCCGATCACAGTTCCCCCTCCTCCTGATCACAGTCCCCCCTCCGCCGATCACAGTCCCCCCGCCCCCGATCACAGCCCCCCCTCCCCCAATCACAGTGTCCTCTCCCCCGATCAAAGTCCCACTGCTCCCCCGATCACGGTCCCCCCTCCCCCGATCACGGTCCCCCCTCCCCCATCACGGTCCCCCCTCCCCCGATCACGGTCCCCCCTCCCCCGATCACAGTCCCCGCTCCCCCGATCACAGTCACCCCTCCCCCGATCACAGTCCCCCCTCCCCCGAATACAGTTTCCCCTCCCCCGATCACAGCCCCCTCCCCCGATCACAGTCCCCCTCCCCCGATCACAGTCACCCCTCCCCGAATACAGTTTCCCCTCCCCCGATCACAGCCCCCCTCCCCCGATCACAGTCCCCCTCCCCCGATCACAGTCCCCCAACACCCCTGATCACAGTCCCCCACTCCCCCGATCACAGTCCCCCCTCCCCCGATCACAGTCCCCCCTCCCCCGATCACAGTCCCCCCTCTCCGATCAGTCCACCCTCCCCCGATCACAGTCCCCTCTCCCCCGATCACAGTACCCCCTCCCCCGATCGCAGTCCCCCCTCTCCGATCAGTCCACCCTCCCCCGATCACAGTCCCCTCTCCCCCGATCACAGTACCCCCTCTCCGATCAGTCCACCCTCCCCCGATCACGGTCCCCTCTCCCCCGATTACATTACCCCCTCCCCCGATCGCAGTCCCCCTCTCCGATCAGTCCACCCTCCCCCGATCACAGTCCCCCCTCCCCCGATCACAGCCCCGCCTCCCCCGATCACAGTCCCCCTCCCCCGATCACAGTCCCCCACTCCCCCGATCACAGTCCCCCTCCCCTGATCACAGTCCCCCACTCCCCCGATCACAGTCCCCCCTCCCCCGATCACAGTCCCCTCTCCCCCGATCACAGTCCCCCCTCCCCCGATCACAGTCCCCCCTCTCCGATCAGTCCACCCTCCCCCGATCACAGTCCCCTCTCCCCCGATCACAGTCCCACTGCTCCCCCGATCACGGTCCCCCCTCCCACGAATCACAGTCGCCCCGCTCCCCCGATCACAATCCCCCTCCGCGATCACAATCCCCCTCCCCGATCACAGTCCCCCCTGCCCCGATCACAGTCCCCCTCCCCCGATCACAATCCCCCCTCCCCCGACCACAGTCCCCCTCCTCCCCCGATCACGGTCCTCCCCCTCCCCCGATCACAGTCCCCCACTCCCCCGATCACAATCCCCCTCCCCGATCACAGTCACCCCTCCCCCGATCACGGTCCCCCCCCCACGAATCACAGTCGCCCCGCTCCCCCGATCACAATCCCCCTCCCCGATCACAGTTACCCCTCCCCCGATCACAGTCCCCCCTCCCCGATCACAGCCCCCCCTCCCCCGAATGCAGTTTCCCCTCCCCCGATCACAGCCCCCTCCCCCGATCACAGTCCCCCTCCCCCAATCACAGTCCCCCACCTCACCTGATCACAGTCCCCCCTCCCCCGATCACAGTCCCCCCTCCCCCGATCACAGTCCGCCCTCCCCCGATCACAGTCCCCCTCCCCCGATCACAGTCCCCCACCTCACCTGATCACAGTCCCCCCTCCCCCGATCACGGTACCCCCTCCCCCGATCACAATCACCCTTCCCCGATCATAGTCCCCCCTCCCCCGATCACAGTCCGCCCTCCCCCGATCACAGTCCGCCCTCCCCCGATCACAGTCCGCCCTCCCCCGATCACAGTCCCCCCTCCCCCGATCGCAGTCCTCCCTCCCCCGATCACAGTCCCCTCCTCCCCCGATCACAGTCCCCCCTCCCCCGATCACAAACCCCCCACCCCCGATCGCAGTCCCCCCTCCCTTGATCACAGTCCCCCCGTCCCCTGATCACAGTCCCTCCTCCCACGATCACTATCCCCCATCCCCCGATCACAAGCCCCCTCCTCCCACGATCACTATCCCCCATCCCCCGATCACAAGCCCCCTCCTCCCACGATCACTATCCCCCATCCCCCGATCACAAGCCCCCTCCTCACCCGATCACAGTCCCCCTCCCCCGATCACCGTTCCCCCCTCCCGCGATCACAGTACCCCCTCCACCGATCACATTACCCTCTCCCCCGATCACAGTCCCCCTTCCCTTGATCACAGTTCCCCCTCCTCCCGATCACAGTCCCCCCCCCCCGCCGATCACGGTCCCCCCTCCCCCGATCACAGTTCCCCCTCCTCCCGATCACAGTCCCCCCTCCCACCAGATCACGGTCCCCCCTCCCCCAATCACATTCCCCCCTTCCCCGAACACAGTCCCCTCCTCCCCCGATCAAAGGTCCCCCTCGTCCGATCACAAGCCCCCTCCCCCGATCACCATCCCCCCTCCCCCGATCACGGTCCCCCCTCCCACGAATCACAGTCCCCCCACTCCCCCGATCAAAATCCCCCCATCCCCGATCACAGCCCCCCCTCCCCCGATCACAGTCCCCCCTCCCCCGATCAGAGTCCCCCCTCCCCCGAATGCAGATTCCCCCCCCCGATCACAGTCCCCCTCCTCCCCTGATCACGGTCCCCCACTCCCCCGATCACAGTCCCCCCTCCCCCGATCACAGTCCCCCCTCCCCCGATCACAGTCCCCCTCCTCCCCTGATCACGGTCCCCCACTCCCCCGATCACAGTCCCCCCTCCCCCGATCATAGTCCCCCCTCCCCCGATCACAGTCCCTCCTCCCCCGATCACAGTCCCCCCTCCCCCGATCACAGTCCCCCTCCTCCATCGATCACAGTCCCCCCTCCCCCGATCACAGTCCCCCCTCTCCGATGAGTCCACCCTCCCCCGATCACAGTCCCCACTCCCCCGATCACAGTCCCACTGCTCCCCCGATCACAGTCCCCCTCCACCGATCACAGTCCCCCCTCCCCCGATCACAGTCCCCCCTCCCCCGATCACAGTCCCCCCTCCCCCGATCACAGTCCCCCCTCCCCCGATCACAGTCCCCCTCCCCCGATCACAGTCCCCCACTCCCCCGATCACAGTCCCCCCTCCCCCGATCACAGTCCCCCCTGCCCCGATCACAGTCCCCCTCCCCCGATCACAATCCCCCCTCCCCCGACCACAGTCCCCCTCCTCCCCCGATCACGGTCCTCCCCCTCCCCCGATCACAGTCCCCCCTCCCCCGATCACAGTCCCCCCTCCCCCGATCACAGTCCCCCCGCTCCCCCGATCACAATCCCCCCTCCCCCGATCATAGTCCCCCCTCCCCCGATCACAAACCCCCTCCCCCGATCACAGTCCTCCCTCCCCCGATCACAGTCCCCCCTCCCCCGATCATAGTCCCCCCTCCCCCGATCACAAACCCCCTCCCCCGATCGCAGTCCTCCCACCCCTGATCACAGTCCCCCCTCCCCCGATCACAGTCCCCCCTCCCCCGATCACAGTCCCCCCGCTCCCCCGATCACAATCCCCCTCCCCGATCACAGTCACCCCTCCCCCGATCACGGCCCCCCCTCCCTCGAATCACAGTCCCCCCCTCCCCCGATCACAGTCCCCCCTCCCCCGATCACAGCCCCCCCTCCCCCGATCACAGTCACCCCTCCCCCGATCACAGCCTCCTCCCCCGATCACAGTCCCCCCTCCCCCGATCACAGTCCCCCCTCCTTCGATCACGGTGCCCCCTCCCACGAATCACAGTCACGCCTCCCCCAATCACAGTCCCCCCTCCCCCGATCACAGTCCACTCTCCCCCGATCACAGTCCCACTGCTCCCCCGATCACAGTCCCACTTCCCCCGATCACATTCCCCTCCTCGTCGATCACAGTCCCCCCTCCCCCGATCACGGCCCCCTCCCCCGATCACAGTTCCCCCTCCTCCTGATCACAGTCCCCCCTCCCCCGATCACAGTCCCCCCTCCCCCGATCACAGTCCCCTCCTCGCCGACCACAGACCCCCTCCCCCGATCACAGTTCCGCCTCCTCCCGATCACAGTCCCCCCTCCCCCGATCACAGTCCCCCTCCTCCCGATCACAGTCCCCCCGCCCCCGATCACAGTCCCCCTCCTCCCGATCACAGTCCCCCCGCCCCCGATCACGGTCCCCACTCCCCCGATCACAGTCACCCCTCCCCCGATCACAGTCCCCCCTCCCCTGATCACAATCCCCCCTCCCCCGAATACAGTTTCCCCTCCCCCGATCACAGTCCCCCTCCCCCGATCACAGTCCCCCAACACCCCTGATCACAGTCCCCCACTCCCCCGATCACAGTCCCCCCTCCCCCGATCACAGTCCCCCCTCCCCCGATCACAGTCCCCCCGCTCCCTCGATCACAATCCCCCTCCCCGATCACAGTCCTCCCTCCCCCGATCACAGTCCCCCCTCCCCCGATCATAGTCCCCCCTCCCCCGATCACAAACCCCCCTCCCCCGATCACAATCCCTCCTCCCCCGATCACAGTCCCTCTCCCCGATCACAGTCCTCCCTCCCCCGATCACAGTCCCCCCTCCCCCGATCATAGTCCCCCCTCCCCCGATCACAATCCCCCTCCCCGATCACAGTCACCCCTCCCCCGATCACGGCCCCCCTCCCACGAATCACAGTCCCCCCCTCCCCCGATCACAGTCCCCCCTCCCCCGATCACAGTCCCCCCTCCCCCGTTCACAGTCACCCCTCCTTCGAATGCAGTTTCCCCTCCCCCGATCACAGCTCCCCCGATCACAGTCCCCCCTCCCCCGATCACAGTCCCCCCTCCCCCGATCACAGTCCCCCCTCCCCCGATCACAGTCCCCCCTCCCCCGATCACAGTCCCCCCTCCCCCGATCACAGTCACCCCTCCTTCGAATGCAGTTTCCCCTCCCCCGATCACAGCTCCCCCGATCACAGTCACCCCTCCCCCGATCACAGTCCCACTTCCCCCGATCACATTCCCCTCCTCGTCGATCACAGTCCCCCCTCCCCCGATCACGGCCCCTCCCCCGATCACAGTTCCCCCTCCTCCTGATCACAGTCCCCCCTCCCCCGATCACAGTCCCCCCTCCCCCGATCACAGTCCCCCCTCCCCCGATCACAGTCCCCCCTCCCCCGATCACAGCCCCCCGCCCCCGATCACAGTCCCCCCTCCCCCGATCACAGTTCCCCCTCCTCCTGATCACAGTCCCCCCTCCCCCGATCACAGTCCCCCCTCCCCCGATCACAGTCCACTCCTCGCCGACCACAGACCCCCTCCCCCGATCACAGTTCCGCCTCCTCCCGATCACGGTCCCCACTCCCCCGAATCACAGTCCCCCCGCTCCCCCGATCACAATCCCCCCCTCCCCCGATCACAGTCCCCGCTCCCCCGATCACAGTCACCCCTCCCCCGATCACAGTCACCCCTCCCCCGAATACAGTTTCCCCTCCCCCGATCACAGCCCCCCCTCCCCCGATCACAGTCCCCCTCCCCCGATCACGGCCCCCTCCCCCGATCACAGTTCCCCCTCCCCCGATCACAGTCCCCCCTCCCCCGATCACAGTCCCCCCTCCCCCGATCACAGTCCCCCCTCCCCCGAATACAGTTTCCCCTCCCCCGATCACTGCCCCCCCTCCCCCGATCACAGTCCCCCTCCCCCGATCACAGTCCCCCAACACCCCTGATCACAGTCCCCCACTCCCCCGATCACAGTCCCCCCTCCCCCGATCACAGTCCCCTCTCCCCCGATCACAGTCCCCCCTCCCCCGATCACAGTCCCCCCACCCCCGATCACAGTCCCCCCTCCCCCGATCCCAGTCCCCCCTCTCCGATCAGTCCACCCTCCCCCGATCACAGTCCCCCCCCCCGATCACAGTCCCCCCTCCCCCGATCCCAGTCCCCCCTCTCCGATCAGTCCACCCTCCCCCGATCACAGTCCCCCCTCCCCCGATCACAGTCCCCTCTCCCCCGATCACAGTCCCCCCTCCCCCGATCACAGTCCCCCCTCTCCGATCACAGTACCCCCTCCCCCGATCGCAGTTCCTCCTCTCCGATCAGTCCACCCTCCCCCGATCACAGTCCCCCCTCCCCCGATCACAGCCCCCCTCCCCCGATCACAGTCCCCCCTCCCCCGATCACAGTCCCCCAACACCCCCGATCACAATCACCCCTCCCCCGATCACAGTCCCCCTTCCCTTGATCACAGTCCCCCCTCCCCCGATCACGGTGCCCCCTCCCACGAATCACAGTCCCCCCTCCCCCAATCACAGCCCCCCCTCCCCCGATCAATGTCCACTCTCCCCCGATCACAGTCCCCTCTCCCCCGATCACGGTCCCCCCTCCCACGAATCACAGTCGCCCTGCTCCCCCGATCACAATCCCCCCTCCCCCGACCACGGTCCTCCCCCCTCCCCCGATCACAGTCCCCCCTCCCCCGATCACAGTCCCCCCTCCCCCGATCACAGTCCCCCCTCCCCCGATCACAGTGTCCTCACCCCCGATCAAAGTCCCACTGCTCCCCCAATCACGGTCCCCCCTCCCCCGATCACGGTCCCCCCTCCCCCGATCACAATCCCCCCATCCCCGATCACAATCCCCCTCCCCGATCACAGTCCCCCCTGCCCCGATCACAGTCCCCCCTGCCCCGATCACAGTCCCCCCTCCCCCGATCACAGTGTCCTCTCCCCCGATCAAAGTCCCACTGCTCCCCCGATCACGGTCCCCCCTCCCGCGATCACAGTCCCCCCTCCCCCGATCACAATCCCCCCATCCCCGATCACAATCCCCCTCCCCCGATCACAGTCCCCCCTCGATCACAGTCCCCCCTCCCCCGATCACAATCCCCCCATCCCCGATCACAATCCCCCCATCCCCGATCACAATCCCCCTCCCCCGATCACGGTCCCCCCTCCCCCGATCACAGTCCCCCTCCTCCCCCGATCACAATCCCCCTCATCCCCCGATCACGGTCCTCCCCCCTCCCCCGATCACAGTCCCCCCTCCCCCGATCACGGTCCCCCCTCCCACGAATCACAGTCCACCCGCTCCCCCGATCACAATACCCCCATCCCCGATCACAGCCCCCCCTGCCCCGATCAGAGTCACCCCTCCCCCGATCACAGTCCCCCCTCCCCCGATCACGATCTCCTCTCCCCCGATCACGGTACCCCCTCCCCCGATCACAATCACCCTCCCCCGATCACAGTCCGCCCTCCCCCGATCACAGTCCCCCCTCCCCCGATCACGATCTCCTCTCCCCCGATCACGGTACCCCCTCCCCCGATCACAATCACCCTTCCCCGATCACAAGCCCCCTCCTCACCCGATCACAGTCCCCCTCTCCCGATCACCGTTCCCCCCTCCCGCGATCACAGTTCCCCCTCCCCCGATCACATTACCCTCTTCCCCGATCACAGAGCCCCCTCCCCCGATCACAGTCCCTCCTCCCCCGATCACAGTCCCCCTTCCCTTGATCACAATCCCCCCTCCCCCGATCACGGTGCCCCCTCCCCCGATCACAGTTCCCCCTCCTCCCGATCACGGTGCCCCCTCCCCCGATCACAGTTCCCCCTCCACCGATCACAGTCAACCCTCCCACCAGATCACGGTCCCCCCTCCCCCAATCACATTCCCCCCTTCCCCGAACACAGTCCCCTCCTCCCCCGATCAAAGGTCCCCCTCGTCCGATCACAAGCCCCCTCCCCCGATCACCATCCCCCCTCCCCCGATCACAGTCCCCACCCCCGATCACCATCCCCCCTCCCCCGATCACAGTCCCCCCTCCCCCGATCACGGTCCCCCCTCCCACGAATCACAGTCCCCCCCACTCCCCCGATCACAATCCCCCCTCCCCCGATCACATTACCCTCTCCCCCGATCACGGTGCCCCCTCCCACGAATCACAGTCCCCCCTCCCCCAATCACAGTCCCCCCTCCCCCGATCACAGCCCCCCCCTCCCCCGAATGCAGTTTCCCCTCCCCCGATCAGAGCCCCCTCCCCCGATCACAGGCCCACTCCCCCGATCACGGTCCCCCACATCACCTGATCACAGTCCCCCCTCCCCCGATCACGGTCCCCCACATCACCTGATCACAGTCCCCCCTCCCCCGATCACGATCTCCTCTCCCCCGATCACGGTACCCCCTCCCCCGATCACAGTACCCCCTCCCCCGATCACAATCACCCTTCCCCGATCACAGTCCGCCCTCCCCCGATCACAAACCCCCTCCCCCGATCGCAGTCCTCCCACCCCTGATCACAGTCCCTCCTCCCACGATCACTATCCCCCATCCCCCGATCACAAGCCCCATCCTCACCCGATCACAGTCCCCCTCTCCCGATCACCGTTCCCCCTCCCGCAATCACAGTCCCCCTCTCCCGATCACGGTGCCCCCTCCCGCGATCACAGTTCCCCCTCCCCCGATCACATTACCCTCTCCCCCGATCACAGAGCCCCCTCCCCCGATCACAGTCCCCCTTCGCTTGATCACAATCCCCCCTCCCCCGATCACGGTGCCCCCTCCCCCGATCACAGTTCCCCCTCCACCGATCACATTACCCTCTCCCCCGATCACAGAGCCCCCTCCCCCGATCACAGTCCCCCTTCCCTTGATCACAATCCCCCCTCCCCCGATCACGGTGCCCCCTCCCCCGATCACAGTTCCCCCTCCACCGATCACAGTCAACCCTCCCACCAGATCATGGTCCCCCCTCCCCCAATCACATTCCCTCCTTCCCCGAACACAGTCCCCTCCTCCCCCGATCAAAGGTCCCCCTCCCCCGATCACCATCCCCCCTCCCCCGATCACAGTCCCCCCTCCCCCGATCACGGTCCCCCCTCCCACGAATCACAGTCCCCTCCTCCCCCGATCAAAGGTCCCCCTCGTCCGATCACAAGCCCCCTCCCCCGATCACAATCCCCCTCCCCGATCACAGTTCCACTCCTCCCCCGATCACGGTCCCCCCTCCCTTGATCACAGTCCCCCCTCCCCCGATCACAGTCCCCATCCCCCGATCACAGTCCCCCTCCTCCCCCGATCACAGTCCCCCTTCCCCCGATCACAGTCCCCCCTCCCCCGATCACAGTCCCCTCTCCCCCGATCACGGTCCCCCTCCCCCGATCACAGTCCCCCTTCCCCCGATCACAGTCCCCCCTCCCACGATCACAGTCCCCCCTCCCCCGATCACAGTCCCCCCTCCCCCGATCACAGTCCCCCCTCCCCCGATCACGGTCCCCGCTCCCACGAATCACAGTCCCCCCGCTCCCCCGATCACAATCCCCCCTCCCCCGATCACAGTCCCCCCTCCCCGATCACAGTACCCCCTCCCCCGAATGCAGTTTCCCCTCCTCCGATCACAGCCCCCTCCCCCGATCACAGTCCCCCTCCCCCGATCACAGTCCCCCACCTCACCTGATCACAGTTCCCCCTCCCCCGATCACGATCTCCTCTCCCCCGATCACAGTCCCCCCTCCCCCGATCACATTACCCTCTCCCCCGATCACAGAGCCCGCTCCCCCGATCACAGTCCCCCCTCCCCCGATCACAGCCCCCTTCCCTTGATCACAGTCCCCCCTCCCCCGATCACGGTACCCCCTCCCCCGATCACAATCACCCTTCCCCGATCACAGTCCCCCCTCCCCCGATCACAAACCCCCCTCCCCCGATCGCAGTCCTCCCACCCCTGATCACAGTCCCCCCGTCCCCTGATCACAGTCCCTCCTCCCACGATCACTATCCCCCATCCCCCGATCACAAGCCCCCTCCTCCCACGATCACTATCCCCCATCCCCCGATCACAAGCCCCCTCCTCACCCGATCACAGTCCCCCCTCCCCCGATCACAGTCCCCTCTCCCCCGATCACAGTCCCCCCTCCCCCGATCACAGTCCCCCCTCCCCCGATCACAAACCCCCCTCCCCCGATCGCAGTCCTCCCACCCCTGATCACAGTCCCCCCGTCCCCTGATCACAGTCCCTCCTCCCACGATCACTATCCCCCATCCCCCGATCACAAGCCCCCTCCTCACCCGATCACAGTCCCCCCTCCCCCGATCACAGTCCCCTCTCCCCCGATCACAGTCCCCCCTCCCCCGATCACAGTCCCCCCTCTCCGATCAGTCCACCCTCCCCCGATCACAGTCCCCTCTCCCCCGATCACAGTCCCCCCTCCCCCGATCACAGTCCCCCCTCTCCGATCAGTCCACCCTCCCCCGATCACAGTCCCCTCTCCCCCGATCACAGTCCACCCTCCCCCGATCACAGCCCCCCTCCCCCGATCACAGTCCCTCCTCCCACGAATCACAGTCGCCCCGCTCCCCCGATCACAATCCCCCTCCCCGATCACAATCCCCCTCCCCGATCACAATCCCCCCTCCCCGATCACAATCCCCCTCTCCGATCACAGTCCCCCCTCCCCCGATCACAATCCCCCCTCCCCCGACCACAGTCCCCCTCCTCCCCCGATCACGGTCCTCCCACCTCCCCCGATCACAGTCCCCCCACTCCCCCGATCACAATCCCCCTCCCCGATCACAATCCCCCTCCCCGATCACAATCCCCCTCCCCGATCACAATCCCCCTCTCCGATCACAGTCCCCCCTCTCCGATCACAGTCCTCCCTCCCCCGATCACAGTCCCCCTTCCCCCGATCACAGTCCCCCCGCTCCCCCGATCACAATCCCCCTCCCCGATCACAGTCACCCCTCCCCCGATCACGGTCCCCCCTCCCACGAATCACAGTCCCCCCGCTCCCCAGATCACAATCCCCCCATCCCCGATCACAGTCCCCCCTCCCCTGATCACAGTCACCCCTCCCCCGATCACAGTCCCCCCTCCCCGATCACAGTCCCCCCTCCCCCGATCACAGTCCCCCCTCCCCCGATCACGGTCCCCCCTCCCCCGATCACATTCCCCCCTTCCCCGAACAAAATCCCCTCCTCCCCCGATCAAAGCCCCACCTCATCCGATCACAAGCCCACTCCCCTGATCACAGTCCCCCCTCCCCCGATCACAGTCCCCCCTTCCACGATCACAGTCCCCCCTCCCCCGATCACAGTCCCCCCTCCCCCGAACGCAGTTCCCCCTCCCCCGATCACAGCCCCCCTCCCCCGATCACAATCCCCCCTCCCCCGATCACAGTGCCCCCTCCCCCGATCACAGTCCCCCCTCCCACGAATCACAGTCCCCCCGCTCCCCCATCACAACCCTCCCTCCCCGATCACAGTCACCCATCCCCCGATCACAATCCCCCATCCCCCGATCACAATCCCCCCTCCCCCGATCACAATCCCCCATCCCCCGATCACAATCCCCCCTCCCCCGATCACAATCTCCCATCCCCCGATCACAGTACCCCCCTCCACCGATCACAGTCCCCCGTCCCCCGATCACGGCCCCCCCTCCCCCGATCACAGTCCCCCCCTCCACCGATCACAGTCCACCCCCCCCCCCCCGATCACGGTCCCCCCTTCCCCGAACACAGTCACCTCCTCCCCCGATCAAAGCCCCCCCTCATCCGATCACAAGCTCACTCCCCCGATCACAGTCCCCCCTCCCTCGATCACAGTCCCCCCTCCCCCGATCACAGTCACCCCTCCCCCGATCACAGTCCCCCCTTCCCCGATCACAGTCCCCCCTCCCCCGATCACAGTCCCCTCCTCGCCGATCACAGTCCCCCCTCCCCCGATCACGGCCCCCCTCCCCCGATCACGGTCCCCCCTCCCCCGATCACATTCCCCCCCTCCCCCGATCACAGTCCCCCCTCCCCCGATCACAGTCCCCCCTCCCCCGATCACAGTCCCCTCCTCCCCCGATCAAAGACCCGCTCGTCCGATCAAAAGCCCCCTCCCACGAAATACAGTCCCCCTCCCCTGATCACAGCACCCCTCCCCTGATCACGGCCCCTCCCCGATCACAATCCCCCCTCCCCCGATCACGGTCCCCCTCCCCCGATCACAATGCCCGCTCGCCCGATCACAGTACCCCCTCCCCCGATCACAGTCCCCCCTCCCCCGATCACAATACCCCCTCCCTCGATCACAGTCCCCCCCTTCCCAGATCACAGCCCCCCTCCCCGATCACAGCCCCCCTCCCCAGATCACAGCCCCCCTCCCCGATCACAGTACCCCCTCCCCCGATCACAGTCCCCCCTCCCCCGATTATAGTCCCCCCTCCCCCGATCACAATACCCCCTCCCTCGATCACAGTCCCCCCCTTCCCAGATCACAGCCCCCCTCCCCGATCACAGCCCCCCTCCCCAGATCACAGCCCCCCTCCCCGATCACAGTACCCCCTTCCCCGATCACAGTCCCCCCCTTCCCAGATCACAGCCCCCCTCCCCGATCACAGTACCCCCTCCCCCGATCACAGTCCCCCCCTTCCCAGATCACAGCCCCCCTCCCCGATCACAGCCCCCCCTCCCCCAATCACAGTCCCCCTCCTCCCCCGATCATAGTTTCCCCCTCCCCCGATCACAGCCCCCCTCCCCCGATCACAGTCCCTCCTCCCCCGATCACAGTCCCCCCTCCCCCGATCATAGTTTCCCCCTCCCCCGATCACAGCCCCCCCTCTCCCGATCACAGTCCCCCCTCCCCCGATCACAGTCCCCCCTCCCCCGATCGCAGTCCCCCCTCCCCCGATCACAGTCCCCCTCCTCCACCGATCACAGTCCCCCCTCCCCCGATCACAGTCCCCCCTTCCCCGATCGCAGTCCCCCCTCTCCGATCACAGTCTCCCTCCCCCGATCACGGTCCTCCCCCCTCCACCGATCACAGTCACCCCTCCCCCGATCATGGTCCCCCCTCCCCCGATAACATTCCTCCCTTCCCCGAACACAGTCCCCTCCTCGCCCGATCACAGCCCCCCCTTGTCCGATCACAAGCCCCCTCCCCCGATCACAGTCCCCCCCTCCCCCGATCACAATCCCCCTCCCCCGATCACAGTCCCCCTGTCCTTGATCACAGTCCCCCTCCCCGATCACAATCCCCCCTCCCCCGATCACAGTCCCCCTCCCCGATCACAATCCCCCCTCCCCCGATCACAGTCCTCCCTCCCCTGATCACAATTCCCCCCTCACCCGCTCACAATCACCCCTCCCCCGATCACAATCCCCCCTCCCCCGATCAGTCCCCCCTCCCCCGATCACATTCTCCCATTCCCCCGATCACAGTCCTCCCCCTCCCTCGATCACAGTCCCCCTCCTCCCCCGATCCTGGTCCTCCCCCCTCCCCTGATCATGGTCCTCACCCCTCCCCCGATCACAGTCCCCCTCCTCCCCCGATCACAGTCCCCCTCCTCCCCCAATCACAGTACCCCCCTCCCCCGATCACAATCCCCCCTCCCCCGATCAGTCCCCCCTCCCCCGATCACATTCCCCCCTCCCCCGATCACAGTCCTCCCCCTCCCTCGATCACAGTCCCCCTCCTCCCCCAATCACAGTCCCCCTCCTCCCCTGATCATGGTCCTCACCCCTCCCCCGATCACAGTCCCCCTCCTCCCCCAATCACAGTCCCCCTCCTCCCCGATCACAATCCCCCCTCCCCCGATCACAGTCCCCTTCCTCCCCCGATCACGGTCCTCCCCCCTCCCCCGATCACAGTCCCCCTCCTCCTCCGATCACTGTCCACCCCCTCCCCCGATCATGGTCTGTCCCCCGCTCCCACCCCACCCCCGCCGATCATGGTCCTCTCCCTCCCGGCGAGGGCTGAAAATGACGGCCCTGAGTCTAGCCTGCCAAGATGCATTGTCTCGAATCGCAGATGAAAATTGATCATTTGATCCAGATAACTGCAGAACTGAACCCCAGCGAGAGTCAGGAGAAGGATCTGTACAACATGCTGTATTGTTTTATACAACAACAACAACAACTTTTATTTATATGGCACCTTTAACATAGTAAAACGTCCCAAACAGAATATTATGCCGAGTAACATTAGGAGATATTAGGACAGGTGACCAAAAGCTTGATCAAAGAGATAGTTTGTAAGGAGCATCTTAAAGGAGGAAAAAGAGGGGGAACAGGTTTAGGGAGGGAGTTCCAGAGCTTGGGGCCTAGGCAACAGAAGGCACGGCCACCGATAATGAAGCGATTAAAATCGGGGATGTACAAGAGGCCAGAATTGGAGGAGCGCTGATATCTCATGGGGTTGTAGGGCGGGAGGAGATTACAGAGACAGTTGTTTTACGATGGGGAAGCAGAGGTGTTGGTGCTTGCTGTGTGGGTGGGAGATCAGTGAATCAACACAGTGTGTTTTGGTAGTTCAGAGTGGAGACGGTGCCATTTACACGGAGAGCAGCTGAAAGACACCGTGAGGTATTTGCTGCTCACCACAGGAACGTTGTAGAGGTGTGAGGCTGTGCACCAGAGCTGGGCTCGTGAGTCTGATCATTGACAGTTGTACTGCCACCTTTGTCTGTATGTGTATCTGTAGCCTGATATTCTCACTGTGAATGATGTAAGAGGATGAGAAGTCTGAAACCTGAGGTACACCCCAACAATTTACAACGTTCTATTGCAAAAGCGAAACACTGCGGATGCTGGAATCTAAAATTAAAACAGAAAATGCTGGAAACCGCAGCAGGACAGGCAGCATCTGTGGAGAGAGAAACAGAGTTAATGTTTCAGATCGATGACGCTTCGTCAGAACTGGCGAATGGTTGAAATGATCAGATTGTTAAGGAGCACTGAAAGGAGGAGGGGAGGAAAGAACAAAAGGGAAGGTCTGTGATAGGGTGGAAGGCAGGAGAGATTAGAGAGACAAAAAGGATGATGGGCCGACTTGAGGTGGTAATGGCAGAAGTTAGAAAAAAGTGAGTCTAGATAGAGTGTGAATGGCAGAATAATTATCAGTTGCCATGAGAGACAGAGAGAGAGAAAAAAATACATAAAATCGGGGGGGATGAATTAAAAAAAGGAGGAAAGGGAGCCAAATATGGGCAGAGGTTACGGTCTGGAATTGTTGAACTTGATGTTGAGTCCAGAGGCTGTAAAGTGCCAAAACAAAAGATGAGGTGCCGCTCCTCGAGCTTGCGTTGAGCTTCATTGGAACAGAGTAAGAGTGGAGTGGGGAATTAAAGTTTCATCTACTGAGAGAAGTGCAGCTCTACAGAAATGCCTGTTGCATCCTGTGCCTCTTCCAGTGAAAAGGCGTCAGCTGATATCACTCCCCTAAAACCTACGTCATAGTGGGGTGGCATTCCAATCCACTGCCAGCTGAACCACATCAGGGGAGCTGATTGCAAACATCTAAACACTAATGAGCAAAAAACACCTCCAGGTGGCTTGGAGTGGCTGTTCCAGTAAATAATTTTGTGGTTAAAAATAAACCCGATCCCCATTTCTCACTGCCAAAACACGGAACCGTCTACTACAGAAACTCGTCCGTCCCTTTCTGACACAGCGTCCAGAAAAAAATCCTGCTCATCTACTGAGGGAACAAGTTCATCAAACAACTGAGCTAAACAATACATTGCATTTCACAGGAAAAACATTAGATGTACTCCTCTGGTCTCCTGATGGCGCTGTTTCTTCCTGGGTCAGGCTTCCTCTGACAAACTGATCTTTCTTCATGTGTATGTAGACACTGGCAATCATTACAGTTAAACCCAGTCCTTTTATTGCTCAATCTACACACACGCACACACACACAAACACACACACACACACACACGTGTGAACGCACACACACACACACACACACACACATACACACACAAAAACACACACACACACGTGTGAACGCACACACACACACACACATACACACACACAAAAACACACACACACGTGTGAACGCACACACACATACACACACAAACACACACGTGTGAACGCACACACACACACACACACATGTGTGAACGCACACACACATACACACACAAACACACGTGTGAACACACACACACACACACAAAAACACACACGTGAACGCACACACACATACACACACAAACACACACGTGTGAACGCACACACACACAAACACACACATGTGAACGCACACACACACGTGTGAACGCACACACACACACACACACACAAAAACACACACACACGTGTGAACGCACACACAGATACACACACAAACACACACGTGTGAATGCACACATACACACACATACACAAAAACACACACATGTGTGAACGCACACACAGATACACACACAAACACACGTGTGAACGCACACATACACACACATACACACACAAAAACACACACACATGTGAACGCACACACACACGTGAACGCACACACACATGAATTCACACACACACGTGAATGCACACACACACACATGCACACACACACATGACATGCGCACACACACACACACATGTGAACGAATATACACTCACATGGACACACATTTAGTATTACCTATAATTACATTGAATTGTAAAGCACAAAAACAGGCCATTTGGCCTAACAGATCAGCGCTGGTCTTAATTCATCTTAATTAATCTTAACTCATCTAAACCCCATCACGATATCCTTCCATTCCTTTCCCCTTATGCACGTATCTAGCTTCCCCTTAAATGTATCTGTACTATTCGCCTCAACTACTCCTTGTGGTAGCAAGTTCCACATTCTCACCACTCTCTGAGTAAAGAAGTTTATCCTAAATTCCTTATTGGATTATTAGTGACTTTCCAGTATTTATGGTCCCTAATTTTGGCCTCCCCACAAGTGGAAACATCTTCTCTACGTCTATCAAAGCCTTTCATAATTTTAAAGACCTCTATCACGTTACCTCTCACTCTTCCCTTTTCTAGAGAAAACAGCCTCAGCCTGTTCAGCCTTTCTGATGGTTGTACACACAGACATACACTCGTGCAATTCAAGAATCAGAATTGGGAGCAAGAACCCTGCCTGAATTTTCCCTCTGTAGGGGGCACTATCACAACACGCCTATTATCACTCCTATTGTGAACAATTCACAAGATTGGCTCAGAGCCAGGAAGCAAAGGGTAATGGTTGATCGGTGTTTTTGTGACTGGAAGGCTGTTTGGATTAGGGTCCCGCAGGGCTCAGTACTAGGACCCTTGCTTTTTGTGATATATATCAATGATTTAGACTTTAATGTACCGGGTATGATTAAGAAGTTTGCAGATTAAACTTGTTAAATTCAGAATAACTCCATGCGACTGTGTTGTAAGCTCAAACCATTGTGACCTTGGTCTCTTTAATATGACTCCAAAATGAGGCAGCAGCATGGTGGGCTGCCTTTTATACTTGCTTGCTCCAGGATACACAGGTGACCCTTAGGTCTCCCACAGGTGTGCCCCCTAGTGGCAAGTCTTACCAACAGGTGAGGTTCACATACCTAACATCACTTCCCCCCAAAGACTTGAGTACAAGTTATTTACAGGTTGAGGCGATCTGGCGCTCTGCGTTCCCGGATCAATCACCTGATTTGAAATCCTGGCATGGGTGAATTGGTCAGATCATCACTGCACGGCAGCGCGGCTGGTCTGATCAGACTGTCGGGCATGGTGGGTTCATCCTCGTGGTTGAAAGCGAGGTCAATTGCTGGTTGGGTGTGTGCTGGTGGATCATAGATGGTAGGGTCTTCTTCAAACTGTTCTTGGTTGTCCGTGAATCGCAGTTTGGTCTGATCCAGGTGCTTTCTGCACGCTTGCCCATTCAACAATTTCACAACAAACACTCTATTCCCCTCCTTGGCTAAGACAGTGCCAGCAATCCACTTGGGACCGTGACCATAATTTAGAACAAACACCGGATCATTTACCTCAATGTCACGCGAGGCTGCTGCGCGATCACGCGTTATGCCTGTGCCGCCGGGTTTCTACATGATCATTGAGGTCCGGATGGACTAAGGAGAGCCTGGTTTTGAGTGCTCGCTTCATTAACAATTCTGCAGGGGGAAACCCGGTGAGTGAGTGGGGGCGCGTCTGGTAGCTGAGCAGGACCTTAGATAACCAGGTCTGCAAGGAGCCGTCCATTATGCGTCTCAAGCATTGCTTGATGGTTTGGACTGCCCGTTCTGCTTGGCCGTTGGATGCGGGCTTAAATGGGGCAGATCTGACATGGTTGATGCCATTGCGGGTTATGAACTTGTTGAATTCCGAGCTGGTGAAACATGGTCTGTTATCACTGACAAGGACATCGGGCAAACCATGGGTGGCGAACATGGCCCTGAGGCTTTCAATGGTGGCAATGGACATACATGATGACATTATTATATATTCAATCCATTTAGAATAAGCATCCACTGCTACTAGAAACATCTTCTCTAGAAAGGGGCCAGCGAAATCTACGTGGACCCTGGACCATGGCTTGGAGGGCCATGACCACAGACTCAGGGGTGCATCCCTGGGTGCATTGCTCAGCTGTGAGCAAGTGTTGCATTGGTATACGCATGACTTTAATTCGGAGTCAATGCCAGACCACCAGACGTGCGACCTGGCGATAGCTTTTATCATGACTATGCCTGGGTGGGTACTGTGTAGGTCGCGTATAAATGTTTCCCTGCCCTTTTTGGGCAAAATCACAATATTCCCCCATAGGAGACAATCCAACTCGACTGACAGTTCATCTTTGCATCGGTGAAAAGGCTTAATTCCATCTTGCATTTCCCCAGGACCAGTTCCCATTGAGGATGCATCTTTTTACTATTTAGCAGGGGATCTTGGCTAGTCCAGGTCCTGATCTGGCGAGCCGTGATGGGTGATCCCTCCCTCTCAAAAGAATCCGTTACCAGAAGCAAGTCTGCGGGTTGTGCCATTTCTACCTCGGTGATGGGCAATGGCAGCCGACTGAGGGCATCAGCGCAGTACTCTGTGCCTGGTCTGTAGCAGATTACATCGTCATATGCAGACAATGTTAGTGCCCATCTTTGGATGCGGGATGAAGCACTGGTGTTGATACCTTTGCTTTCTGAGAGCAGTGAAGTAAGCGGTTTGTGGTCGGTTTTGAGCTCAAACCGGAGACCCAATAGATATTGGTGCATTTTCTTAACCCCGTATGCACAAGCCAACGCTTCTTTCTCAACCATACTGTAGGCTCTTTCAGCCTTGGATAAACTCCTGGATGCATATGCAACCGGTTGCAGTTTGCCTGACACATTTGCTTGCTGTAACACACAACCGACCCCATGCTAATACTAAGCGTTTACATGGATCATACAATACAAGTAACTTGTTAGAGCATAGCAGGTTTCTGGTCTTATTAAAGGCTGTCTCTTGAGATTTACCCCAAACCCAGTCATCACCCTTGCATAGCAACAAATGCAAGGGTTCCAGCAAAGTGCTCAACCCCGGTAGAAAGTTAGCAAAATAGTTGAGGAGTCCCAGGAATGAACGCAGCTCCGTCACATTCTGTGGTCTGGGTGCATTCTTGATGGCCTCCATCTTGGAGTCCGTGGGTCTGATGTCGTCCGCCGCTATCTTGCTCCTCAGAAAATCAACCTCTGGTGCCAGGAAAACACATTGGGAGCGTTTCAGCCTGAGTCCCACTCTGTCCAGTCGCTTGAGAACCTCTTCCAGGTTGTGAAAGTGTTCGGTGGTGTTGCAACCAGTGATCACGATGTCGTCTTGGACCACCACGGTGCATGGAACTGATTTCAGCAGACTCTCCATGTTCCTCTGGAAAATGGCCGCAGCAAGCAAATCCCAAAGGGGCGTCTGTGGTACACGAACAGTCCTTTGTGTGTGTTGATGCACGTCAACTTCTTTGATGTTTCAGCCAGCTCCTGTGTCATGTAAGCAGAGGTTAGGTCTAGCTTGGTGAACGACTTTCCCCCTGCTGGCGTTGCGAATAAGTCCTCCGCTTTGGGTAGCGGGTACTGGTCCTGTAACGAGACTCGGTTGATCGACACCTTGTAGTCCCTGCAGATTCTGACCGTCCCATCACTCTTTAGTACCGGCAGGATTGGACTGGCCCACTCGTTGAACTCGACTAGCGATATGACTCCCTCTCCTTGATGTCTGTCCAGCTCGATTTCGACTTTCTCTCGCATCATATATGTGACTGCTCGGGCCTTGTGATGAACGGGCCGTGCCCCAAGAACAAGATGGATCTGCACTTTGGCACCTGTTAAGTTGCCGATACCTGGCTCAAATAACGGCGGGAATTTGTTTAGCACCTGGGCGCACAGAGCGTCATCCACCGAGGAGAGTGCTTTGATATCGCCCCAGTTCCACCGGATCTTGCCTAGCCAGCTCCTGCTGAACAGCGTTCGTAAATCATGCACCCTTCCATCACACGATACTTTCACTGCCACACTGCCGATAACAGGTATAAGTTTTTTGGTGTAACTACGCAGTGCACTGTGAATCGGGCTCAGTTTTGGCCTCTGTGCCTTGTTACTCCACAGTTTCTCAAAAGCCTTCTGGCTCATAATCGATTGACTCGCCCTCGTGTCCAATTCCATGGAGACTGGAATGCCATTCAGTTTAACTTTTAACATTACCGAGGGCTTTTGGTGGTGAAGGTGTGTACCCCATACACCTCCTCCTCATCCACCGGTTGAGTTGCCTCTCCTGCTCGTTCAGCGTGATCTGTGCTGGATTAATTGCTCTCTGCTGACTCTGCCACGTGGTGAGTCCAAGGTTGCTTGCACATTCGCTGGAGGTGCCCCAGTGTTCCACAGCCCTTGCACATGTAGTGCTTGAATCGACATTGATGGGCTCTGTGACTGCCTCCGCAGCGCCAGCATGCTGTTAATGGATTCACATTACCACTCCCCAGCGGCTTCTGAGTCACTCTAGGCCTGGTCTCTGTGGTCGTGTGGGCCCTACTATGTGCAGTTCTCCTGTTGAGGGAAGGGATGGGTGGGACTGGTTTACCGCACTCTCTTTCCGCTGCCTGCGCTTGATAGGAGGCTCCCGAGATACGAGAAGTGGTCCACGGTGTCCAGGGCCGCGCCATGGATCTTGATGACTGGCGTCAGTGCTGTACAGTGAGGACAGGCTGTTGGAGGACCTTTGTCTTACGGATGTTTAGCGTAAGGCCCATACTTTTGTATGCCTCAGTAGATATGTTGACTATGTCCTGGAGTTCAGCCTCTGTATGTGCGCAGACGCAGGCATTGTCCGCGTACTGTAGCTCGACGACAAAGGTTGGGGTGGTCTTGGACCTGGCCTGGAGATGGTGCAGGTTGAACAGGTTCCCACTGGTTCTGTAGTTTAGCTCCACTCCAGCGGGGAGCTTGTTGACTGTGAGGTGGAGCATGGCAGCGAGAAAGATTGAGAAGAGGGTTGGGGCGATGACGCAGCCCTGTTTGACCTCGGTCCGGACGTGGATTGGGTCTGTGGCGGATCCGTTGGTAAGGATCACGGCCTGCATGTTGTTGTGGAGCAGGTGGAGGATGGTGAGAAACTTTTGGGGGCATTGAAATGGAGGAGGGTGCTCCATAGACCCTCGCGGTTGACAGTGTCAAAGGCCTTTGTAAGGTCGAAGAAGGCCATGCATAAGGGCTGGCGCTGTTATCTACATTTTTCCTGTAGCTGTCACGTGCAGAAATCATGTCCGTTGTGCCCCGTAGGGGATGAAATCCATACTGTGACTCCAGGAGGAGGTCCTCAGCCACAGATCATGAAGAAGGAAGCTGAGGACTGCAGGAAGTAATCAATGGACTGGTCAGGTGGTGTTATGTATGCAATAAAGGGTCAGACTGAGTACTGTTTAAATAAGCAAGGTACAACCTTGGCTCAGCTTTATTATGGCCCAAAGTGTCTGACTCACAAAATGGCTGGCCTTTTATACCAGAGCAGCACCATGTGTGTGCTGCTCATTGGCTTCCAACAATTACACCATCTGGTGGCTACAAACAGCATGTACATACATGACAATACCCTCCTCTGAGATCTTATCACAGTCTTTCACAGGTTGAGACGGTCCGGTGCTTTGCGCTCCCGGGTTGACCGCCTCAGTTCGATTCCAGCCTTGGGTGAGTGTGCGGGGTCTGTTGTGGCTGATGGCTGGAAGACTGACTTGGGGGTGGAAGTGGCCATGTCAGGAATTGCAAGTCCATTTTTATTGAACAAGTCCGTGATGGAAATTCCAGGTTCACTGATGCCCTTTGAGTCCACTGAAGACTGCTGGTAGGTTGGTTGGTCGTCGACGGTTTCTTCGTCTGACTGCTCTGGCTCGTCTGTGTGCCTCAGCTTTGTTTGATCCATGTGTTTCCTGCAAGTTTGCCCATTCTTGAGCTTAATAACGAATACACTGTTGCCCTCCTTGGCCATTTGGAACCCTGGCCATAATTCAAAACATATACACGATCATTAACAGAAATCTCGCATGACACAGTTGTGCTATCGTGGTACCCTTGTTGACTCTGTCTTCTGTATTCAACATGATTACTTAAATCCGGATGTACAAGAGGATAACTCGGTCTTAAGATCTCTTTTCATCATGAGTTCAGCAGGTGAGACCCCTGTGAGTGTGTGGGGTCTTGTCCTGTAACTCAGCAGTATGCAGGACAAGCGGGTCTGCAGTGACCCTTGGGTTACTCTCCTCATGCTTTGCTTGATAATTTGTACTGCACGCTTGCCCGTGGGACGCAGGCTTGAATGGTGCTGACCTTACATGTTTTATGCCGTTAAGTTTTACAAACTCCTGAAACTCCTGACTGGTGAAGCACGACCCATTGTCGCTCACCACTATGCCAGGCAGACCATGTGTCGCGAATATGACATTGAGATTCTCTGTGGTTGCCGTGGATGTGCTGGATGGCATGATTATGCATTCTATCCACTTCAAATAAGCATCCAGCACCACTAAAAACATCTTGCCCTAGAAGGGACCTGCAAAATATACATGGATCCTGGACCAATGTTTGGATGGCCATGACCACAGACTCAGCGGCGATTCCACTGGTGCTTTGCTGAACTGTATGCAGGTGTTGCACTGATGCACGCATGCTTCCAGCTCAGAATCAATTCCTGGCTACCATATGTGGGACCTGGCGATGGTCTTCATCATCACTATACCAGGATGTGTGCTGTGTAACTCACGCACAAACTTCTCTCTCCCTTTCTTAGGCATTACAACACGATTGCCCCACAATATGCAATCTGCTTGAATAGACAGTTCGTCCTTGCAACAAATGTACGATTTGGCCTCCACGCACATTTGCTTAGGCATGGCAGACCAACCGCCTATGAGGAGGCAACCCTTTACCACTGATAATATCAGGTCCTGGCTGGTCCAGGTCTTAACTTGTTGAGCCGTGACAGGGGTACCTTCACTCTCAAAACCATCCATGATTAACATTAGATCCGCCGGTTGTGGCGTTTCCACCTCTGGTGTGGGCAATGGCAACCGGCTCAAAGCATCGGCACAATTCTCTGTGCCAGGTCTGTGGCGAATGATGTAATCATAGGCAGATAATATCAGCGGCCACCTTTGGATGCGGGATGAAGCGTTGGTATTGATACCTTTGCTCTCGGAAAACAACGAAATGAGCAGCTTGTGATCGGTCTCTAATTCGAACCTCAGACCGAACAGGTTTTGCATCTTTTTAACACCGTACACACACGCTAAAGCTTCTTGTTCAACCATACTGTAGGCTCTTTCTGCTTTAAACAAACTTTTGGATGCATACGCGACAGGTTAAAGCTTCCCCGACTCATAGGCTTGTTGTAACACGCAACCAATGCCATATGATGATGTGTCACATGCCAAAACTAAACGTTTACATGGGTCATACGTACCAGCAGCTTGTCGAGCAAAGTAGATTGGTGATTTTCTCGAAAGCTCTGCCTTGCAATGTGCCCCATATCCAGTTGTTGCCTTTTCTTAATAGCATGTGCAGTGCTTCAAGTAAGGTGCTCAATTTAGGTAGGAAGTTACTAAATTCGTTGAGTAGACCCAGGAACGAACGCACCTCCGTCACGTTCTGCGCCATGGGTGCATTCTTGATGACTTTGGTTTTCACGTCAGTAGGTCTGATGCCATCAGCGGCAATTTTCCTCCCGAGGAATTCGATCTCCGGTGTCATGAAGACGCGCTTCGAGCGTTTCAGTCTGAGTCCCACTCTGTCCAAACGCAGTAGAACTTCCAGGTTGTTCAGATATTCCTTGGCGTCATGACCGGTGATCAAGATGTCATCTTGGAACACGACGGTCCTGGGAACGGACTTAAGCAGATTTTCCATATTCTTCTGGAATATTGCTGCAGCCGAGCGAATTCCAAACGGGCACCTGTGGTAAATAAACTGTCCTTTGTGCGTGTTAATGCACGTAAGTCTCTTCGACATCTCGACCAACTCCTGCGTCAGAAGTCTTCCTGTGATGACAACGCCTTTATGTCATTCCAGTCGCATCTGATTTTCTCCAACCAGCTCCTGCCGAGGAGCGGTGGGCCATTGCCTGGAACAATCCACAGCGGTAACTCGTGAACCGCACCGTTATATGACACATTCATTTGTGCACTGCCAATCACCCCCTTATCAGTTTTTTGGTGTACGTACGCAGCTTGGCGTTAACAGGGCTCAGCTTGGATCTCACAGTCTTGGTATCCCACAACTTATGAAATTGCCTCTCGTTCATGATCGATTGACTCGGCCCTGATTCCAGTTCCATCGATACCAGTACCCCGTTAAACTTCATATTAATCAAAATTAGTTTACTCTTGGTTATGAAAGAGTACGGTCCATACACTTCCTCCTCTGGCATCTCGCATTGCGTATCCGGATCCACGCTAGTCTGACTCTCATCCTCCACGTGGCGTGTCGCAGCTCGTTTGCTCATCTGCGGACACTTGTGCTGGAAATGCCCCACTCTCAGACAGCCATTGCAGCTATATTGCTTAAATCGACACTGCTGGTGCTGATGATTTCCCCCACAACGCCAATTTGGAGAAGTCGGATACATTCCCGCTGGTGGACTTTGGGCAGCCGGATAAACCCTGCCATGTGCCGCTCTGCCAAACGCCGAATCAATCGGATTTACAGTACTCATCGAGCTTCCGTTCTTCACCGATATTTTCTTTAAACTCCTGTCTGTCCTCATACATAATTGAGCGATCTGGATGGCCCTTTTTAAATCCAAATCCTTCACCACCAGAAGTTTGCGTAGGATCACCTCGTGGTTGACACCGATAACAAAGAAGTCCTGCAGCATGTCTGCCAACACTGTCCCAAACACGCACGGTCCCGCTAAACTTCTCAGGTCAGCAACAAATTCCACCGCGCTCTGGCCCTCCGATTGGACAAGTGTATAAAACCTGTATCCCGAGATGATGATGCCGTCATCTGGCTTGAGGTGCCCCTGACCAATGTACACAACTCCTCGTACATTTTCTCTGTTGGATCACTAGGCATGAGTAGATTCTTTATCAGACCATAGATCTTTGAACCACACACAGTGAGGAACACGGCCTGGCGCTGATCTGTATCATCGACCCTCTTCAATTTAGAGTATGAAGTACTGGTTCAAACGACTCACAAAGTCTGCCCAATCTTCTCCCTCTGAAAATCGCTCTAAAAATCCAATCATGCTCATTTTGTAAACAAAGGTTCTTGTATCCTTGTCACCAAATGTTATGTATGCAATAAAGGTACGAACTGAGTACTGTTTAACTAAGCAAGGTATGACTTTGGCTCTGCTTTATTACAGCCCAAAGTGTCTGACTCTCAAAATGGCTGGCCTTTTATACCTGAGCAGCACCCTGTGCGTACTGCTCAGTGGACTCCAACAATAACATCATCTGGTGGCTGCTACAAACAGAATGTACATACATGACAGGTGGGCAGAACAGTGGCAAATGAAATTTAATCGAGAGAAGTGTGAGGTAATGCATTTGGGGAGAGCTAACAAGGAAAGGGAATACATATTAAATGGTAGAATACTGAGAAGTGCAGAGGAACAAAGGGACCTTGGAGTACATGTCCACAGATCCCTGAAGGTAACAGGTCAGATGGATAAGGTGGTTAAGAAGGCATATGGAATGCTTGCCTTTATTAGCCGAAGCATAGAATACAAGAGCAGGGAGGTTATGCTTGAACTTTATAAAACACTAGTTAGGCCACAGCTACAGTACTGGTGCAGTTCTGGTCACCACATTACAGGAAAGATGTGATTGCACTTGAGAGGATACAGAGGAGATTTACAAGGATGTTGCCTGGACTGGAGAATTTTAGCGATGAGGAAAGATTAGATAGTCTGGGTTTGTTTACTTTGGAACAGAGGAGGCTGAAGGGAGACCTTATTGAGGTATGTAAAATTATGAGGGGGCCTAGATAGAGTGGATAGGAAAAACCTATTTCCCTTAGCAGAGAGGTTAACAACCAGGGGCCATAGATTTAAAGTAATTGGTAGAGGGGATTTGAGGGGACATTTTTTTCACCCAGAGGGTGGTGAGGGTCTGGAACTCACTGCCTGAAAGGGTGGTAGAGGCAGAAACCCTCACCACATTTAAAAAGTACTTGGATGTGCACTTGAAGTGCCGCAACCTGCAGGCTATGGACCAAGAGCTGGAAACTGGGATTAGGCTGGATAGCTCTTTGTCAGCCGGCTTAGACATGATGGGCCGAAATGGCCTCCTTCTGTGCTGTAAATTTCTATGATTCTAGGAAAGCCATTTGATCCAAATTAATTCATCCATCCATAGACCCTGGGACAATTCAGAAGAGTTGAGGAGAGAACCTCCTCACGATACAAAGATGGGAGGAAAAGCAATGTGTGAGGAGGATACAAAAAATCTGCAAAAGGTCAGAGACAGGCTAAATGAGTAGGCAAAAATTTGGCAGATGGAGTATAATGTTGGAAAGTGTGAGGTCATGCACTTTGGCAGAAAAAAAATCAAAGAACAAGTTATTATTTAAATGGAGAAAGATTGCAAAGTGCCGCAGAACAGCAGGACCTGGGGGTACTTGTGCATGAAACACAAAAGGATAATATGCAAGCACAGCAAGTGATCAGGAAGGTCACTGGTATCTTGGCCTTTATTGCAAAGGGGTTGGAGTATAAACGCAGGGATGTCTTACTACAGCTATATAAGGTATTGGTGAGGCCACACCTGGAATACTGCATGCAGTTTTCATTTCCATATTTAAGAAAGGATATACTTGCTTTGGAGGCAGTTCAGAGAAGGTTCCCTAGGTTGATTCCAGAGATGAGGGGGTTGACTTATGAGGAAAGGTTGAGTAGGTTGAGCCTCTACTCATTGGAATTCAGAAGAATGAGAGGTGATCTTATCGAAATGTATAAAATGATGAGGGGACTTGACAAGGTGGATGCAGAGAGGATGTTTCCACTGATGGGGAGACAAGAACTAGAGGATCTTAGAATAAGGGGCCGCCCATTTAAAACTGAGATGAGGAAAAATTTCTTCTCGCAGAGGGTTGTAAATCTGTGGAATTCGCTGCCTCAGAGAGCTGTGGAAACTTGGACATTGAATGGATTTAAGACAGAAATAGACAGTTTTTAAACTGTCATGTATTCAACTATCATTGTAACCCATGTATAAGCTGACCGAAGTTGTACACCTTGAGAACATTGACCACAAGCGGGTGAACTTATGGGAGACACTCCTAACCTAGACTTTCAGTATAAAAGGAGAAGCTCCACCCACCTTCAACACTTGAGGTCTTGGTAATAAAGGTAACTGGTCACAGAGTGACCTTCTCTCAAGTATGGGTCTCGTGTACATTTATATTGCATAGTAAGAACTTATCATAAACGATAAGGGGATAAGGAGCTATGGGGAGCGGGCAGGGAAGTGCAGCTGAGTCAATGATCACATCAGCCATGATCTTATTGAATGGTGGAGCAGGCTCGAGGGGTTGTATGGCCTACTCCTGCTCCAATTTCTTATGTTCTTATGTTCTAACCCCCGCGGCAGGAGTGGATGCAGTGGTAACATGGGCGGACAGGAGGAAAGTATGCTGGAGACCAGTGCCCTCCTCCTGCAGACATTTGCATGCAGTGGTGAGGAAGGAGCAGCCAGTAAGAGCATGGTCGGGGCAGGAGATAGGGAAATAGCAGTGGGAGGTGGGATCACGGAGCAGAATCCAGTCCGTGGTGTAAGCTGTAGCTGTGACTTGGCAACGTGTTGCTTCACATTCACCTGCTGGCTTCCCACATTCTACCCTATGTAAACTAGAGGTAATCCAAAACTTGGCTGCCCGTGTCCTAACTCTCCCCAAATCCCGCTCACCCATTACTCCTGTGCTCGCTGACCTACATTGGCTCCCAGTTAAGCATCGCCTTAATTTCAAAACTCTCATCCTTGTTTACAAATCCCTCCATGGCCTCACCCCCTCCCTATCTCTGTAATCTCATCCAGCCTCACAACCCTCCCACCCCCCGCCCGAGATATCTGCGCTCCTCTAATTCTGCCCTCTTGAGAGCGTCCCTGATTATAATCGCTCAACCATTGGTGGCCGTGCCTTCTGTTGCCTAGGCACCAAGCTCTGGAACTCCCTGCTAAACCTCTCCACCTCTCTACCTCTCTTTCCTCCTTCAATATACTCATTAAAACATACCTCTTTGACCAAGCTTTTGGTCACCTGCACTAATTTCTACTTATGCGGATCGGTGTCAATTTTTAAAAAATCTCAAAATACTCCTGTGAAGCACCTTGGGACGTTTCATTACATAGGCGCTATATTAAAGGCACTATATAAATACAAGTTGTTGTTGTTGCTGCTGGAACTCAGTCTGTCTTCCTGTAAGAAACACCTGTTTCTCGCTCTTCTACAACTCATGACCCGACTGCTTTTCTCATTCCCTCTAACTTCTTCTTCTAGATGTAGCAAAGCAAGAAGAGGAAGACAACGTCAAAGTGTTCGGTGACAGGCGAGCTCTCACAATCTCATCAATCCTATCTTCACCCACACTAACTCCCACACTCCCAGTATATCCACCATCTCCAAGCTTCGCTGCCTGCCTAGGCCTCTGAGGGAGAGCTGCACTGTCAGAGGTGTAGTACTGAGGGAGCGCTGCACTGTCAGAGGTGTAGTACTGAGGGAGTGCTGCACTGAGCAGAGGGGCAGTACTGAGGGAGTGCTGCACTGTCAGAGGTGTAGTACTGAGGGAGTGCTGCACTGTCTGAGGTCTATTACTGAGGGAGAGCTGCACTGTCGGAGGGGCAGTACTGAGGGAGAGCTGCACTGTCAGAGGTGTAGTACTGAGGGAGCGCTGCACTGAGCAGAGGGGCAGTACTGAGGGAGTGCTGCACTGTCGGAGGGGCAGTACTGAGGGAGTGCTGCACTGTCAGAGGTCTATTACTGAGGGAGAGCTGCACTGTCGGAGGGGCAGTACTGAGGGAGTGCTGCACTGTCAGAGGTGTAGTACTGAGGGAGTGCTGCACTGTCTGAGGTCTATTACTGAGGGAGAGCTGCACTGTCGGAGGGGCAGTACTGAGGGAGAGCTGCACTGTCAGAGGTGTAGTACTGAGGGAGCGCTGCACTGTCAGAGGTCTATTTCTAAGGGAGAGCTGCAATGTCAGAGGGGCAGTACTGAGGGAGAGCTGCACTGTTGGTGGGGCAGTACTGAGGGAGCGCTGCACTGTCAGAGGGGCAGTACTGAGTGAGAGCTGCACTGCCGGAGGGGCAGTACTGAGGGTGTGCTGCACCGAGCGGAGGGGCAGTACTGAGGGAGCGCTGCACTGAGCAGAGGTGTAGTCCTGAGGGAGAGCTGCACTGCCGGAGGGGCAGTACTGAGGGTGTGCTGCACTGAGCGGAGGGGCAGTACTGAGGGAGCGCTGCACTGAGCGGAGGTGTAGTCCTGAGGGAGAGCTGCACTGTCGGAGGGGCAGTACTGAGGGAGAGCTGCAGTGTTGGAGGGGCAGTGCTGAAGGAGCGCCGCACTGACGAAGGGATACAAAAAAAGTGCTAAGAACTGCAAAAAGGGAATACGAGAAAAAGCTTGCAAGGGCTATCAAGGGCAATATTAAAGATTTTTACAAATATATTAAGAGAGACGGCAGCTAAGAGGAATGTGGGTTCTTTAATGACTGATGCAGGTGCTATTGTAATTGGAAATCAGGAAATGGCACACTTCCTAAATAGCAACTTTGTGTGGATCTTCACAGTAGAGGATGGGGATGAAGTTCCAGAGATATGAGGAAAGCTACAAATAAACCAAGGGTAGGAACTAACTGGATTTAATATGTAAACAAATGATAATGGACCAACTAATGAGATTGACAAATTTCCAGGTCGCAATGGTTTCCACCCGGAAGGTATTAAAGGTAGGTGAGCAAATTATAGGGGCGAGAAATTCGGGGTGTTTGGACTCTCGTTAGCACCCCAACAACTTTTCGCCAGGGCAGGGTGCCACTAGCAACTCACATGGAATTCCACGGGATTTTAGAGGTGGCGGTAACCAGTAGCGCCCGGCTCGGCAGCGTCGGGGGTGACGATGACGATGTCATCACCGTGCACAATGACCCGTTTTCTCCCCGGAAAGAAAATTCGGGAGCGCCCCCTGAAGCTGCCATGAGCGATGCCCGGGACAGCTTCACTGGGCGCTTACCGCCCGGGCTGTAGACCACTCGGGGTCCGATAGTTAAAGGTGAGGTGGGCAAGGAAAATATAAAAATGGCCGACCTACCGGTCGCGGCCTTCCTGCTGATGGATCGCGGGGTTCGTGCCACCATCTTGCAGCCCGGCACTCCTCTTGTGTGCCGTGGCACCCTGCCCCCCAGAGGTCCAGGGATGGCCCCGTTTCCCACCCACAGAATCAGCAGCTGGGCCCTTCCCTTTAATCAAAAGAGAGAGCCCTGTCAATGTGCGTAGCCCCCGATATTTTGCGCTCCACTTCCTCTCAGGGGTGGTAACCTGAATATAGCTCGTGGGGCGGGACTTCCGCGCCCCATGGCTGTTATCGTCCCCAGACAGAGCGGTACCGAATTTCGGGGCCTAGATGTTTTCAGGCATGATCTTCCAAATCTCTCTCGATTCTGGAATTGTCCCCTTGTGTTGGAAAGCTGCCAATTTCCCTCCATTCTTTAAGCAAGGTGGGAGAGAAAAATCATCGACCTGTTAGTCTCACGTCAGTTATGGGAAAGTTACAAGAATCTGTTATTTGGGGACAGAGAGACTGAGCACTTGGACAAATATGAGCTGATCAGAGAGCCAGCATGGATTGGTAAAGAGCAACGAACCAAGGAGAATTTTTCGAGGAGGTAACAAATGTGGTAGATAAGCGAGGGTCTATGGATGTTACTTAAATAGACTTCCAGAAGGCATTTGACAAGGTTCCACAGAAGAGACAGTGAACAGAAATGGAGCACATGGAATCAGAGACAAACTATTGACTTGTTTGGAGAATTGGTTAGGAAGTAGGAGACAGGTTGTAGGGATAATAGGTATGTACTCAAATTGGCAGGAAATGACTAGTGGTGTCCCCCAGGCTAATGGAATGTTGGCCTTTATCGCAAGAGGGTTGGATTAAAGATGTAATAGCAATGCATTTGGAAAGCAGTAACAGGATCAGTCCAAGTCAGCATGGATTTATGAAAGGGAAATCATACTTGACAAGTCATCTAGAATTTTTGAGGCTGTAACTAGTAGAGTGGACAAGGGGAAGCCAGTGGATGTAGTGTATTTAGACTTTCAAAATGATGTTGACAAGGTCCCACACAAGAGATTAGTGTGCAAAATTAAAGCACGTGTTATTAGGGGTAATGTACTGACATGGATAGAGAACTGGTTGGTAGACAGGAAGCAAAGAGTAGGAATAAACGGGTTCTTTTCAGAATGGCAGGCAGTGACTAGTGGGGTACTGCAAGGTTCAGTGCTGGGATCCCAGCTATTTACAATATACATTAATGATTTAGACGAAGGAATTGAATGTAATATCTCCAAGTTTGCAGATGACACTAAGCTGGGTGGCAGTGTGAGCTGTGAGGAGGATGCTAAGAGACTGCAGGGTGACTTGGACAGGTTAGGTGAGTGGGCAAATACATGGCAGATGCAGTATAATGTGGATAAATGTGAGCTTATCCACTTTGGTGGTAAAAACAGGAAGACAGATTATTATCTGAATGGTGACAGATTAGTAAAAGGGGAGGTGCAACAAGACCTGGGCATCATGGTACATCAGTCATTGAAAGTTGGCATACAGGTACAGCAGGCAGTGAAGAAGGCAAATGGCATGTTAGCCTTCATAGTGAGAGGATTTCAGTCGAGGAGCAGGGAGGTCTTACTACAGTTGTACAGGGCCTTGGTGAGGCCACACCTTGAATATTGTGTACAGTTTTGGTCTCCTAATCTGAGGAAGGACATTCTTGCTATTGAGGGAGTGCAGAGAAGGTTCACCAGACTGATTCCCGGGACATATGAAGAAAGACTGAATCGACTAGGCATATAATCACTGGAATTTAGAAGAATGAGAGAGGGGATCTCATAGAAACATATAAAATTCTGACAGGATTGGACAGGTTAGATGCCGGAAGAATGTTCCCGATGTTGGGGAAGTCCAGAACCAGGGGTCATAGTCTAAGGATAAGCCATTTAGGACCAAGAAGAGGAGAAACTTCTTCACTCAGAGAGTTGTGAGCATGTGGAATTCTCTACCACAGAAAGGTGTTGAGACCAATTTCTTAGATATATTTAAAAGGGAGTTAGATATGGCCCTTACAGCTAAAGGGATCAAGGGATAGGGAGAGAAAGCAGGAATGGGGTACTGAAGTGCATGATCAGCCATGATCTTATTGAATGGTGGTGCAGGCTCAAAGGGCCGAATGGCCTACTCCTGCATCTATTTTCTATGTTTCTATATTTCTATTACAAAGGGTTAGAAGCCATACAAAGCTCTGGTTATACCCCATTGGGAATACTGCATTCCGTTCTGGGCACCACACCTCAAATTTACCAAAATGATACCAGGGCTAAAAAGTATAAATTATGAGGGCCAGTTGCATGGACTAGGTTGCATTTCCCTGAATATAGAAGATTAAGAGGTGATCTAATTCAGGTGTTTAAGCTGATCAAAGGAGTTGATCGGGTAGATAGCGAAAAACTATTGCCTCTGGTGGGGGAGTCCGGAACAAGTAGGCATAACCTTAAAATTAAAGCTAGGCCATTCAGGGTGATCTCAGAAGGCATGTTTTCCCATAAAGGATACTAGAAAGCTGGAACTCGCTCCCCCAGAAATCTCTTGAGGCAGGGTCAATTGAAAATCTCAAAGCAGAGATTGATAGATTATTATTCGGCAAGGCTATTAAGGGTTACGGAACCCACGCAAGTTGATAGAGTTTAGATAGAGATCATCCATTACCGAATTGAATGGTGGAACAGGCTTGAGGGACTGAATGGCCTACTCCCGTTCCTAGATAATTGACTAGATAATCTGTTTTAGTGACACTGCTTGAGAGATAAATGTTGACCAGGAGAACTCCCTTGCTCTTCTACGAATACTGCCACAGGTTGTATTATGTCCACCTGAGAGGACAGATGGGGCCACGGTTTAATGGCTCATGTGAGAGATGGCACTTCCGACAGTGCAGCACTTCCTCACTACTGCATTGAAGTACAGGCCGAGGTTATGTGCTCTGGAATGGGCTTGAACCCACAACCTTCAGATTCAGAACAAGAGTGCTACCCACTGAGCCAAGGCTGCTGCTACAACAACAACAGCTTGTATCTATAGAGCGCCTTTAACGTTGTGAAGCATCCCAAGGCGCTTCACAGGAGTATTATGTGATAAAACAATTTGGTACCAAGCCGCATAAGTAGAAATTAGCACAGGTGACCAAAAGCTTGGTCAAAGAGGTATGTTTTAAGGAGCGTCTTGAAGGAGTAAAGAGAGGTAGAGAGGCAGAGAGGTTTAGGCAAGGAGTTCTGTTGTGTACGCGTAAATAACTGACAAACTGAGCCAGGAGTAAAGTAACTTAACATAACTGTGCTTTTATACAACCCAAAATGGAGTCTCAAACCGGCATGAACCAGTATGAGTACAGCAACTGTGAATAGCTCCCGCAAGGTCCTAATGCCTGCCCTGTGAGCTGTAACAAATAAATAGAGTATGAACACAACATATTTCCCCCCTTTTTAAAACCACAGTCTATGTACAGACAAAGTCCTTGAGATAGCCAGGTCGTGTTCTGATACGCTGAGATCGGCGTGGAGCTTGCGGTGTTTGCTCTAGGTTTTAGTTGGCATCCTGCTGGTCTCGTCGCACTAGGTTTGGCTGGGGGTTTGAGAATTTCCAGTAGCCAGCGAAGATTTCGCCCAATCATGAGCTCAGCGGGTGCCTTCCCCGTTAGCGAGTGCTTTGTCAAATGGTATGTGCGGAGAATGGTTTGCACCGCTTCATCGAATGTTTGGCCTGTTGCGAGGTTGGCTTTCAAATCTTCTTTGATGACACGATTAAATTGCTCAACACCTCCGTTGCTTTGAGGGTTGTACCGAGCAGTAAGACGATGCTCAATAGCATGACGAGTGAGGAAATTCGCAAACTGGTCGGACACAAACTGTGGTCCATTGTCAGTGATTATGACCCTGGGAGGCTCCACTTTGTATGCTGCAGAATAGTGACGATCGTTGATGAGGTCACTGAACTTCTTGTAGCGATTTCTTGCCATTTGGAATGCAGGTCATGTACGACACAAGGAAACGCTGGTGCTGTGGAGCTGCTTCAGTTAGACCAAAGATATCCAACTGAAGTTGTTGCCATGGTCTTTGTGGCGATGGAATGGGCTTCATTGGCACTGGTCGGATGTTTGTGGCCTTTTCACTCAGGCTGCATGCTTCGCAGTGTGAGACAAACTCCTCGATGTGAGTGTCAATCCCAGGCCACCATACTGAATTGTGACATCTCTGCTTCATGTGGACAATGCCAGGGTGTCCATCATGTGCCAATAAGAGAACGTGCTGTTGAAGCGACTTGGGAATTACTGCTCTATCACTACGAGCTAGGCAGCCATCGTTTCAAACAGAAAATTAATCGCGAAGTGGAATGCTTTCAGCTCTTCCGTCATCTGTGTATCGTTACCTGTGAACAAGTCAGCACCAGAGACCAAAGCAGGTGTCGAACGGCTGAGCATTGCGACTGCCAGAGATGTACTGTTCATCAAATTTATACTGATGAAGGCGATCTGACCATCGGCTGATTCGTAGTGGTCTGTGCCCAGATCCAGATGTAGCGAGTAGTGTAGATAGCGCTTGGTGATCCGTACGAAGGATAAATTTCCTGCCATAGAGGAAGATGTGGCAGCGTTCACATGCGTAGATGCAAGCGAGTGCTTCGCGTTCCCCTGTAGAGTATTTACGTTCTGCAGATGAGAGCATGTGAGAGGCGAAGGCGACTGGGCGTTCCAGGCCGTCAATCCATTGCAAGAGCACAGCACCCATGGCGGTGCCTGATGCATCTGTGGTGACATACTTAGTGGCATTTGGATCAAAGTGCGCGAGGATAGGAGGGGATGTGATTTTTTTCCTTAAGCGTGGTGAATGCCTGAGCCTGGGAATCTGTCCATTCCCAAGGGACTTCCTTGCGCAGCAACTTGCGAAGTGGTTCGGCAATGTGCGGGTAATGCGGGACAAACTTCAGATAGAAGTTGCAAGTGCCGAGGAATGATGGAAGTTCTTTGACTTTGGTAGCCTCGTGCATTTGCTGGATCACATCAATATTGTCGAGCGTCGGCTTGACACCTTGTGCTGTGACTCTGTAGCCCAGAAAGTTTATTTCTCCAGCAGCGAATGTACACTTATCGGCATTAAGTGCAATGCTATGTGTTGCAAGTCTCGCCATAACTGCGTGAAGTCGCTGGTCATGTTCTTACATTGCCAATCCATGGACGATGATATCGTCAAGCAGATTGAGGGCTCCCTCTATGCCTGCTAGTATAGTAGTGACAATCTTCTGAAATGCTGAAATGCACTTGGTGCAGAAGATAGTCCGTAGTGTATGCGTCGATACTGACACAGACCATCATGCATTGTGAATGCCGTGAGTGGTTTGCTGTCCTCCGCTAGGAGTATTTACAGGTAACTGTGACGCATGTCGACTTTTGTAAAGAGTATTGAGCCATGGAATTCTGAAGACAGTTCGTTGATGGTAGGAAGCGGGTACTTGTTGGGGATGATGGCCTTGTTGATCTCTTTCAGGTCGATGCATTGGCGGATCTCCCCATTTTTACGCCAAGCAATGACTAAGTTTGCGATCCAGGGTGAGGATTCGTGGCTCTCAATGATTCCCTGGGATTCAAGTCACGGATACTTGGTCATGAACCGCAAATGGGAGACGGTGAAGTTGCTGCGTAACCGGTTTGATGGAAGGGTCAACATGGGGTCGATGACAGAATTTTGTTGTCACTCCAAACCCTGTGAAAATTGAGGGATACTGCTTGTCAAAGTCCACCGTGTACACAGGTGTGCCAGTTGGGTCATAAACTTTGAACCCAAGCTTGTTAACAAGGTTAACACCCATGAGGCTTCGTCCCTTTGTGACATAAAAGGAAAAGTTCTCCAATGTTATGTCCCTGTAGTATATCGGGACAGATATGACCCCAAATACCTCAATTTTGGAGTTGGAGTATGCATGTAGAATGGAAGTTGCGAGCTGCAGTTGAGAGTGCGTGAAGTGGCTTTTGTACACAGCCTCGCTCAAAATGGAGACTTTTGCTCCAAGGTCAATGAGGAAGCAACAGGGCGTGCCATCAATGTTTACCTCACAGTCCTTGAATTTGCCTGAACCGATGTGCGAAATGTCACTAATGGTGTAAACCATACTGGGTTCATCACTATCGGGGTGGTCCACATGTTGAATATGCTGCGATGAACGACAGACACTTGCAAAATGGTTCATTTTATCACATGCAGAGCATTTTGTCCCACATGCAGGGCAGTTAGGACTCTTTGCTGAGTGTGATTTGTCCCCACAGTCAAAGCAGTGGAAGTTAAGCCCGCGATCCGAGTGGGTGGCTTATTACTAGCCCTGGGTCTCTGCTGTGATTTCCGCTTTAGACGAACGCCTTGCACATGGCTGCAGTCTGCCTGCAAAGGGGGAGCAGGGGATCTGATCGCCTTTGAATCGGAAAGCGCTGATTCGATATGGATGGCAAAATGAGTTGCTTTGTCCAAAGTCAATTTGTCAACCTCCATTAGCAAACGTCCCGAGTGCAGGGGATCGTTGTTTTCTCAATAATTTGATCCCTGATCATTTCCTCTGTGAGTGCTCCAAAGTTACACGTAGCGGCCAGTTCAGCTAATGTAATGATGTACTGTTTGATTGGTTCCCATGCCCCCTTTGACAGAATTGGTATCTCTCCATCATGATTCTTTTCTTTGGCCCAAAATACTTCTCTAGGGCGCTTACCGTTTTGTGGTAGGACTCCATGTCTTCGATTTGGCCAAAGATGTGTTGGCCTTCGGTGCCGAGGCAGTGGCGAGCTGGTGTTACATTGTTGCGTCTAACCCACACACCATGATATACGTGGAAAAGCTTTTTATCCATCTCGGCCATGGAATTGGAGGGTCCCTGGGTGTGGAGAGAAGGTTAATTTGAGTCATTGTCATTGCCAAATTATGTTGTGTACACGTAAATAACTGGCAAACTGAACCAGGAGTATAGAAACATAGAAAATAGGTGCAGGAGCAGGCCATTCGGCCCTTCGAGTCTGCACCACCATTCAATATGATCATGGCTGATCATGCAACTTCAGTACCCCATTCACGCCTTCTCTCCATGCCCCCTGAGTCCTTTAGCAGTAAGGGCCACATCTAACTCCCTCTTGAATATATCCACTGAACTGGACTCAACAACTTTCTGTGGTAGAAAATTCCACAGGTTCACCACTCTCTGGGTGAAAAAGTTTCTCCTCATCTCGGTCCTATATGGCTTACCCCGACTGTGACCTCTGGTTCTGGACTTCCCCAACATCGGGAACATTCTTCCTGCATCTAACCTGTCCAGTCCTGTCATAATTTTATATGTTTTTATGAGTTCCCTTCTCATTCTTCTAAATTCCAGTGAGTATAAACTTAGTCAATCCAATCTTTCTTCATATGTCAGTCCTGCCATCCCGGGAATTAGTCTGGTGAACCTTTGCTGCACTCCCTCAATAGCAAGCATATTCTTCCTCAGATTAGGAGACCAAAACTGCACATAATACACAAGGTGTGGTCTCACCAAGGCCCTGTACAACTGTAGTAAGATCTCTCTGCTCCAATATGCAAATCCTCTCGCTATGAAAGCCAGCATGCCATTTGCTTTCTTTACTGCCTGCTGTACCTGAATGCCTACCTTCAGTGACTGATGTACCATGACACTCAGGTCTCGTTGCACCTCCCCTTTTACTAATCAGTCACCATTCAGATAATAATCTGCCTTCCTGTTTTTGCCACCAAAGTGGATAACCTCACATTTATCCACATTATACTGCATCTGCCATGCATTTGCCCACTCATCTAACCTGTCCAAGTCACCCTTCAGCCTCTTAGCATCCTCCTCACAGCTCACACTGCCACCCAGCTTTGGGTCATCTGCAAACTTGGAGATATTACATTCAATTCCTTTGTCTAAATCATTAATATATATTGTAATTGGCTGGGCTCCCAGCACTGAATCTTGAGGCACCCCACTAGTCACTGCATGCCATTCTGAAAAGAACCCGTTTATTCCTACTCTTTGCTTCCTGTTGACCAACCAGTTCTCTATCCACGTCAATACATTACCCCCAATACCATGTGCCTTAATTTTGCACACTAATCTCTTGTGTGGGACCTTGTCAAAAGCCTTTTGAAATTGCAAATACACCACATCCACTGGTTTTCCCTTATCCACTCTACTAGTTACATCCTCAAAAAGCTGTAGAAGATTTGTCAAGCATGATTTCCCTTTCATAAATCCACGCTGACTTGGACCGATCCTGTCACTGCTTTCCAAATGCGCTGCTATTACATGTTTAATAATTGATTCCAACATTTTCCCCACCACCGATGTCAGGCTAACCGGTCTATAATTCATTGTTTTCTCTCTCCCTCCTTTTTTTTTTCAAAATGGGGTTACATTAGCTACCTCCAATCCATAGGTACTGATCCAGAGTCCATGGAATGTTGGAAAATGACCACCAAAGCGTCTACTATTTCTAGGGCCACTTCCTTAAGTACTCTGGGATGCAGACTCTCAGGCTCTACCCCTATAAACTCCACATCATCCAAGCTAATGTCCTTCCTTACTATTGCGTTAACCTCCTCTTTAACCATTAACGCTACACCACCTCCTTTTCCTTCCTGTCTATCCTCCCTGAATATTGAATACTCCTGGATGTTGAGTTCCCAGCCTTGGTTACCCTGGAGCCATGTCTTCGTAATCCCAATTACATCATATCCATTAACAGCTATCTGCGCAGTTAATTCGTCCACCTTATTACGAATGCTCCTCGCATTGAGACTCAGAGCCTTCAGGCTTGTTTTTTTAACACACTTTGTCCTTTTAGAATGATGTTGTAATGTGGCTCTTTTTGATTTTTGCCCTTGATTCCTCTGCTCTCCACTCTTGCATTTCTCCTTCCTACCTTTTGCTTCTGCCCCCTTTTTACTTCCCTCTGCCTCCCTCATAGGTTCCCATCCCCCTGCCATATTAGTTTAACCGCTCCCCAACAGCATGAGCAAAAACTCCTCCTAGGACATTGCATCTGGTACTGCCGAGATGTAGACTGTCTGGTTTGTGCTGGTCCCACCTCCCCCAGAACCGGTTCCAATGCCCCAGGAATTTGAATCCCTCTGCCTTGCACCATTCCTCAAGCCACGTATTCATCTGAACTATCCTGCAATTCCTACTCTGACTAGCACGTGGCATTGGTAACAATCCTGAGATTACTACCTTTGAGGTCTTACTTTTTAATTTAACTCCTAGCTCCCTAAATTCAGCTTGCAGGACCTCATCCCATTTTTTACCTATATCGTTGGTACCTATATGCACCACGACAGTTGGCTGTTCCCCCTCCCCCTCCAGAATGCGCTGCAGCTGCTCCGAGATAGCCTTGACCCTTGCACCAGGGAGGCAAGATACCATCCTGGAGTCTTGTTTGCAGCCACAGAAACACCTATCTGTTCCCCTTACAATAGAATCCCCTATCACTATAGCTCTCCCACTCTTTTTCCTGCCCTGCTGTGCAGCAGAGTCACCCACGGTGCCATGAACTTGGCTGCTGCTGCCTTCCCCTGATGAGCCATCTCCCCCAACAATATCCAAAGCGGTGTATCTGTTTTGGAGGGAGATGACCTCAGGGGAGTCCTGCATTGCCTTCTTACTCCTGCTCTGCCTGATGGTCGCCCATTCCCTATCTGCCTGAGTAACCTTTACCTGCGATGTGACCAACTCACTAAACATGCTATCTGCGACATCCTCAGCATCGCGGATGCTCCAGAGTGAGTTCAGGCGCAGCTGAAATGCCGCAATGCGATCTGTCATGAGCTGCAGCCGGACACACTTCCTGCACACTGATTTCCCAAGTAGTACAGGAGGAGCATGACATGGGTCTGGGCTCTCCTGCCATGACTTAACCCTTAGATTAACTTAATTTAGCAACAATGCCAAAGGTTTCCTACTGATAAGAAAAGAAGAAAAAGATCAAATAGTCACCAATCCACCAGTCAATCACTTACCCGCTTGGCTGTGACGTCACATTTCGATTTATTTTTACTTCTTTGTTTACCTTCTGCCCCTGCCCCTGCACCAGCTGGCTCCTCGAACTCCCGCTGGCTGCTCCTGTGGCCACTCCCCGGTGTTCGCGTCCTTTTATGGGCCGCTCCTCGAACTCCCGCTGGCTGCTCCTGTGGCCACTCCCCGATGGTCGCGCCCTTTTATGGGCCGCTCCTCGAACACCCGCTGGCTGCTCCTGTGACCACTCCCCGGTGTTCGCGTCCTTTTATGGGCCGCTCCTCGAACTCCCGCTGGCTGCTCCTGTGGCCACTCACCAATAGTCGCGCCCTTTTATGGGCCGCTCCTCGAACTCCCGCTGGCTGCTCCTGTGGCCACTCCCCGATGGTCGCGCCCTTTTATGGGCCACTCGTTGAACTCTTGCTGGCTGCTCCGGCATGAACCAGCATGAGTACAGCAACTGTGAATAGCTCCCGCAGGATCCTAATGCCCGTTCTTTGAGTTGTAACAAATAAGTAAAGTGTGAACGCAACAAGTTCTAGAGCTTGCGGCCCAGGCAACAGAAGGCACGGCCACCAATGGTTGAGTGATTATAATCAGGGATGCTCAGGAGGGCAGAATTAGAGGAGCGCGGACATCTCGGGGGGGTTGTGGTGCTGGAGGAGATTACAGAGATCGGGAGGGGCGAGGCAATGAAAGGATTTGAAAATAAGAATGAGAATTTTGAAATCGAGGTGTTGCTTAACCGGAAGCCAATGTAGGTCAGCGAGCACAGGGGTGATGGGTGAGTGAGACTTGGTGTGAGTTAGGACACAGGCAGCCGAGTTTTGGATCACCTCGAGGTTATGTAGGGTAGAATGTGGGAGGCCAGCTTGGAGCGTGTTGGAGTAGTCAAGTCTAGAGTTATCAGAGGCATGAATGAGGGCTTCAACAGCGGATGAGCTGAGGCAGGGGCGGAGACGGGCAATGTTACAGAGGCTGCAAGGAGAAGGAAGGAAGCACGTTGAAGGCAAGAAGATCAAGCGATGTTTTGTATGAGACACAGAATTGTTTGGAGGGAGCATCATTTAGGAAGCTCACTAATGGACCGGCCGACCCAGTTTGCTTTTATTCCTTTTCTAATCTGATACCAAAACGGGACAATACGATCAGGCAGCAACCAGCACTGTTTCCTGTACTGTGCTTAAACAGCTACCAGCAGAGCCTTGTATGCACAATCCCGCTGATCTGCGTATTTATTTGGAACATTCGTGCTTTGATTTCCAAATTCAAAGGAGCTTATCTCCGATGGAGGCTGTCATAGGACACAAAATGTAGCATTCTTTTATTTACCGGCCAGAGATTGGATGTGAAGAGGGAGCCAGATAAGGCCACAAGACGTGTTACTGTGCGAAAATGCAAGTTTATCTGCTTATACCACTGATAGGCACTTTGCCTACAGTGATCTTTTAAGGTATGAAAGCTGTGGGCCAACATATAGGGGAATCAGATAATCTTTTCTTTGCTGATGAGCGCACTTCTGTTTTATGTTATTTACACGGCGTTGTATCAGATGCTCAAGAATTTCCCTTCGGGCTTTGTTTTCCCACCATTATCTCCATTTTGCACTTCTTGTATTTCCAACATAACAACAATCTGCATTTATATAACGCGATAAATGTCGTTAAAAAGACGCTTCACAGGATTGATATCAAACAAAACTGACCTTGGTCCGGGGTGCTGCCCTGCTCCATCGCTACACCATTGGCCAAGGGAAGCCAGCCGATGCTGGATATTCCCCTCGCCTGCTCTGCCACACTGCTCTAATCCGAGCAGCCGAGGTTGGGATTATGGAGGAGGGTGAGGCAGTGGCTGAGTGGGAAAGCAGCTCACCCAGTGCAGGCCGACTAGTTGGAGAGCAAAACTGGGGATGGGATGAAAGGATAAAGCTACAAATATTTTCAAATCTGAAATAAATACCTAAATGCTATGGAATGCACAGCCATTAATTCTGTGTCTGAAGAGAAAGATAAGTTAATAAATTGGCCGTTACCAGAATGGAAAAACAGTAGCAGCTGAAATGTTAACTTACCTTTCTCTTTTTGTATACTGTAACTCCTGCCTACCCACCCTCACTGACCTACATGGGCTCCCTCTCACACACTCCCCAGTCCCACTCTCCCCAGTCCCACACTCCCCAGTCCCACTCTCCCCAGTCCCGCCCACTCGCGCCAGTCCCACTCTCCCCAGTCCCACATTCCCAGTCCCACATTCCCAGTCCCACTCTCCCAAGTCCCACACAGTTCCTCCAACGCAATGAATTTAAAATCCATCTCATTGTCTTCTCCATAGTCTCATTCCACCCCTTCTCTGCAACTTGCTCATGTTGTATATGTCCTCTGGCACCCTTTGGTCCTCCGGTTCTGTCCTTTTGTACCTTCCGTCTTCTTTTCACCCTACAATTGATAACAAAGCGTTCAGTGACCTCACCTCCTCCCTAATTCCCCTTCCCACTGAGAAGCCTCAAAATCCATCGATTTGATCAATCCTTCAGCCATCCCTCCTCTATCTGTTCATTTATCTTATTTCCCTCTCCATTTCTGTGAAACATTTGAGATATTTTCTATGCTAGAGGCAATGGGGGAGAAATAGGGCTCGGTAGCACCTGTTTTTTGGCAATACAATGGCCCTTAAGGTTCCAAAATGGCATCCGCGGTGCATGTGCCCAGTTTTGTTGCGAATTGCACTGAACGCTATCTTGATAAAGGGGTTCGTAATTGCACCTAACATTTGCCCAAAGTATGCAGAACAGGCAGATCGTGCAACAATGAATTGACTTGAAGATGACTGGGAGAATGAGCAAAGGCCAGGCAGAGCAGGACGAGCTGCTCGAAGAGGGAGGAGGAGGAAGGGGAGAAGGGTTTTCAGCAGGGGGCCATATCTACAGAGGGTCTTTAGGGGGCAGATCTGTTAAAGAACAGACTGCAGGAGTGCTGTGAAACACTGGAGGCTGCTTTGCCCACTGGTATCCAGAGCCATGATGGCAGCAGTCTGAGCTTCCATGGCAGCCAGCTGGGATTGCACTGACAGCAATCTCAGCTTCCACTGCTGCACTCAGACATTGGGTGGATGCTGCTGTTGCCGCAATGGAAGCAGAGACATCGGCTATCAAGCGCTGCATCATGCTGGACTCCACAAGTGTGTTGATGGAGGTGGCCACCCATTCCATGTTGGGAAGGATGGGCTCCAGGCTTGGCGCAAAGCCCTGTGCCAAGTTGGACTCCACCATGCTCCTTGACATTGAGTGCAGGCTTTCCCGCAGGGTTGCCAGTGCATCAGCCTTCTTCTGTCGGCTGGCTCATCGAAGTCATCATCTGAGTCCCCTGCAGCAGAATTAGTGTGCGATCTCACCCTCCAGTGAGCTGGCTCCTTTGCTACCCTTGCCCCCTGCCCTGGCTCCAGCGCATTTGTGCCCACTGGCTCACCCCATGCAGATCCCGCAATCCTCTAAAATACACGCTGTGTCAGTATCTGAGCTGGGGGCTGCAACTGTGAAATCCAGTGACAGTGTATCTTCATCTTCACTGTCCTCTTGTTCTTCCTCCTCTTACTGGGCAGGTTGTAGTTATTGGATATGTGAAAGGAAAAAGGGACAGGGGTAAGGTTTTGGTGACGGAAGAGGAGAAAGTAAGAGGTGCGTGCTTACACCATTAGCAGCTTCTCTGTCAGAAGAGATTGCGGGTTGCAGGAGAAGGGGGATGAGAGAAGGATGTTTAGGTATGTGACCACCCTCATCGTCAATGGCTTCAGCCCTGCCATTGGCCACAACCGCAGCAATGACCCCTCTCATAATGGCCAGCACCATCTCCTCCATGTGGGTTAGAACATGCAGGCACACCTCTGCCCCTCCCGTTAATTCCTGCTGCCTCCAGTTATGCACCACCTTCTCCTGCTACAAGAAGGGATGTGTGTCAGTGAATGCCGTACAATCAGTGTGAGTGATGTAGCTGTCATGGTTGAATAGCTGGCGGTGTGTGCACACTATGAGATTTGGGTTTGAGGCTTGCAATAGTGCTAACTGTGTGAAGGTGAGATGAAACTTAGGATTGTTAGGTGTGAGTCGGATTGATAGAGATTGTTGGTAGGTGAGTGCTGGGAGTGTGGTGAATTGAGCAGTGGCTGAGGCTAGTGCAGCTGGTGGGGTATGGCATTTGAAGATGCATTCATGGACCTTGACCACTCATATGAGATAATTACACTTCCTCTTGCACTGTATTAATTTTGTTGCAGCTATAATCCTGGCATTGACCTCCATGGCTGTCTCTTGCTACTGCCTTCTGAACATGTGTCTGGAGGGCCTATGCCGCCCCCCCCTCCCCCGCCCCCCCGGCCCCTGCCCCCAAGGCTACAGGACATCTGTCCTCCTTTCCACGTCTTCCACCAAGACCTCCATTGCAGTACACGAGAGGAAGCTTGCTGGGAACATAAAAACTGACGCAAACGCTTCTATAGACATGTGAAAAGAAAAAGATAAGTGAAAACAAATGTTTTACAGTCAGATTCAGGTAAATTTATAATGGGGAACAAAGATTGTGGACCAGTTAAACAAGTACTTTGGTTCTGACTTCACGAAGGAAGACTCAAATAACCTTCCGGAAATACTAGGGGACCGAGGGTCTGGTGAGAAGGAGGAACTGAAGGAAATTCTGATTAGGCGGGAAATGGTGTTAGGGAAATTGATGGGATTGAAGGCCGATAAATCCCCGGGGCCTGATAGTCTGCATCCCAGAGTACTTAAGGAAGTAGCCCTAGAAATAGTGGATGCGTTGGTGATCATTTTCCAATAGTCTATCAAATCTGAATCAGTTCCTATGGACTGGAGGGTAGCTAATGTAACACCACTTTTTAAGAAAAGAGGGAGAGAGAAAACGGGTAATTATTGACCAGTTAGCCTGACATCAGTAGTGGGGAAAATGTTGGAATCAATTATTAAAGATGAAATAGCAACACATATGGAAAGTAGTGACGGGATCGGCCCAAGTCAGCATGGATTTATGAAAGGGAAATCCTGCTTGACAAATCTTCCAGAATTTTTTGAGGATGTAACTGGTAGAGTGGACAAGGGAGAACCAGTGGATGTGCTGTATTTGGACTTTCAAAAGGCCTTTGACAAGGTCCCACACAAGAGATTGGTGTGCAAAATCAAAGCACATCGTATTGGGGGTAATATACTGACGTGGATAGAGAACTGGTTGGCAGACAGGACCAGAGTTGGGATAAATGGGTCCTTTTCAGAATGGCAGGCAGTGACTAGTGGGGTACCGCAGGGTTCAGTGCTAGGACCCCAGCTATTTACAATATACATTAATGATTTGGATGAGGGAATTGAGTGTAATATCTCCAAGTTTGCAGATGACACTAAGCTGGGTGGCAGTGTGAGCTGTGAGGAGGACGCTAAAGGGCTGCAGGGTGACTTGGACAGGTTAGGTGAATGGGCAAATGCGTGGCAGATGCAGTATAATGTGAACATATGTGAGGTTAAGGCAGGAAGGCAGAATATTATCTGAATGGTGGCAGATTAGGAAAAGGGGAGGTGCAGTGAGACTTGGGTGTCATGGTACATCAGTCATTGAAACTTGGCATGCAGGTTTAGCAGGCGGTGAAGAAGGCAAATGGTATGTTGGCCTTCATAGCTAGGGGATTTGAGTATAGGAGCAGGGAGGTCTTACTGCAGTTGGACAGGGCCTTAGTGGGCCTCACCCGGAATATTGTGTTCAGTTTTGTTCTCCTAGTCTGAGGAAGGACGTTCTTGCTATTGAGGGAGTGCAGCGAAGGTTCACCAGACTTATTCCCGGGATGGCGGAACTGACATATGAGGAGAGATTGGATCGACTGGGCCTGTATTCACTGGAGTTTAGAAAGATGAGAGGTGATCTCATAGAAACATATAAAATTCTGATGGGACTGGACAGGTTAGATGCAGGAAGAATGTTCCCGATGTTTGGGAATTCCAGAACCAGAGGACATAGTCTAAGGATAAGGGCTAAGCCATTTAAGACTGAGATGAGAAGAAACTTCTTCACTCAGAGAGTTGTTAACCTGTGGAATTCCCTACCGCAGAGAGTTGTTGATGCCAGTTCATTGGATATATTCAAGGGGGAGTTAGATAAGGCCCTTACGGCTAAAGGGATCAAGGGGTATGGAGAGAAAGCAGGAAAGGGGTACTGAGGTGAATGATCAGCCATGATCTTATTGAATGGTGGTGCAGGCTCGAAGGGCTGAACGGCCTACTCTGCGCCTATTTTCTATGTTTCTATGTTTCTATGTCCGAAAACCTTGGTATATGCTCCCTCCCATGGTCAGCCATGTTGATTATTGCACAGCGCTGTTCGCAATGATCTCAGCACCTCCAGCAGCCACAAGGCACCTTCCCTTTAAGAGGTGCAGGCTAGCTTTAGGTAATGCAAGTTACGAACGATATCAGGCTTCCTGCTGATGCGTGCGGCCAAATGAACAGCACGGCTAGCACTGGCTGCAGACAGAACTCATTATAATGAGCAGGCAGCACGATGCTGGCGTGCTTCCTGCGTTGCACTGAACAGGCACTGGTTAATCGCCCACCCCAATCTCCGCGCCCGTTTTTGGTTGCTGACCCATTTAATACCCATTGTATACATACAAGCTATTGTCATTGAGTCAAGTCCTGCCCTGATTCTAGAGAGAAGGGGACTCAGTCTCTCTCGTGGAGCTGGTCTTGCACCAATTATGGTTGGCACTGCATGCAGTATAACTCGAACCTTGGTGATGATGGAACCAGCATCCAGATAAGGCGTTAAACCGAGGTCCTGTTGACCCTCTCAGGTGGATGCAAAATATCCCATGGCACTATTTCGAAGAGGAACAGTGAAGTTCTCCCCAGTTTCCTGGCCAATATTGAAACCCTCAACCAACATTCCAAACAATCTGGCCATTGTTACATTGTTGTTTGTGGGACCTTGCTGTGTGCAAATATTTGCTGCGTTTCCGACATTACAACAGTGACTGCATTTTTATAACGTATTTCATTGGCTTTGGGCTGTCCTCGAGGGAGTTAAACATGTGGGGTTAGAGTTTCCGTTCTGGGTGCAATCACCGATCCGGACATAAATTGTGACCAAAGTTGCGTTGCTTTCCACAAGTGTTTTATCCCCCATTTTTCTGTTCAAACTCATTTGCATAGCACCGATTAAAATCTGTCACGAACCAGCACAATTGGACAGTGTTTTAGGACATAATATATTTTTTTAAATGCTAAAATCACATTCCTTGATATGTTCAACAGTGGTAACTTGGTGCAGTTTGATTAATACATCTGAAAATGGGTTTATTACTAAAAATTGCCCTGCACCGCGTTTGGAGGCGGTAACCTTCCGGGGCCAGGACATTTATCGCCCGGCCCGGAAGTTCCGCCCTCGCATGTAAGTCAGCCTTTCCGCGCCTCAACGAAGATGGAGCAATATCGGTGGCGCTCTTCATCCCATGGAGGGGCGCTCCCAGGGTGGTAGCACGATACTGAGTGCAGCGCCTCGATCCAGAGCCCAGCATCACGCCGGCAACGTCAGCGCTACACGGCTGCTCCGCGTAACACTGACACAGCAGAACGCCCCTCCTCTTCAATTAAAGGGGTGGGTTGCTGCGTGCTATGCAGTCCCTTTGGCAGCCACCACTGGGCCACTAGGATGCCTTTAGCCGGGCCAAGAGCACGGTACCCCTAATGGAGAGCCGGGGCTGCAAGATGGCACCCCAGTCTGTCATGTATTCAATCAGCATTGTAACCCATGTATAATCTGACCTAATTTGTACACTGTGAGAACAATGACCACTAGGTGGTGAACTTGTGGGAGACACTCCTAACCTGGACCTTCAGATATAAAAGGGGAAGCTCCACCCACCTTCATCACATGAGTGCTATGGAATAAAGGATAGGTCACAGACTGACCTTCTCTCAAGCATGGGCCTCGTGTGCATTTATACTGTGTAGTAAGGACGTATCAATGGTGACGAGAAACTGAGATTTAAACCACGCGAGCATGGCCACTAGCAGAACAGATGAGAGGTACTGTGTTAAGGAATGGTTGGGACAGAGATTCAACATTGTTAAAGCAGCACACAGTTCTCCAGGCAGACAAGGGCAGTCGGGCATGCCCCAAAATGTAGTCGAACCCAGAGGGGGAGTTCGACAGAGACAATGGCAAGCTGAATGGCAATTCACGCCATTGCAAGGGACAATGCGGCCAGTAATGGGGCCATCAACACCTGTTAATGGCGCACTCAAAGACAATAACAGGGGCAGTCAGGGACGATCGACTGGCAAGGGACCTTTTGTTTCAAACAGCAGCTCATGTTGGAGGCGTGGAGGCACACACTCAGCCAGAATTTTCAGAAATGAGCAAAATACCTGCAGAAATTGCAGAAATGAACGCTGGGGAAAATCGCTGGAAGCTGAAGTTCAGCGAGTTCATGTGGAGCACGTATACAGTTCATACACCAGGACGCCACCGATAATGATGAAAGTGCTCCTCAATGGCATCCCAGTATCAATGGAGCTAGACACGGGGGCCAGCCAGTCCCTGATGGGTATCAAACAGTTCGAAAGGTTGTGGGCGTCCAAGGCCAAAGAGGGAAATAGGATTCTGGTAGTTAAACTTACCAATGGAAAAATCTGCCGCAAACATGTGGATTAAACAAAAAGGAGGTTCAGCAACCCCATAGAAGAAGCAGATGAAGAACACGATATAGAGTTCACTCCTCCACAGGTGACCACACACAGGCACCAAAGGGAGGAAAGCCCAGTCACTGTGGGCAGTCCAGACAGGCCTGAGGCACCGCAAACAGCAGACAATCAAGCCAGCGCCCAACAACCGGAGCCCCAACTCAGGCGGTCTACAAGAGAGCGTAAACCACCAGAGAGACTCAACCTGTGATCCTAATAAGACTTTGGGGGGGAGGTGATATCATGTATTCAACCAACATTGTAACCCATGTATAATCTGACCTAAGTTGTACACTGTGAGAACAATGACCACTAGGTGGTGAACTTCTGGGAGACACTCCTAACCTGGACCTTCAGATATAAAAGGGGAAGCTCCATCCACCTTCATCACTTGAGTGCTAAGGAATAAAGGACAGGTCACAGACTGACCTTCTCTCAAGCATGGGCCTCGTGTGCATTTATACTGTGTAGTAAGGACGTATCACAATCGAGGCAAGGGCCGCCAATGACAGAAAAATAAGGAGGCCCATGGTGCAAATGGCGTCCCCTTTAAGGGCGATGAATGTGCGCCAGCTTCGCGACCCGCAAAGTTTCTGAGTGCATGCTGCCCTGTACACAATGTATACACGTTGTGACACACCCCTGTAACACGTAATGAAATAAAACTTAATATCACTGCAGCTCTAATCACATGGAACAAAAGGATCCCATTCCATTATGTCCAAGTCGGGATAGTGTGTGACTTGAAGGGGAACTTGGAGGTGATGGCGGTCCCATGCATCTGCTGCCCTTGTCCTTCTCGGTGGTGGTGGTCACGGGTTTAGGAGGTGCTGCCGAACAAGCCTCGGCGAGTTGCTGCATGTTGAATTGTAGCAGCTTCCTCTGTCTATAAACAGGATAGAACAGCCTATAAGGTGTACTACACTGACAAGATGCACCCCTTTAAAAACATCCCCATGCAATTGAGCTAATATATAAATAAAGACCCTACTTGCCTGAGAAGGCTGGGAGCACATCCTGGGATAAATGCAAAAACTCCTGGAGTCGTATTAACTGCTGGAATGAATGTTAATTTAAATCTAGCCCTTGTTCTAGCCATGTGTGTCCTGGAGCTCCAGCTGAAGAAAATGACCCGTGTACAAGAGCACTGTTGTAATAACTGATACACTCTCGTCCCCAGGGTACAACTTCCAGGCAGACCCAACAACTGCAAACCGCGAAACCCTTGTCAATGAGCAGAAAACAACACTGAGCCTCACCATCAGAATCCCTTTCCAATTCCGTTCCTTTGCAGTTTATTTTGCTCTGTCCTTCTGAAGGGGCTGATTCCTGCTTGGGTTTCAGGGACACCCCGCCTGACTAGCCATTCTCCACGTATAAGCTTCGAAAGCAAAGTGTCGATGAGATATTTGACCCTAAAGGAAACCAAAGTTAAAAATTCAGGTGTGTGCACAGGTACCTTCTCAGGTCCAAGGCCCCAAGCTCTGGAATCCTTTCCCTCAATCTCTCTACCTCTCCATTTCTCTCTCCTCCTTTAAGACGCATCTTAAAACCTACCTCCTCGACCAAGCTTTAGGTCACCTGTCATAACATCTCCTTTTATGGCTCGGTGTCCAATGTTTTTTTTGAAAACTCTTCTGCCACATGCCTTGGGAGGTTTTATTACCATAAAGGCGCTAGATAAATATAAGTTGTTGCTGTTATTCACTGGGGTGCCCGTTCGGGCTGCCCAATAGAATAGTGTAACTGAAGGGATACAACAATTTTTCCTCTTGGCATGCAGACTTTTATCTGGAACATGGTGGCCTAGAAATTGGCCCCACTAGCGCCTCCCGTTATCACCTCCGACCGCAACGACTCCCCCTAAATTCGGCGGGAGGTTTGCGGCGCCATTATGAGGTTGTCCCCCAATCTCCTGTGCCCGGAGATCTTGATGTCATCACCGTGTGCATCGTCCCGTTAACGCCCCGGACCTGAACTTCGGTTCCGCCCTCTGCAGCATCGCCGGGCTGCCAGAGGTGTTGTTAGGGAGGTCTGATGCTTCGGGGATGGATGTTAAAGGGGAGGTGGCCGAGATAAATAGCAAAATTGGCAAAATGCTCATTGTCAATTTTTTTTCGTTTCTCCTGGGTGGCGCTCGATCAGCCCGGCACTCTGCTGCAGTGCGTGGGGCTGGTCGGGCCGGATCGCGGGAGTGCGTGGGGCTGATCAGGCTGGATCACGGGAGTGCGCGGGGCTGGTCGAGCCGGATCACGGGAGTGCGTGGGGCTGGTCGAGCCGGATCCCTGCAGTGCGTGGGGCTGGTGGAGCCGGATCACGGGAGTGCGCGGGGCTGGTCGAGCCGGATCCCTGCAGTGCGTGGGGCTGGTCGAGCCGGATCACGGGAGTGCGTGGGGCTGGTGGAGCCGGATCGCGGGAGTGCGTGGGGCTGGTCGAGCCGGATCACGGGAGTGCGTGGGGCTGGTTGAGCCGGATCGCGGGAGTGCGTGGGGCTGGTCGAGCCGGATCACGGGAGTGCGTGGGGCTGGTCGAGCCGGATCGCGGGAGTGCGTGGGGCTGGTTGAGCCGGATCACGGGAGTGCGTGGGGCTGGTCGAGCCGGATCCCTGCAGTGCGCGGGGCTGGTCGAGCCGGATCGCGGGAGTGCGTGGGGCTGATCGGGTCGGATCACGGGAGTGCGTGGGGCTGGTCGAGCCGGATCCCTGCAGTGCGCGGGGCTGGTCGAGCCGGATCCCTGCAGTGCGCGGGGCTGATCGGGCCGGATCACGGGAGTGCGTGGGGCTGGTTGAGCCGGATCACGGGAGTGCGTGGGGCTGGTTGAGCCGGATCACGGGAGTGCGTGGGGCTGGTTGAGCCGGATCACGGGAGTGCGTGGGGCTGGTTGAGCCGGATCACGGGAGTGCGTGGGGCTGGTTGAGCCGGATCCCTGCAGTGCGTGGGGCTGGTCGAGCCGGATCGCGGGAGTGCGTGGGGCTGGTTGAGCCGGATCACGGGAGTGCGTGGGGCTGGTCGAGCCGGATCCCTGCAGTGCGCGGGGCTGGTCGAGCCGGATCCCTGCAGTGCGCGGGGCTGATCGGGCCGGATCGCGGGAGTGCGTGGGGCTGGTCGAGCCGGATCACAGGAGTGCGTGGGGTGGTCGAGCCGGATCACGGGAGTGCGTGGGGCTGGTTGAGCCGGATCACGGGAGTGCGTGGGGCTGGTCGAGCCGGATCCCTGCAGTGCGCGGGGCTGGTCGAGCCGGATCCCTGCAGTGCGTGGGGCTGGTTGAGCCGGATCACGGGAGTGCGTGGGGCTGGTCGAGCCGGATCCCTGCAGTGCGTGGGGCTGGTTGAGCCGGATCACGGGAGTGCGTGGGGCTGGTCGAGCCGGATCCCTGCAGTGCGCGGGGCTGGTCGAGCCGGATCCCTGCAGTGCGTGGGGCTGGTCGAGCCGGATCGCGGGAGTGCGTGGGGCTGATCGGGCCGGATCGCGGGAGTGCGTGGGGCTGATCGGGCCGGATCGCGGGAGTGCGTGGGGCTGATCGGGCCGGATCGCGGGAGTGCCTGGGGCTGGTAGGGCCGGATCGCGGGAGTGCCTGGGGCTGGTAGGGCCGGATCGCGGGAGTGCCTGGGGCTGGTAGGGCCGGATCGCGGGAGTGCGTGGGGCCAGTCGAGCCGGATCGCGAGAGTGCATGGGACTGGTCTAGCCGGATCCCTGCAGTGTGCGGGGCTGGTCAAGCCGGATGGCGGCTGCCAGATCACGGTTCCATTGCAGAACCTGCAGCGATGGCCTGTCCCTTAAAGGGAGGGGAGGAGCCTCGGATCGCGGCAGTTCTGCACGGCCCAGTGAGTAGCTGCACCACTCCCGCCCCGCCTGCCTCCTTTAGCGCTCCAGGAAGGAGGTGGAGCGCGATCGATTTAACACTCCACTGTCTTCCTGGACCGCAAACACCGAATTTACAAAAAGCTGTGAATCAGTAGCGACTGGCGTGAATTTTCCCAGCTTTCAAAAGTTAATGCCCCAAACTGGACATTACCAAATTTCTCCCCCTGTGTCCTTCACGTGGATCCTCACTTGTGCTACTTCAATCCTTTCAAAGGTGAGCAGAAAAAACACCGAGCAAGGTGATGCTCATATGCTCAATGTCTCAGACTGCAAGTGAGCACATCGAGCAACAGCAATGCTCAGAATCACTGAACTCAGCACAAATTGTCTTCACCTCATTGTATAAAATAAAGAAAATGCTACACTTCCCCACTAGGTTGATTGTACTGCTTGACGTAAAGAAAATAATTTTTAATTGTTCTCCGGCTTAGGAGCATAGGAAGAGAAGGAGGCCATTCAGCCCCTCGAGTCTGATGTGGCATTCAATGAGATCATGGCTGACCTGTACCTAAACTCCATTTGCCTGCCTTTGTTTCATATCCCTTGATGCCCTTACCCAATAACAATCTGCCTCAGTCTTGAAAATTGACCCACCATCCACTGCCTTGTGAGGGAGTGAGGTCCCACAACATTTGGTGTGATAAGTGCTTCCTGATTTCACTCCTAAATAGTCCAGTTCTAGGTTTAATCTTTTGCCCCCTTGTTCTGGATTCCTTCACCAGAGGAAATAGTTTCTCTGTATCTGTGCTATCAAATTCATTAATCATTTTAAACACCTCGATTGGGCCATTCCTCAATGTTCTAAACTCAAGAGATTACAAGCTAGGTTTATGCAATCTATCCTCATGATTTAACACTTTTAGCCCCGGTATCAATGTGGTGAATCTGTGTTGTGCTCTTCCGAGACCATTATATTCATCCTGAGGTTTGGATGCCAGAACTGCTTTCTAACCTTCCCACAGCCACAGTCTGGGACTCACTGCTTGAAAGGGTGGTAGAGGCAGAAACACTCACTCGATTTATAAAGTACTTGGATGTGCACTTGAAGTGCCGGAACCCACAGGGTAACAGACCAAGAGTTGGAAAGTGGGATTAGAATATAAGAACATAAGAAATAGGAACAGGAGTAGGCCATACGGCCCCTCGAGCCTGCTCCACCATTCAATAAGATCATGACTGAGCTGATCATGGACTCAGCTGCACTTCCCTGTCCGCTCCCCATAACCCCTTACACCCTTATCGTTTAAGAAACTGTCTATTTCTGTCTTAAATTTATTCAATGTCCCAGCTTCCACAGCTCTCTGAGGCAGTGAATTCCATAGATTTACAACCCTCTGAGAGAAGAAATTTCTCCTCATCTCAGTTTTAAATGTGTGGCTCCTTATTCTAAGATCATGCCCTCTAATTCTCGTCTCCCCTATCAGTGGGAACATCCTCTCTGCAGCCACCTTGTCAAGCCCCCTCATAATCTTATACGTTTCGATAAGATCACCTCTCATTCTTCTGATTTCCAATGAGGAGAGGCCCAACCTACTCAACCTTTCTTCATAATTCAACACCCTCATCCCCGGAATCAACCTAGTGAACCTTCTCTGAACTGCCTCCAAAGCAAGTATATCCTTATGTAAATATGGAAACCAAAACTGCACGCAGTATTCCAAGTGTGGCCTCATCAATACCAGTGAGATTAATGACAATAACAGATTTTCTTTTGGTGATGTTGGTCAAGGGCTAAATATTGGCCATAACACTCAAGGAACTTCCCTAATCTTCAAATAATGCCACAAATCATTTTCATCCACCTAAGATAGGATTGCCAACTCTAGTTGACATTATTCCTGGAGGCTTGATCACGTTATCACATGAAACTTGTTCACAGTTTGCAAATGTTATTGCATTTACCTTGTATAAAGGTTGGGTCCCCTGTAGTTGAGTGTCTTTATTCCCTGTGAGCGTATAAAAATGTTTTGATTCACTGGCTGGGCCAGTCTGTACGGACAACGATGAACAAAAAAAGACTCTCAGGTCCACCCAGCCTTTCTGACACAATTGGGATGCCTTCTGCACTCCACCCGAAAAGTCATGATATCTCCTGGGAGAGGTGATAAAGAGATTTTACAAAACCCAGGTCAATTAGCGGGGGAAGAAATCTGGAAAACTTTTCTCCGAGTCCCTTAGGCGAACGAAACTAGTCCAGGAGACCACTCTGATTCCACCAGGATGGATAATCAAGGGGCTATAGGGAGGGAGGAAATTAATACAATCACTATCACAAATGAAGTAATACTAATAAATTAATAATGGGACTAAAGATGGACAAGTCCCCTGGACCTATTGGCTTACACCCTAGGGTCCTAAAAGAAGTGGCTGCAGAGATAGTGGATGCATTGGTTGTAATCTACCGAATTCCCTGGTTCTAGAGCGGTCCCAGCAGATTGGAAAACCACAAATGTAACGCCCAAATTTTTTTTTAAAATGGAGGCAGACAAAAAGCAGGAAACTATAGACCAGTTAGTCTAACATCCGTCATTGGGAAAATGCTGGAATCCATTATTAAGGAAGCAGTAGCGGGACATTTGGAAAAGCATGATTCAATCAAGCAGAGTCAGCATGGTTTTGTGAAAGGGAAATCATGTTTGACAAATTTTCTGAAGTTCTTTGAGGATGTAACAAGCAGGGTGAATAGGGGGGAACCAGTAGATGTGGTGTATTTGGATTTCCAGAAGGCATTTAATAAGGTGCCACATAAAAGATTACTGCACAAGATAAAAGTTCACGTGGTTGGGGGTAATATCTTTGCATGGATAGAGGATTGGCTAACTAACAGAAAACAGAGAGTCAGAATAAATAGGTCATTTTCAGGTTGGCAAACAGTGACTAGTGGGGTACTGCAGGGATCGGTGCTGGGTCCTCAACTATTTACAAACAATATTAATGACTTAGATAAAGGGACCGAGTGTAATGTAACCAAGTTTGCTGATGATACATAGAAAGCAAATTGTGAGGAAGACACAAAAAAACCTGCAACGGGATATAGACAGGCTAAGTAAAAATTGGCAGATGGAGTATAATGTAGGAAAATGTGAGGTTATCCACTTTGGCAGAAATAATAGAAAAGCAAATTAGAATTTAAATGGAGAAAATTGCAAAGTGCTGCAGTACAGAGGGACCTGGGGGTCCTTGTGCATGAAACACAAAATGTTAGTATGCTGGTACAGCAAGTAATCAGGAAGACAAATGGAATGCTGGCCTTTATTGCAAAGGGGGATAGAATATAAAAGCAGAGACGTCCTGCTACAACAGTACAGGGTATTGGTGAGGCCGCACCTGGAATCCTGAGTACAGTTTTGGTCTCGGTATTTAAAGAAGGATATACTTGCATTGGAGGCTGTTCAGAGAAGGTTCACTAGGTTGATTCCGGAGAGGAGGATGTTGACTTATGAAGATAGGTTGAGTGGAGTTCAGAAGAATGAGAGGTGATCTTATTGAAACATATAAGGTAATGAGAGGGCTCAACAAGGTGGATGCAAAGAGAATATTTCCACTCATAGGGGAAACTAAAATGAGGGGACATAATCTTAGAATAAGGGGCCGCCCATTTAAAACTGAGATGAGGAGAAATTTCTTCTCTGAGGGTTGTAAATCTATCAGCAGAGCTGGTCTCTAGTCGTCTTGGATAACCCTTGCCACTGGACCAAGACCTAGCTCTCAAGCCCGTGCAGTGGCTGGTGTGCAACAGCCACCACACGTTAAAAAAATCCACGCACAGGCATCTTCCACCCTTCAACATGCAGTTCGGGATCTGGAATATTGGGTCCTTCATTGAAACACCTCTGAACTCATCGAACTCATCCCTTTTTACCGTGGAAGCAAGTCAACCTTGTATAGCTGTAGCAAGACTTCCCTGCTTTTATACTCCATCCCCTTTGCAATAACGGCCAAGATTCCATTGGCCTTCCTGTACCTGCATACTATCCTTTTGTGTTTCATGCATAAGTACCTCCAGGACCCGCTGTACTGCGGCACTTTGCAATCTTTCTCCATTTAAATAATAACTTGCTCTTTGATTTTTTTCTGCCAAAGTGCATGACCTCACACTTTCCAACATTATATTCCATCTGCCAAATTTTTGCCCACTCACTTAGCCTGTCTATGTCCTTTTGCAGATTTTTTGTGTTCCCCTCACACATTGCTTTTCCTCCCATCTTTGTATCATCAGCAAACTTGGCTACGTTACACTCAGTCCCTTCTTCCAAATCATTAATATAGATTGTAAATAGCAGGGGTCCCAGCATTGATCCCTGTGGCACTCCATTAGTTACTGATTGGCAACCCAAGAATGAACCATTTATCCTGACTCTCTGTTTTCTGTTAGTTAGCTAATCCTCTATCCATGCTAATATATTACCCCCAACCCTGTGCACTTTTATCTTATGCGGTAATCTTTTATGTGGCACCTTGTCAATTGCCTTCTGGAAGTCCAAATACACCACATCCACTGGTTCCCCTTTATCCACCCTGTTGTTACATCCTCAAAGAATTCCAGCAAATTTGTCAAACATGACTTCCCCTTCATAAATCCATGCTGACTCTGCCTGACCGAATTTTACTTTTCCAAATGTCCTGCTGCTGCTTCTTTAATAATGGACTCCAACATTTTCCCAACCACAGATGTTAGGTTAACTGGTCTATAGTTTCCTGTTTTTTGTCAAAATATTTGTTGAGAGTTTCTGCCATCTCCATGTTCCCCATTACTAATTCCCTGGTCTCGTCCTCTAAGGGACCAACATTTACTTTAGCCACCCTTTTCCTTTTTATATACCTATAGAAACTCTTGCTGGGTAGCTCTTTGTCGGCCGATCATGTTCTTGCCTGATATTCAACAAACTCACTTTCTATCAGGAGAGCAGTTAGGAGCAGAAAGCAGAAAACCTGGGCGATTTTTCTTGTCCCCGCCCCCCCCCCCCGACCATGCCCCCACCACCACCACCCAACCCCTCCCTCACTGAGGGGAACAGAAACTAACTGGAGTACCCCAACTTTTACCCCAAGTGAGATCTGCTAACTCAGCACAGGCCAGATTGAACCTGGAATCTTATGGTCTGTATGGAAGTTCCATCTCACCAGATGGTGCCACCATTGAACCATAGAAGTTTACAGCACCAAATGAGGCTATTCAGCCTATCAGATCCATTCCAACTCTTTGCTAGACCAGCCCAAAATCAATCCCACCTCCCCGCACTCTCCCAATATCTTCCTTTCAAACAGTTACAACAAATGATTTTAACTTGATCTTCCTTTTTATATCTGGTTATCTCTGCTGATTTTTCTGACATTTTTTTGTTTAATCGGTGATGGGCTGAGAGGAGATATTGGACGCAATTGTATAAAAAAGCTGAAATAATGTAAGCGCAGAATGGAATTGACAAGGTTGCCAAAGTACCTCAGATTAATGAGTGTACACTGCAAAGTTCAATGTTTCCTGCAAGATACTTTCATTATCTCATCACTCTGTTTATAAACTAGCTAACATCCCTCATAAAGAAAAATCATCAGAGATACATTCAGAAAAGCAATAAATAGATCTTACAAAGAATTACAATTTACAGCCCAGAAACAGGCCACTCGTTTATGCACGAGATCACAATGAGATATCGACGAGAAAGGTCATGTGGCTGATTATATTTCATCTATTCTGAAAGGCCTTATAAACCCAGACTCTAGTATCCAACAGTTTCTTAAATATTTGCAAGGTTTCCGTCTCCACTATTCTACCCAGAAGACCATTCCAGCTGTCGATTCGTCTCAGTGTGAAATACTTCCTGAGATCGGCCCTAGTCCCTGGGGCTTGTACTCGACCGTTCTGACTATATAGTTCACCATTTTGGTGAACCGCACTCTCTGTTGTTGTTTTGTACTAATGACCGCTGACCTGTTCTCATGGTTTAGTTTGAAGTAATTTACCATTTACAGCCTTATATATCTCTATCTTACATATCTCTAAAAGATCACCTTTCAGACACCTCCTTTCAAGTGTGAAAAGCCCGTCTCTCTAGTTTTTCCTCATAACTCAGTCCTCCAGTGATAGAGATCAACCCGATGGCTCCTCTCCACACTGTGTCCACTCCTTGAATGTCTCCCTTGCATCTCAGTACCAGAATTGGATACAGTATTCAAGGTATGGTCTGACCTTAGGACTATACAGTATGAGAATGAAATCCTGTGAATTGTTCTGATTATATAGTTCACCGTTTTGCTTTGTTGATTGGATGAGTTCTGAAAAACTTTCCCCCCTTTCAACTTTGACCTCATATTTCCCATGGGAACTCGATATTTCTTCACTTCAGACCGCACTTTCTTCTGTTCATTTCTGCTTTCCAATCCTTCCATTTATTTTGACTGTGATAATACAAAAGCTTGGGCAGCTAAAGATATTTAATTATTTTATCCCGATCTATTTGTGGATGTTTCGAAACACTTCATGCTCAGTCAGCGCCTTTTTGTAGCCAAGATCCCAGACTCTGCAAGGCATCACCATAGGAACAGGAATAGGCCATTCAGCCCCTCGAGCCTGTTCCGCTATTCAATGAGATCGTGGCTGATCTGCGACCTAACTTCACATACCCACCTTTGCCCCATATCCCTTAATACCTTTGGTTAACAAAAATCTATCTATCTCAGATTTAAAATTAACAATTGATCAAGCACCAATTACCATTTCATAGAATCATAGAATGGTTACAGCACAGAAGAAGGCTATTCAACCTGTCGAACCCGTGCTGGCTCTCTGCAAGAGTGCTTCAGCTAGTCCCGCTCCCCCGCCCTTTCCCCGTAGCCCTGCAAATTCTTTTCCTTCAGATACTTATCCAATTCCCTTTTGAAAGATAAGATTGAGTCTGCCTCCACCACCCTTTCAGGCAGTGCATTCCAGATCTTAACCTCTCGCTGTGTAAAAAAGTTTTTTCTTACGTCGCCTTTAGTTCTTTTGCCAATCACCTTAAATCTGTGTCCTCTGATTCTCAACCCTTCTGCCAATGGGAATAGTTAGAAACATAGAAAATAGGTGCAGGACTAGGCCATTCGGCCCTTCGAGCCTGCACCGCCATTCAATAGGTTCATGGCTGAACATGCAACTTCAGTATCCCATTCCTGCTTTCTCGCCATACCCCTTGATCCCCCTAGTAGTAAGGATTACATCTAACTCCTTTTTGAATACATTTAGTGAATTGGCCTCAACAACTTTCTGTGGTAGAGAATTCCACAGGTTCACCACTCTCTGGGTGAAGAAGTTTCTCCTCATCTCGGTCCTAAATAGCTTACCACTTATCCTTAAGCTGTGTCCCCTGGTTCTGGACTTCCCCAACATCAGGAACATTCTTCCTGCATCTAACCTGTCTAAACTCGTCAGAATTTTAAACGTTTCTATGAGCTCCCCTCTCATTCTTCTGAACTCCAGTGAATACAAGCCCAGTTGATCCAGTCTTTCTTGATATGTCAGTCCCGTCATCCCAGGAATCAGTCTGCTGAACCTTCGCTGCACTCCCTCAATAGCAAAAACATCCTTCCTCAAGTTAGGAGACCAAAACTGTACACAATACTCCAGGTGTGGCCTCACCAAGGCCCTGTACAACTGTAGTAACACCTCCCTGCCCCTGTACTGAAATCCCCTCGCTATGAAGGCCAGCATGCCATTTGCTTTCTTAACCGCCTGCTGTACCTGCATGCCAACCTTCAATGACTGATGTACCATGACATCCAGGTCTCGTTGCACCTCCCCTTTTCCTAATCTGTCACCATTCAGATAATAGTCTGTCTCTCTGTTTTTACCACCAAAGTGGATAACCTCACATTTATCCACATTATACTTCATCTGCCATGCATTTGCCCACTCACCTAACCTATCCAAGTCACTCTGCAGCCTCATAGCATCCTCCTCGCAGCTCACACTGCCACCCAACTTAGTGTCATCCGCAAATTTGGAGATACTGCATTTAATCCCCTCGTCTAAATCATTGCTCTCTATCTACTCGTTCTAGACCCCTCATGATTTTGAACACCTCTATCAAATCTCCTCTCAATCTTCTCTGCTCTAAGGAAAACAACCCCAGCTTTTCCAGTCTATCCTCATAACTGATGTCCCTCATCCCTGGAATCATTCTGTAAATCTTTTCTGCACCCGCTCTAAGGCCTTCACATCCTTCCTAAAGTGTGGTGCCCAGAATTGGACACAATACTTCAGTTGAGGCCGAACCAGTGCTTTATACAGGTTCATCATAATTTCCATGCTTTTGTCCTCTATGCCTCTATTTATGAAGCCCAGGATCCCATAAGCATTGTTAACTACTTTCTCAACCTACCCTGCCACCTTCAACGATTTATGCACACATACCCCAAGGTCTCTCTTCATGCATTCCCTTTAGGATTGTACCATTTAATTTATATGTCCTCTCCTCAATCTTTCTACCAAAATGCATCATTTTGCACTTATCTGCGTTAAATTTCATTTGCCTCATGTCTGCCCATTTCACCATCCTGTCTGATAGAGAATTCAAACAGGCTGCATTTAGACAGGCTGTGAAAATTCACAGACAACAAGTCAGAGATGCTACGTGAGTGGGAGCATGTTGCATTAAGTCATCAATCAACTTGACATTTTAGGACCTTGGGTAGCGAGCCAATTAAAAGGTTAAAAGACTATTAATTGAGCCAATAAGGTCAAAGAAGGCGAGTTCTTTTCTGTAAATTGAACCCAGTATAAATACAGCCATTTTGGCCATGTGATATCAGAAGGACAAAGACCTGGTTTAAAGCCAAGAGCTTGTTGCTGTCTCCAGAAATAAAGTGACATTAAAACTACAATCGGAGTTCATATTTCATTGGAAATTAAGAGATCTAACAATTTTGGCGTCACGAACAGGATCGCTGAGGAAAGAAACTGAATTTTGGACATCGGACCTACATACTGAGGTAAGGACTCCTCTTTATAAAAGTCCTCGGTCAAAAGTCTAAATTCGTCTCTCCTTCTACGCGATTCCGAAAGCCTCCGGTTTGCGAACCCTCCGATTGGTAGTCGGCTCGAGGTCCCATAGACGTCTAAACTTCGGCGGTGTGTTAGTTAATTAATCACCGACCTATTGATCGGCTAGAAAGCCTACGACTCGAGACCCCAGTAAATAAATCTCTATTATGGCAGCAGGAGATAAGAGCAAAGAATTGCCTACAACTGTTAAAGGTGGACAAGCACCACCTGAAGTTTCGCTAGATTTAATTCTCGAACAGTTGAAAGAATACATAGAGCAACAATTCAACTTACCTAAAACCTATATTAAGATCGAACAAAAGTACGGAACCTCCAAAGGACAATGGTCCTTGGATGAGATTAAAAGGGTCTGGGGAAAAACGACCCGTATGAAAAATAAAGAGCGAACTAGATGGTCCCTAGCGGTTATGGGACAGATTCGAAAGCGGAATGAAATTATAATGCGTTCCCAACATGATCGAGAACTGACCAGTACAAAGGACCAATTGCAAGCTGTTTGTGCACAGCTGCGACAGAAAAAACTTGAACTTGAAAAGTCGGAAGCGGAAGTTCAAGGTCTTAAAGGTGAAATTAAAGAATGGAAAAAATCATTAGGTCAAGAGACAGTAATAGGAAAAGGAAAATGTATCGGTCAATTCCCAGGGCACCCATGTTTGGATAAATTAAAAGCGCAAACCCGAAGACACGACCGAGGAATAGATACGAATTCTGAATCCTCCGATGATACAGGGTCGGAGGATGAAGAATTAGGGGTGCGCTTTGCCCCGTTTAAAAAAAGACGAGTTGTAGTCAAATCAGAAGAGACTGCGGGTGAGGGCGGAACCAAAAAAACGAGGAAAAGGGTGTACGAAGAATACTTAGTTCATGATCCGGCAGACCCAGAGAAAATTGATAAATGGTCCAAGGAATTACCCAATCCAAAGAAAGGGGGAGTGAAAATGTGGGACCAATTAGACCGCTTAAGAAATATATATCAACTTCATCCCTGGGACGGAGTGCAAATTTTGACCATAATGGTGCCAAAAACACAGGGAAGAAAATTGCACGACAAGGTAGAAGAAGCTTTGGGGCAGAATGAGCAAGAATTAGACGCAGGATGGGAGGCGATTAAACACTGGCTGCAAGCCTTCAGTCCAGCTAAGACAGACTGGGGAAAAATTGCAGCCTGCCAACAGAAAGGAACAGAGGAGGTCCTGGAGTATGACGAGCGGTTTAGATGCACGTGGCTAGAACATTCGGGTATGAATAATACGGATGAGGAAATGGATGAACAAGTGTTTGGACCCCTGAAAGCAACTTTCGTGGCAGGTCTAAAGCCAGAACTGTCCAAAATGCTTAAGGTAGTGTTACCGGACTGGGAAGGTAGAGGAACAACCTTTGCACCATTGGTGGATCGATGTAACCAATTAGATCGGGATATGGGAGCTAAAATCCGAGCTGTACAGGCTATGGGATGGAAATCCCAGGATTCCGATAAACAGTTATTCGGAAAATTACCCGGAAAATTTCATTATTGTGGGAAAGAAGGTCACTGGGCCAAGACATGCAGGGCAAAACAGAAAGGTCGTGGCTGGGGAAGAGGACGCAGCCAGGGATACAATTCAGCCAACAAACCAGGCTTGTCACAAGATAACGACCTCATAGAAGCATTTAAGCGACTGACAATACAACAACAGAAGGAGTTACTTGGGATAGCAAAAAACGATTAGAGCCCACCCTGGCCCCGCTCCTCGCACTAATACAACAAAGGGGAGATGGGCTATATATAACTGTGAGGGTGGGCGATAAGGATGTGGACTGTCTTTTAGACACAGGGGCGGAATTAACATGCTTACCCCTACAATATGGAAACTTTTTGCCATTGGATGGTAGGGCACGTACAGCCTATGGAGTTGGGGGCCATAAAATGGAAATTAAAACGACAACATCGGTACTTATAGGGCTGGGTCCACATGAACTAACCACGCCGGTCTGGATAGGCCCAGTAGATCAACCCCTTTTGGGAATGGACGTTCTAATCCAAATAGATTCATCGTTGCATTTCGAGGATGGTCGGGTGACATGGTCAATTAGAACTTTGAAGAAAGAAGAATTGAAGGAACACCCGATATGGGCTAAAGATAAGAACGATTTTGGCCTACTCCAGATGGAGCCTGTGTCATTTACCGGGACCAAGCCTCCATGCACTAAACAGTATCCCATCAGTCCAACTGCCATCGCGGGAATCTTACCGGTTATTCAGCAATTGGAGAAACAAGGGGTGCTTATTAAAACGCATAGCTCCTCCAATAGCCCCGTGTGGCTGGTACAGAAATCTAATGAGACTTGCCGTTTGACTGTCGATTATAGGAAAGCTAACCAGTGTATTGATCAAAAAGCTCCTTTGGTCGCAGATCCCTCCACCATTTTTAATGCCCTCAAACCGGAACATAAATATTTCTCGGTTATAGATATGGCCAACGGATTTTGGTCGGTGCCTCTGGCACCGGAGGTTCGACAGTGGTTTGCTTTCACGGTCCAAGGACAACAGTATACTTGGACCCGGTTACCGCAGGGTTTCTACAACAGCCCTACGGTATTCCACATGGCTTTACAAAGCCATTTGCGAGAATTACCTCCCCTGTCATCCACAGTCATCCAATATGTAGACGATATCCTGCTAGCTTCAAACACGGAAGAACAGCATGAACAAGATTTACGAGCTTTGCTGGACCACCTTCGGCTGAAAGGACATAAAGCCAGCATCGACAAAGCACAAATATCCCAAGAAGAGGTTGTATACCTGGGACAAAAGATTTCACAAGGAAAGTGAGAACTTACCCAGGATAGAACTGCAGCCATTCGGGCTGATAAAAAACCCACCACTATTCAGGAACTAAGGTCTTTTTTGGGATTGTGAAACTTTAACAGAAATTGGATTGACTCCTTCACACAGCTTGCTCAGCCATTGAATGATATTTTAAAGGGGAAACGTGCCTCTAAAGAAGCCATCACCCTCACTAAGGAACAGCAAGAGGCCTTCCTGAGTTTGAAAAAGGCTTTGTGTTCGGCACCGGCTCTGGGAATCCCCGACAGTGGTAAGCCATTTACCCTGTTTGTCCATAAGAAAGAAGGATATATGACAGCTATACTGACACAAGAACATGGGGATCGGCAAAGACCTATTGGTTATTATTTGGCAAAACTGGATGCGGTAGCCCTCGGATGGGGAAGTTACCTCAGGGCTATGGAAGCTACATGTCGAGCGGTAATGATCACTGCAGGTCTAGTCCTCGACCAAAAGCTGATTGTCAAGTGTCCCCACACCGTATACGCTTTGCTGTCTATGACTAGAATGTCTCAGGTGACGGCAGCTAGATGGACCCGCTGGACAGCAGTTTTGGAAGCTCCTAATCTCCATATCGTCCGGGCCAGCCCGGTTAATCCCGCAACTATGCTCCCGATGTCAGAATCGAGGGAGCAAGAGGGGGGAGAATGTGAAGAGCATGACTGCGTGGAGATTTTAAAAGAAACAGAAGAAGCAGCCTTAGCAGCAGAGGAGCCTCTGCACAACCCAGACCTCATCCTGTTTACAGATGGTTCCTCCTTTGTTGACAATGGTACCAGAAAAGCAGGATGGGCAGTTACAACCTTATATGAGGTAGTGGCAAAAGGACGTTTACCCTCAGGAACATCAGCACAACAGGCCGAGTTACGGGCCCTGTCTGAAGCATGTCGAATAGCAGAAGGACAGACATCTAATGTCTACACAGATTCGCGTTATGCTTTTGGAGTCGTTCACGACTTTGGTATGTTATGGCGGAAAAGCGGATTCCTCACTGTTGCTGGTACACCTATCCGAAATGGAAAAGAAGTCCGAGACTTACTGGAGGCCATACAATTACCTCAGGAAGTGTCCATCCTGAAGTGTAAGGCCCATACCAAGGAAAATACCACAGAAGCTCAGGGAAATGCCCTACCCGACCAGGCAGCTAAAGATGCCGCCTCACAGGGCATTCCTCCAGACGAACCAACACAGATGTGTGGATTAAAAGCGCTCAGGACTCTGACACGAGACCTTCAAACAATGCAAAGCGAGTGCTCCCGAGAGGAAAAATGGACATGGATTGAGGCAGGAATTAAGCTATGTGAAGATGGTGTCTGGAGACAAAGAGTTACCGACAAGCCAGTCGCGCCACAAGCGCTTATGCCTTTTTTAGCCCAATAGATCCATTCGTGGGGACACTTGGCCTCACAACAGATGATGGCACGGTTCCAGAAAAGCTGGTGGGATCGGGGAATTAAAAAACATGCCCAGCTGGTAACAGACCGCTGTGTGGTCTGCCAGAAAAATAATTCTGGACCCATCACGGTAATGCCCCAACTGAGGCCCCCTGCCCCTGTCGGACCATTCCAGCATCTGCAGGTTGATTATATATCTCTTCCTTCATGCCAAGGATACACTAACATTCTTGTCATGGTCGACAGATTCTCCAGATGGGTAGAAGCTGTCCCAACTAAAAGAGCCACAGCCAATCACACTGCAAAGGTCTTGTGTAAGGATTACATTCCCCAATGGGGAGGCCCGAGTAGCATTGACTCAGATCAGGGAACACACTTCACAGGTGCTGTCTGCCAAGAAGTCTGTAGGTTACTGAACATTACGTGGGATTTACACTGTCCTTATCATCCATAATCATCAGGACAAGTAGAACGAATGAATCGAACTCTGAAACAACGGCTTTCCAAATATCACCAAGAAGGAACACCATGGCCCCAGGCACTACCAATAGTGCTATGTAGCATTAGGGCAACCCCGAACAGAACTACAGGTCTAAGCCCATTTGAAATTATAACAGGAAGATCCATGTCGCTGCCAGGAACTATCGATTTACGGAAAGCTGATGTTCACTTAATGAGTGACACTTTGTTATCATACTGTCAGAACTTAACCAATGCTATTAGTTCTGTTTCCCGACAGGTATCGGCAGCTTGGGGTAATCCACCCAAAGGAGGACACGACATCATCCCGGGAGTCTGGGTGTATGTGAAAAAGTTGCATAAAGAACCTTTGGGTGCCAAGTGGGAGGGACCTTATCAAGTGTTATTGACCACCCAGGCAGCTGTTAAAGTCCAAGGAAAGAAAGCCTGGATCCACGCTTCACACGTTAAACGAGCACCCGTAACTGAAGCTGAAATCTAATAAGGACAATTACTTTTTGCCAAAATATATAAATTTACTGTATTATTGATTGTAGCTATTCTAGGCATAGGCCTACTTCTTACTAGCAGAACCTCTGCACCAAAGGGATAGTAGGGTAGCAACGGAATTACATGTAAATACCTTGTTATATATGTCATACATTTATGCCAAACAAGGTAACATTTCTAGTTGTTGGATATGTGCGCATATTCCTATTCACTCAAAGGGAGGGATTCCCTTGAGGCCAGTTCCCTTGAATATCTCGGAAATGGCTGAGTGGATAATTAATCAAAACAAAACAGGCAATGCGTTTCAGGATACGAAAAACTGGGCAGGTAAATGGAAGTCAGCAGGTTACAATCTGACTACCTTTGAAGGGGGATACCAACCGTGCTACAATAATTCCAAACGGCCCCCATTTTTTGTTATCACTAATACAATGGGAATAGGAAGACCGGGGAATCGGTCTGTCTGATTAGAAACATCAAAGGAGGCCAAAATATGGGGTATAGTAACTGCTCCCGGAATTATAATATAATCAAGCCACGGAACCGTCCAAACTGGGCTGATGTGGGAATTTTTAACGTAACGGGGATTCTGAATAAAACAGATGGAAAAGCCTGAACAGGCCCCGGAGTGTTGCTGACAAAGAAACAGCTAACATTCATTGCCTATAATGGCACCTATTGGGTGTGTGGCCACAAGGCCTACCCTTGGTTGCCCCAGAATTGGACGGGATCCTGCTATTTAGCCTACATTGTGCCTTATATGTATCATATAAAGTCACTGTCGGAACATTTACACCGTCCTAAGAGAGCTATCACAGGAACAGAGAGGTTCTTTGCCATTCTGATCCCTGGGTATGGGACCGCCAGACTGGCAAGGGAATCCATTAACATGGCATCCGTTGTGGAACGGGTAGCCAATGATACCTCAGAGGCCCTAGTTAAAATTAATGCAGAAATGGTAGCAATCCGCACAGTAGCCCTACAGAATAGACCGGCCCTTGATTACATCCTGGCTGAAAAGGGAGGTCCTTACGCCCTACTCGGAACTGAGTGTAGGAAATATATCCCAGATAGCTCCGAAGAAATTACCCACTTAGCGGAGCATATCCAAAAGGAGGTAGGAAAACTTAAGCAACCCCCATCATTCACTTTGTGGAGTGGAGCCACTGAATGGCTAGATTCAATAGGAACTTCATTGGTGGAAGGTTTAATTCTATTTGTTGTAATTGTTTTACTTTTATATTGTTTGTTTATGTTGATTAAATGTTGTTGCGACCAGGCGGCTGTAGCTGCTGTCCCGCAGGTGAGACACCTTGCAGGTCCCAGCAGACTGTCTGTACGTGGCACAGGGGTATGTTATGCTTAAGGGAAGGTTGTTTACTGGATTAATTAAGATATTGATTTGGATTAAATTGGAATAAGTTTAATTAACCTACTGAAACTAGAATTCCATTGTGGCCACGATGGAACTCGGGTTGGTGTAAATTTGTGTGGAAGCTACGAGTCCGGACATGTGGCAAAACACATCAACAAATTTTAGAAGGACATGTATGAAATTATTTTGTAGAATGTTTAACCAGTGACACCTGATGTTTTATGATTCAGTTTGTGAAAGAATCAAAGGGGGGATTGATAGAGAATTCAAACAGGCTGCATTTAGACAGGCTGTGAAAATTCACAGACAACAAGTCAGAGATGCTACGTGAGTGGGAGCATGTTGCATTAAGTCATCAATCAACTTGACATTTTAGGACCTTGGGTAGCGAGCCAATTAAAAGGTTAAAAGACTATTAATTGAGCCAATAAGGTCAAAGAAGGCGAGTTCTTTTCTGTAAATTGAACCCGGTATAAATACAGCCATTTTGGCCATGTGATATCAGAAGGACAAAGACCTGGCTTAAAGCCAATAGCTTGTTGCTGTCTGCCAAAATAAAGTGACATTAAAACTACAATCGGAGTTCGTATTTCATTGGAAATTAAGAGATCTAACACTGTCTATGTCTTCCTGAAGTCTATCACTTTCCTCCTCACTGTTCACTATATTTCCAAGTGTTGTGTCATCTGCAAATTTGGAAATTGTGCCCTGTACACCCATGTCCAAGTCATTAATATAGATCAAGAAAAGCAGTGGTCCTAGTACCGACCCCTGGGGAACACCACTGTATACCTTACTCCAGTCCAAAAAATAACCGTTCACTATTACTCTCTGTTTCCTGTCACTCAGCCAATTTCATATCCATGCTGCCACTGTCCTTTTTATTCCATGGACTTCAACTTTTCTGGCAAGCCTATTATGTGGCACTTTGTCGAAAGCCTTTTGGAAATCCATGTACACTACGTCAACCGCATTGCCCTCATCAACCCTCTCTGTTACCTCATCAAAAAACTCGATCAAGTTGGTTAAACACGATTCGTCTATAACAAATCCGTGTTGGCTTTCCTTAATTAATCCACCCCTATCCAAGTGACTGTTAATTTTGTCCCTGATTACTGTTTCTAAAAGCTTCCCCACTGTCGAGGTTAAACTGACTGGCCTGCAGTTGCTGGGTTTATCTTTGCACCCTTTCTTGAACAACAGTGTACCATTTGCTGTTCTCCAGTCCTCTGGCACCAGCCCTGTATCTATGGAGGATTGAAATATTATGGCCAGTACCTCCGCGATTTCTGCCTCAATTCCCTCAGCATCCTAGAATGCATCCCATCCACTCCTGGTGATTTATCTACTTTAAGTACAGCCAGCCTTTCTAATTTATTTGCGGAAGAGAGTTCCAAACTTCTTTCACCCTTTGTGTGTAGATGTGTTTCCTAATTTCACTCTTATTAGGTCTGGCTCTAATTTTTAGACTATGACCTCAGTCCTAGAATCCCCAACCAGCAGAAATAGTTTCTCTCTATCTACCCTATCTGTTCCCTTTAATATCTTGAAATCTTCGATCAAATCACCCCTTAACGTTCTAAATTCTAGGGAATACAACCCTAATTCGTACAATCTCTCCTTGTAACTTAAACCTGAGAGCCCGGGTATCATTGTAGTAAACCTACAAGGCCAATACATCCTTCCTAAGGTGTGATGGCAAAACTGCTCACAGTACTCCAGGTGTGGTCTAACCAGGGTTTTCTATAACTGCAGCATAACTTCTACCCCCTTGTAATCTAGTGTCCGAGAGCTTTTTTCATTATTTTCTGCACCTGTTCATGAGATTTAATGATCTATGTACCTGGAACCCCCAAGTCTCTTTGTACCCCCACTGTTTTTAGCCTTTCACCATTGAGAAAGTACCCTGCTCTATCCTTTTCAGGTGCAAAGTGGATGACCTCACATTTGCCTACATTAAAATCCATTTACCACAATTTTGCCCATTCACTTATCACCATATCAATATTCCTTTGTAGTTTTATGCTTTTATCTACACTGCCTATAATGCCACCTATCTTTGTGTCATCGGTAAATTTGGATCTGTGGCTCTCTATGTCATCATCTAACTAAATAATAAATACTGTGAATTGTTGAGGCCCCGACATAGTTCCCTGCATGGCACCACTAGTCACATCCTGCCAATTAGAGTACCTGCCTATTATCCCTACTCTCTGTCTTCTGCTGCTCAGCCAACTTCTTAATCAGTTTACCTTCAATTCCATGGGCTTCAACCTTCAACCTTAGTTAATGGTCTCTTATGAGGGACTTTATCCAATATCTTCTGAAAGTCCATCTAAATCTTCTTCTTCTTAGGCAGTCCCTCGGAGTCGAGGATGACTTGCTTCCACATTAAAAATGAGTTCTCAGGTGACTAATGAGACCAATGCGGGACATACAGTCTCTGTCACAGGTTGGGCTGATGGTGTTTGCATAGATATTACATTCATAGATATTACCCTTTCCGCTACTTTAGTCACTTCTTCAAAAAATTCAATCAGGTTTGTCAGGCATGACCTACCTTTCACAAATCCATGCTGGCTCTCTTTCATCAGCTGAACATTTTCAAGGTGTTCAGTCAACCTATCCTTAATGATAGACTCTAGCAATTTCCTGACAACAGCTGTTAGGCGAACTGGTCAATAATTCTGTGGTTTCCCTCTCCCACTGTTCTTAAATAGCGGAGTGACACGCACAATTTTCCAATCTAAAGGTTTCTGACGGTTCCTGAATCGAGAGAACTTTGGAAAATTATAGTTCGGGCATCTGCAATGTGCTCACCTACTTCCTTTCAAAATCTGGGATGGAAACAATCTGGCCATGGGGAAACTGAACTGGGCACGCCACAAAAACACTGACTAAATAGAGCAGGTCATAGGCTGGGTATTCTGCAGCAAGTGTCTCACCTCGTGACTCGCCAAACCTGCGTATAATGCACAGGAGTGCGATGGAAAGATCTCCACTTGCCTGGATGGTTGCAACTGCAACAACAGTCAAGAACGTCAACACCACCCAGGACAAAGCAGTCTGCCTGATTGGCACTTCATTCACCAGCCTAACCATTCCATACCTCCATCATCGGCACACCGTGACTGCAGTGTGTACCAGCTACAAGATGCACTGCAGCAACTTTCCAAGGCTTCTTCAGCAACAGCTCCCAAACCTGCGACCTCTGTCACTTAGAAGGACAAGGGCAAGCAAGTGCATGGGAACACCACCATACCTGAGTTCCCCTCCAAGTCACACACCATCCTGAGTTGGACATTTATTACCGTTCTTTCATCGTCGCTGGGTCAAAATCCTGGAACTCCCTATGTAACAGCACTGTGGGAGCACTTTCACCACACGGACTGCAGTGATTCAAGAGTAAAGCTCACCACCTTCTCAAGGGCAACTCTAGATGGGCAATAAATGCCGGCCTTGCCAGTAACACCTACAAATAAAAAGCATTGGTGTTCGGGCTGCAATTGGTTACTGCTGCACATGACACATGAGTGCCTGCGAATGAGTAGATCCAATGTCACTCAATGTTTATCAGTAAACTCCCATCCCACTCCCGCCCTTCATAAAATATGCAGGAAGGCAACTGCAACTAGATTCCCTCTGCGCCCAGAGAGGAGAATGAAAGACAAAGGCTAGCCACCAATTCAATAGAAAGATAAAGCTTCAAACCAGCAATGAGGTAACAACCTCGCTCTGTCTTTAAGCTCATGGGATTGAAACACACAATCCGTTGAACCTGACAAGCCTTGTTCAACAATAGATTGCGTGCTAAATCCCACAGGTTAAAAACACGGTCATTCCTCACAGCGGCACCAGCTAAATACGATACGTTTCACCTTCTGAATGTGGTCATTCGGAATTGATTACAATCAACAAGAACTTTCTCAAACTCATCTACATTCCAAAATGAAGGGACTCGTTCAATTCATTCATTTTTTCTTCCCTCCACATTTCTCCCTCCCCTCCTGAGGAAACATAGAGACATAGCAACATAGAAAATAGGTGCAGGAGTAGGCCATTTGGCCCTTCGAGCCTGCACCACCATTCAATATGATCATGGCTGATCATGCAACTTCAGTACCCCATTCCTGCTTTCTCTCTATACCCCTTGATCCCTTTAGCCATAAGGGCCACGTCTAACTCCCTTTTGAATATATCTAACGAACTGGCCTCAACAATTTTCTGTGATAGAGAATTCCACAGGTTCACAATTCTTTGAGTGAAGAAGTTTCTCCTTATCTCGGTCCTAAATGGCTTACCCCTTATCCTTAGACTGTGACCCCTGGTTCTAGACTTCCCCAACATCAGGAACATTCTTCCTGCATCTAACCTCTCCAATCCCGTCAGAATTTTATATGTTTCTATGAGATCCCCTCTCATTCTTCTAAACTCCAGTGAGTATAAGCCTAGTCAATCCAGATTATGTCGAGGTACAGTTCCACCAGCAGCCTCCACTGCCTTGTCGAAGTGACAATTCTTTGTGTGCAAACCTGGCTATTTGGCCATGGAGTACATCACGATTGAGCCAAATCTTGCGGCATCCTGATGTAGACACACACGCACACATGCGCACGCATGGACCCACACTTGTGCACTTTCCAGTTCAGATCACTGAATAGTGAGCAAAAGCAAAACCAAGGCTGATCCCCCAATCTAGCCCAAAGGCACTGATGCCAAATAAAGCATAATGCATGCGGACCAGCAATCGAGCCTGAAGCCATACTCTGTGTATGGCTCCGTTCCTTACTGGGCAGTGCATGAACCACCAGAGACATGGCGGATGGAGCTCAATGGATTCATTCAGTGAACTTGAACCAAAAACGATTACCCCAGCTCTGTGAAACAGCCTGACACAAAACTAATAAATGCCCAACATAGCATCTCATAATCTTTATTCATAGGCAGTCCCTCGTATCAAGGATGACTTGCTTCCACCAAAAAAGGATGAGTTCACAGGTGTTTCAATGAAGGACCTAATATTCCAGATCCCGAACTAAATCTTGAAGGGTGGAAGATGCCTGTACGTGGATTTTTTAACGTGGGGTGGCCGTTGCACACCAGCCACCACACGGGCTTGACAGAGCTAGGTCTTGGTCCAGTGACAAGGAGTAACCAAGACTACTGGAGACCAGCTCTGCTGCACGGACCTAGTATGCATACATATGAGGGGTACGGTAGCATAGTGGTTATATTGTGGGATGAATAATCCAGAGGCCTGGATTAATGATCCAGTGCCATGAGTTCAAATCCCAGCACGGCAGCTGGGGAATTTAAAATCAGTTAATTAAATAAAGCTGGAAAAAAAAAACTAGCGGATTTTTGCAAAAACCCATTTGGTTCACTAATGTCCTTTAGGGAAGGAAATCTGCTGCCCTTACCCAGTCTGGCCTACCTGTGACTCCAGACCCACAGCAATGTGGTTGACTCTTAACTGCCCCTCTGTGGTTCAAGAAGATGGCCTACCACATGCCGGTCATGCCAGCGATGCCCACATTCCATGAACGAATAAAAAATCCAATGTGCTGTTGCTTTCCTTCCATTAGTTACTATAGAGCATTACCCAAAGTGGCACCGTCATGGCACTGAGTGACCCCAGACATGCCAAGGAGTGCACCTGGATTTCTCTCATGCCAGCGAATTGCCAATCTGTGGCAGGGTTTTGCTCGGAATGACAGAGAGTCTTTGGCATCTTTCCTGGTGAGCATTCAGAGGGACGTTCTGCCAGTGCCTGGGTAGAGGCCATATGCCTAACCACGAGTCAGCAAATGTCTGGTAAGGAACCCAAACATAAAGAAGAAAAGTGCTACAAATGTGAGAAAGTTCATTATTTTTCAAAGCGTTTCAAGACAATCAAATGAAAACAACACAGTCTGAGCAAGTTAAAAAACTGGATGCAATGTATGCACAGGTTGGTAGAGATGTTGCATTGTGAGTGGCTTAGCCAGTCACGTGATGTTCACACGACTCAATAAAACCCCAGTCAGTTGGGTCTAGGTCATCCACGATGAGGCAGGTGGTTGTGAGCCTAGTGGATGAACTGGTAATGAATGTATAGTGTGATTGTTAAACCTCTGTTAATAAACCAACTAGTTTTAATAGCAATGAGTTGCTATGAATTCTTAAGCAAAGAACGCATGAAGCAGATGCATTACACTGGGTAAGGGGCAGGATCGCAGTGCGATCAGAAGTTCTGATGCTTGGTTTTGTGATGAATTACTGGGGATACTTATACGTTTGGGCGATAGTGTGAAACCAGCAGGCTCCAATTGGCTGGCTGTTGTACATCTCTCCCGATTTTCCTTCCCAATGACTTCAGTCGATAGAAAAATGGGAAGTGGTGTATAATGGGCTGTGGATTCAATGTCGCCCGTTTTACGCTATTGCTAAAGATTAAAATGACCTCCATTGGAAGCCTTGGCAGCCTTAATAATGAATGCCTCCATAATCACGAGACAACAACAACAACTTGTATTTATATAGCGCCTTTAATGTAGTGAAATGTCCCAAGGCGCTTCACAGGAGTATTATGAGCTAAAAATTTGACACCGAGTCGCATAAGTAGAAATTAGCACAGGTGCCCAAAAGCTTGGTCAAAGAGGTAGGGTTTAAGGAGCGTCTTGAAGGAGGAAAGAGAGGTAGGGAGGTGGAAAGGTTTAGGGAGGGAGTTCCAGAACTTGGGGCCTAGGCAACAGAAGGCATGGCCATCAATGGTGGAGCGATTACAATCAGGGATGCTCAGGAGGGCAGAATTAGAGGAGCGCAGACATCGCGGGGGATTGTGGGGCTGGAGGAGATTACAGAGACACAGAAGTAATGAAGAATATTATTTCTATTTGAAAAGTCAGACTTCTAGGCCTAGAAACTAATCTCGGGCAGGGGCGCTAAACGGGTGGTATCCGATCAGTAGCCCATGATAGGCCATGGAACTGAATATCGGGCGCTGCGTAACACGGGCGGCCAATCCGATACCACCCTTTAGCGCATCCGCCCGAGACGAATTTCTAGGCCTCAGTGTCCAGTCTTAATTTAAGAAAGAAAAAAAGTTTGCATTTATATAATGGTCAATTACATTCTCTGGGCATCCCCAAAGGACTCCACAGCTAATGAATTACTTTTAAAGTATAGTCACTGTTATTATGTATGCAAATATGGCAGCCAATTTGTGCACAGCAAGATCTCATAAACTATAGTCAGGATGAAAGGCAATTTAGCCTGCTTTTCATGGTGTAAGTTTAAGGGAGGAATGTTAGTCAAGGCATCCACAGGGTGAACTCCTTGCTTTTCTTCAAATAATGTCATTGGATCTTCAGCATCTACCTAAAGAGTCAAAGAGGAGCTTGGCTTGATATTTCGCATGAAGACAGTACCTCCGACCGTGCAGCACTCCTTCAGTTCTGCACTGAACTGGCAGCCTAGATCATGTGTTCATGTCCGGGAGAGGGGCGTGAATCACTGAACTCTGACTCAGAGGTGAGAGTGCTACCCACTGAGCCAAGTTGATATTTTAAAATTGTCTGGCAATGTCACTGAAAACCTGGACTATCTGGCGCAAAACCACACATGCCAAAGCTGTCCGCTTAATCTCCACCCCCCTCCATTGGCTTAAAAATCTATTCCCTTCACAACGGCGCAATGTGGCTGCAGTGTGTACCATCTACAAGATGCACTGCAGCAACTGGCCAAGGCTCCCAAACCTGCAACCTCTACCACCTGGCAGGTGCATGGGAACACCATCACCTCCTAGTTCCTGTCCAAGTCACACACCATTCTGAAATGGAAGTATATCACCGTTCCTTCATCGTCGCTAGGTCAAACTCCTGGAAGTCCCTCCCTAACAGCACCTTCACCACACGGACTGCAGCAGATCATGAATAAGGCCCACCACCACTGTAATGTATTTGCTTCATGGGTTCTTTGCTTAAAAATTAATAGCAACACATTGCTATTAAGAACTAGTTGGTTTATTAGCAAAAGGTTTAACAATCACACTGCACATAACAGTCCGATCACCGTTGGAGGGGCCCGGTCGCTATTGAAGGGGCCCGATCGCCACTGGAGGGGCCCGATCATCGTTGGAGGGGCCCGATTGCTGTTGCAGGGGTCCGATTGCCGTTGGAAGGGGCCCGATCGCCGTTGCAGGGGGTCCGATCGCCATTGGAGGGATCGGACCCCCCTCCAACAGCGATTGGGCCTCCTCCATCGACGACGGCTGGGCCTTTCCTCCTCGGCGGCGATTGGGCCTCCTCTTCAGCGACAACAGCTGACCTCTCCTTCCCCACTGATGACCTGGCCTCTTCTCCCCCAGCACGTGGTGGGTACCATGGCTATGACCACCCTGACCTTCCACACTGAACTCCAAGGGACCACTGAGCTTCCGAATGCGTGCTCCCAACCAAACAGCAGGCCACCTACCATCGGCGCCGAGCTTGCGGCCAACATCTCGCCGTAGACAATTAGGCTCATACAGCAGTGCCTGGTCTCCAGTCGTCTTGGACCCCCTTGTCACTGGACCAAGACCTTGCTCAGCTAAGCCCATGTGGTAGGCAGTGTGCAACGACTACCCCACATTAAAAGAACTCAAGCACAGGCATCTTCCACTCATCTAATATGAAGTTTAGGACCTGGAACGTCGGGACCTGGAACATCAGGACCCTAATGGGCAACTCCAGCAGCGACAGGCCGGAACGCCACACCGCCATAATTGCCTGGGAACTTAGATGCTTTGACATCGACATCGCCGCCCTAAGCGAGACCCGGCGGGCAGGGGAAGGCCAGCTCAAGGAACAAGGTGGAGGTTATACCTTTTTCTGGAAAGGAAACCCAGAGGAAGAACGCTGCCTTCATGGAGTCGGCTTCGCCGTCAAAAATGAGCTGGTCGACCGCCTCAAAAACTCCCCCTGCGGGGTTAACGAATGCCTCATGACCCTTCGCCTTACCATATCCCGGATCCAATGCATCACAGTCATCAGTGCGTACGTCCCAACACTCGATGCAACGGATGAGGCTTAAGAGGGTTTCTATTCCAACCTCGAGACATCCCCGTTCCGTGTCGCCACGGGCGACAAATTGATCCTCCTAGGTGATTTTAATGCCAGGGTCGGCAAAGACACAGCCCACTGGGCAGGCGTGATTGGCAGAGAGGGAATAGGGAAATCCAACTCCAGTGGAACCCGACTCCTGACAAAATTTCGAGAACATGAACTCCTTATCACCAACACCCTATTCCACCAGAGGGACAAATACAAGGCGTCATGGCAACACCCTCGCTCCAAACACTGGCACCTGCTCAACTATGTAATCGTCCGAGCCAGGGATCGCAAGGATGTGCGCATCACCCACGCCATGACAGGAGCTGACGACTGCTGGATGGACCATCGCCTAATCCGATCCATCATCAATATTAACATTGCCTCAAAGCAGAAGGGACAGCAGAAACAGTGCTGCAAAAAAGTTAATACCGAGGCACTTAAAGACCCAGCTAAGAGAGCCCTATACAGCCGGTGCCTCACAGCCAATCTGGCGTGTCTTGATGAACCTGAGATGCTCAATGCCCAGAGTGCTTGGTCTGCCCTCCAGGCCTCTAACCTGTGCCTATGAAGAGACACTTGGTTACTCAACCAGAAAACACCAAGACTGGTTTGATGAAAACAATCAGGAGATCCAAAAACTAATAGATCGTAAGCGCAGAGCATTTCTGAGCCTCAAGCAACAACCCAACTCGGGAGCAGCAAAACAACATTACAGACGGCTCAAGGCTGAGGTCCAACAAAAAACCCGGGACTTAAAGAACAGGTGGTGGATGGAGAAAGCACAGGAGATACAACAACTAGCCGACAGCCATGACATGCGAGGATTCTTCATTGCAGACAAGGTCACCTACAGTCCAAACTCCCAAGGTCCCACCCCGCTCCTGGCCAAGAACAGGGAAGACTCATTTAGGATACCGAGGCTGTCAGAGCCCGCTGGAAGAAGCACTTCGAAGATCTCCTCAATCGAGACTCTGCCTTTGACTCGAGTGTTCTCAACTCCATCCCGCAGCAAGCGACCCGACACCACCTCAGTGAAACCCCAACGTTGCACGAGGTAGGCAAAGCCATAAAACAGCGCAAGAACAACAGGGCTACTGGTGCGGATGGAATTCTTACTGAGGCGCTAAAATATGGCAGAGAGGTGCTGTTGGCGTGGATACAGGACCTCATTTGGAGGGAGGAGAGCATGCCGGGAAATCTCAGAGATGCAGTGATCGTGTCCATTTTTAAAAAGGGGAACAACTCTGACTGTGACAATGACAGGGGAATCTCCCTGCTATCAACTACTGGGAAAGTTGTCGCGAGAGTTCTCCTCAACCGTCTTCCCCCTGTGGCCGAGGAGCTCCTCCCGGAGTCACAATGTGAATTCAGTCCCCTACCGGGAACAATAGACAGGATCGTTGCAGCACGACAATTGCAGGAAAAATGCAGGGAACAACGCCAACCCTTATACATGGCCTTTTTCGATCTCACAAAGGCCTTTGACACTGTCGACCATGAGGGCTTATGGAGCATCCTTCTCCATTTTGGGTGCCCCCAAACGTTTATCAACATCCTCTGCCTGCTCCATGACGACATGCAGGCTGTGCTCCTTACCAGCGGATCTGTTACCGACCCATTCCACGTCCGAACCGGGGTCAAACAGGGCTGTGTCATTGCTCCAACCCTCTTCTCAATCTTCCTCGCTGCCATGCTCCACCTCACTGTCAACTAAACTACAGAACCAGTGGGAAGCTGTTTAACCTATGCCGCCTCCAGGCCAGGTCCAAGCTCACCCCAACCTCTGTCGTTGAACTGCAGCACGTGGATGATGCCTGCATCTGTGTACATTCTGAGGCTGAACTCCAGGATATAGTCGATGTATTCACCGAGGCATATGAAAACAGGGGCCTTACATTTAACATCTGTTCCACCAGCCTGTTCTCGCTGCACAGCACTGCCCCCCAGTCATCAAGATTCATGGCGCGGCCCTTGAGAACATGGACCACTTCCCATACCTCGGGAGCCTCTTGACAACAAAGACAGACATTGATGCAGAGATTCAACATCACCTCCAGTGTTCCAGTGCAGCCTTTGACCGTCTGAAGAAAAGAGTGTTCGAGGACCAGGCCCTCAAACCTACCACCAACTCATGGTCTATAGGGCTGTAGTAACACCCTCTGTAGTAACACCTTGTATGGATCAGAGGCATGGATGATGTACAGAAGTCGCTGGAGATTTATCACCAACGATGTCTCCGCAAGATCCTGCAAATCCCCTGGGAGGACAGACACATCAACATCAGTGTCCTTGCCCAGGCTAACATCCCGAGCATTGAAGCACAAACCACACTCGATCAACTTCGCTGGGCAGGCCAGACAAGAGACTCCCTGAACAATTGCTCCATGCAGAGCTCCTTCATGGTAAATGAGCCAAAGGTGGGCAGTGGAAATGTTATAAGGACGCCCTCAAAGCCTCCCTGGTGAAGTGCGACATCACCACTGACACCTGGGAGACCCTGGCTGAAGACCGCCCTAGTTGAAGAAAGTGCATCCGGGAGGGCGTTGAGCTCTTCGAATCTCAACGCTGCGAGCGTGAAGAGATCAGGCGCAGGCAACGGAAGGAGCATGTGGTAAATCAGTGCCACCCTCCCCTTCCCCCGACGAATATCTGTCCCACCTGAGATAGGATCGGTGGCTCTCATGTTGGACTGTTCAGCCACCAAATAACTCATTTTAGGAGTGGAAGCAAGTCTTCCTCGATTCTGAGGGACTGCCTATGATGATGACATTACCAATTCATCCACCAGGCTCACAACCACCTGCCTCATCGTGGATCCACCGAACCCAACTGGCTGGGGTTTTATTAAGTCTTGTGAACATCACATGACCGGCTAAGCCACTCCCAACTCAACAGCTCGACCAACCTGTGAGCATGCTCACAGGTGAATACATTACAATCACTTACTCAATGGCTAATAGGAATGGACAATAAATGCTGGCCTTGCCACCGACGCACACATTCTGAGAATGAATATAAGAAAAAGGTCATCATCATCATAGGCAGTCCCTCGGAATTGAGGAAGACCTGCTTCCACTCCTGAAGTGAGTTCTTTGGTGGCTGAACAGTCCAATACGAGAACCACAGTCCCTGTCACAGATGGGACAGAGAGTCGTTGAGGGAAAGGGTGAGTGGACAGGTTTGCCGCACACGCTTTCTGCTGCCTGCGCTTGATTTCTGCACGCTCTCGGCGTTGAAACTCAAGGTGCTCAGCGCCCTCCTGGATGCACTTCCTCCACTCAGGGCGGTCTTTAGCCAGGGACTCCCAGGTGTCAGTGGGGATGTCGCACTTTATCAGGGAGGCTTTGAGGGTGTCCTTGTAACGTTTCCACTGCTCACCTTTGGCTCGTTTGCCGTGAAGGAGCTCTGCGTAGAGCACTTGCTTTGGGAGTCTTGTGTCTGGCATGTGAACTATGTGGCCTGCCCAGCGGAGCTGATCGAGTGTGGTCAGTGCTTCAATGCTGGGGATGTTAGGCTGGACGAGGACGCTGATGTTGGTGCGTCTGTCCTCCCAGGGGATTTGTAGGATCTTGTGGGGACATCGTTGGTGATATTTCTCCAGCAAGTTGAGGTGTCTACTGTACATGGTCCATGTCTCTGAGCCATACAGGAGGGCAGGTATTACTACAGCCCTGTAGGCCATGAGCTTGGTGGCAGTTTGGAGGGCCTGGTCTTCAAACACTCTTTTCCTCAGGCGACCGAAGGCTGCACTGGCGCACTGGAGGTGGTGTTGGATCTCGTTGCTGATGCCTGCTGTTGTTGAAAGGAGGCTCCCGAGATATGGGAAATGGTCCATGGTGTCCAGGGTCGCGCCGTGGATCTTGATGGCTGGGGGGCAGTGCTGTGCGGCGAGGACAGGCTGGTGGAGCACCTTTGTCTTACTGTGTTTAGCATAAGGTCTATGCTTTCGTACGCCTCAGTAAATACGTGGACTATGACCTGGAATTCAGCCTCTGTATGTGCGCAGACGCAGGCGTCGTCCGCGTACTGTAGCTTGATGACAGAGGTTGGGGTGATCGTCGACCTGGCCGGGAGACAGCGCGGGTTGAACAGCTTCCCACTGGTTCTGTAGTTTATTTCCACTCCAGCGGGGAGCTTGTTGACTGTGAGGTGGAGCATGGCAGCAAGGAAGATTGAGAAGAGGGTTAGGGCGATGACGCAGCCCTGTTTGACCACAACAACTTGCTTTTGGTTGCTAATGGACAAAAGCTGTACATGTGTGGCTAATTCAGTAAGTGTTTTTGGGGATTAGATGTTAACCTCACCTCCCCAAAGGAACCACTCAGTGTAGCACTAAGCCATACAGAGCGGAACGTCCCAGGTTCGATCCCTGCTGGGTGCTGAGAAGGTGATCTCAGTCAAGGATGCAGTTGGGTCGACCAGTCAAACTCAGAGGTCCTACACTGTCCTTACACATGTTTGCTCACCAGTGACCCATACTGGAAAGTGTGCGTGCTTGAGCAGGCCAAGTTCGACTGCGATGCCCACCTTGGTCAAATTGCCTCCCAGCAACCACGGCCTCCAAGCTCACGCATGAGGAATGCCATTCAGACGAGGTGACTGTGGCACTCAACCCCAACGTGAGTTTGCCTGACCAGGGGAGAAGGGGAGAAAACTGGGGAGCAGTGAGAATAAGCATGATATTTGCGGAGTCTTTCAGACGTGTGTACATAAGACAATAGAATTGGCAGTTCTTTTGAAAACCTGTGCTTGTCTCCAGCAGTTGACAAGTCAGAGCTGGAAAAGCCACATTGGAATTCGCAGAACAAATTCCTGAGGTTGATTACCATGCCGCTCCCTACTCGAACCATTCTTCGCTCCAATTAACGTCAACGCGATTGTACAGCCTGCAATTCAGTGCTTAATCCTCGCACATTGATTATAACATATCATCGCACAATGCATAGCTGTCATTAGTCCTGTATGATTACTGGAATATTTGTTCAATAATTATGAACAATTGTGTTTGCTATTTACACTGAATGAATTTCCACTAACGAACCACTAATCTACCCTGTCTGAAAAAGCTAGACACTTGAGCTAAGGCACGGCCGTATAGCTGGGTCTGGCAGAAGAAAGACTTTAGCAATGCAATTCAGAGTAACCGGTTGCCAAAAACAAGCTGGTGTTGCTGCTATGCCTCATGGCGTGAGGCTTATTGTTGTGTATCTGTAAAGCATGCACTCCCATGTTCCGCCACCAGAGAGTGCATCCCCAGAAATCCCAAGGTATCCCAGCATCCCTTGGGAGCACTTTATATAAGCTGGCCCCTAAGGCCTGTTCCTCACTCTGGAGTGTCTTAATAAAGACTGAGGTCACTGTTACTTTAACCTCCCAGTGTATAGTCTCATCTGTGTATGGAACACAATAACTGGCGACGAGTATACGAATCCAACGCAAAGATGCAGCAAACTGTGGGCATTCTGGAGAAGTTCTTGGAGGGTGAGGACTGGGAAGTCTATGTCGAATGGCTAGACCAGTGTTGTGTATCTTTAAAGCATGCACTCGCATGTTCCGTCACCAGGGAGCGCATTCCCTGAAGTCCCAAGGGATCCCAGCATCCCTTGGGAGCACTGTATATAAGCCGGCCCCCATGGCCTGCTCCTCACTCTGGAGTGTCTTAATAAAGACTGAGGTCACTGTTACTTTAACCGCCCAGTGTATAGTCTCATCTGTGTAAGGAACACAATAACTGGCGATGAGTATACGAATCCAACGTAAAGATGCAGCAAACTGCCCTTTTTGAGCCAGGCATTGGAAACTTTTCCGGGGCCAAGGTGCGGATCCACTTGGTCCCAGAGGCACAACCCATTCACCACAAGGATGGAGAATTGGCTGGCTAACAGAAATCAGAGAGTCGGGATAAATGGATCCTTTTCGGGTTGGAAATCGATGGTTAGTGGTGTGCCACAGGGATCGGTGCTGGGACCACAACTGTTTACAATATACATAGATGACCTTAAAGAGGGGACAGAGTGTAATGTAACAAAATTTGCAGATGACACTAAGATTAGCGGGAAAGCGGGTTGTGTAGAGGACACAGAGAGGCTGCAAAGATATTTAGATAGGTTAAGCGAATGGGCTAAGGTTTGGCAGATGGAATACAATGTCGGAAATTGTGAGGTCATCCACCTTGGGAAAAAAAACAGTAAAAGGGAATATTATTTGAATGGGGAAAAATTACAACATGCTGCGGTGCAGAGGGACCTGGGGGTCCTTGTGCATGAATCCCAAAAAGTTAGTTTGCAAGTGCAGCAGGTAATCAGGAAGGCGAATGAAATGTTGGCCTTCATTGCGAGAGGGATGGAGTACAAAAGCAGGGAGGTCCTCCTGCAACTGTATAGGGTATTGGTGAGGCCGCACCTGGAGTACTGCATGCAGTTTTGGTCACCTTACTTAAGGAAGGATATACTGGCTTTGGAGGGGGTACAGAGACGATTCACTAGGCTGATTCCGGAGATGAGGGGGTTACCTTATGATGGTAGATTGAGTAGACTGGGTCTTTACTCGTTGGAGTTCAGAAGGATGAGGGGTGATCTTATAGAAACATTTAAAATAATGAAAGGGATAGACAAGATAGAGGCAGAGAGGTTGTTTCCACTGGTCGGGGAGACGAGAACTAGAGGGCACAGCCTCAAAATATGGGGGAGCCAATTTAAAACCGAGTTGAGAAGGAATTTCTTCTCCCAGAGGGTTGTGAATCTGTGGAATTCTCTGCCCAAGGAAGCAGTTGAGGCTAGCTCATTGAATGTATTCAAATCACAAATAGATAGATTTTTAACCAATAAGGGAATTAAGGGTTACGGGGAGCGGGCGGGTAAGTGGAGCTGAGTCCACGGCCAGATCAGCCATGATCTTGTTGAATGGTGGAGCAGGCTCAAGGGGCTAGATGGCCTACTCCTGTTCCTAATTCTTATGTTATGTTCTTATGTAAGGCGCGAGCGGTACCTCACATGATGAGGGAGAGAGTGGAAATCGAGCTGGACAGGCTGCAACATGGGGAATCATCTCCCCAGTAGAATTCAGCAAGTGGGCCAGCTCGATTATTCCAGTACTCAAAAGTGATGGCACGGTCAGGATTTGCGGCGATTATAAAGTAACTATTAATTGTTTCTTGCTACAGGACAAATACCTGCTACCTAAGGTAGATGACCTATTTGCGTCGCTGGCAGGAGGCAAGACGTTCACCAAGCTTGGCCTGACTTCGGCCTACATGACGCAGGAGCTGAAGGAGTCTTCAAAGGGCCTCACCTGCATCAACACGGACAAGGGACTGTTTATCTACAACAGATGCCCGTTTGGAATTCAGTCAGTTGCAGCGATCTTACAGAGAAACACGGAGAACCTACTTAAGTCGGTACCACGCACGGTGGTTTTTCAGGATGACACATTGGTCACGGGTCGGGACACCGTCGAACACCTATAAAACCTGGAGGAGGTCCTCCAGCGACTGGATCGCGTGGGGCTGTGGCTGAAGAGGTCAAAATGCTTCTTCATTGCAACAGAAGTGGAGTTGTGGGGAGAAAGATCGCGGCGGACAGCATTCGGCACACAGATGCCAAGACAGAGGCTATCAGGAACGTGCCCAGGCCATAGAACATCACAGAGCTGCGGTCGTTCCTGGGACTCCTCAACTATTTTGGTAACTTCCTACCGGGGTTAAGTAGCCTCTTCGAGCCCCTAAATGTGTTATTGTGTAAAGGTGAAATCTCGGCATGGGGAAAAAAAACAAGTAATTGCTTTTGAGAAAGCCAGAAACATTTTATGCTCCAACAAGCTGCTTGTATTGTATAACCCGTGTAAAAGACTTATGCTAGCATGTGATGTGTCGTCGTACGGAGTCGGGTGTGTATTACAACAAACTAACATTGCGGGGAAGTTGCAACCTATCGCCTATGCCTCCAGGAGCTTGTCTAAGGCCGAGAGGGCCTACAGCATGATTGAGAAAGAGGCATTAGCGTGTGTGTTCGGGGTAAAGAAAATGCATCAGTACCTGTTTGGCCTCAAATTTGTGCAGGAAAGCACAAGTCCCTCATATCCCTGTTCGCTGAAAACAAGAGGATAAATACTAATGCCTCAGCCCGCATACAAAGGTGGGTACTCGCGCTATCAGTGTACAACTATGCCATCCGCCACAGACCAGGCACCGAGAACTGTGCGGATCCACTCAGTCAACTACCATTGCCCACCATGGGGATGGAAATGACGCAGCCTACAAACTTGTTGATGGTGGCACAGCCCGCAGACTTGTTGATGGTCATGGAAGCATTTGAAAATGATAAATCACCTGTCATGGCCCGCCAGATTAGGACTTGGACCAGCCAAGATCCTCTGCTGTCCCTAGTAAAAAACCGTGTACTGCATGGGAGCTAGGCCAGCATCCCCGTTGAAATGCAAGAGCTAATCATGCCATTCCAGTGGCGAAAGGACGAACTGTCTATTCAGGCAGACTGCCTGTTGTGGGGTAACCGTGTAGTGCTACCCAAAAAAGGCAGGGAGACGTTCATCTCGGATCTCCACAGCACACACCCGGGTATAGTAATGATGAAAGCGATAACCAGATCCCACGTGTGGTGGCCCGGTATCGACTCTGACTTAGAGACCTGTGTACGGCAATGCAGCGTATGTGCTCAGTTGAGCAACGCGCCCAGAGTGGCACCACTAAGTTTGTGGTCCTGGCCCTCCAGTCCATGGTCGAGGATCCATGTCGACTATGCGGGCCCGTTTCTCGGTAAAATGTTCCTGGTGGTGGTAGATGCTTTTTCAGAATGGATTGAATGTGAAATAATGTCAGGAAGCACCGCCACCGCCACCATTGAAAGCCTGAGGGCCATGTTTGCCACCCACGGCCTGTCTGACATACTGGTCAGTGACAACGGGCCATGTTTCACCAGTGCTGAATTTAAAGAATTTATGACCCGCAGTGGGATCAAACATGTCACCTCGGCCCCGTTTAAACCAGCCTCCAATGGGCAGGCAGAGCGGGCAGTATAAACGATCATACAGAGCCTTAAATGAGTCACAGAAGGCTCACTCCAAACCCACCTGTCCCGAGTACTGCTCAGCTACTGCACGAGACCCCACTCGCTCACAGGGGTGCCCCCGGCTGAGCTACTCATGAAAAGGACACTTAAAACCAGACTCTCACTGGTTCACCCCAACCTGCATGATCAGGTAGAGAGCAGACGGCAGCAACAAAATGTAAACAATGGTCGCGCCACTGTGTCACGGGAAATTGATCTGAATGACCCTGTGTATGTGCTAAACTATGAACATGGTCCCAAGTGGATCACAGGCACGGTGATAGCTAAAGAAGGGAGTAGGGTGTTTGTAGTCAAACTAGACAATGGACACATTTTCAGAAAGCACCTGGACCAAACGAGGCTGCGGTTCACAGACTGCCCTGAACAACCCACAGCAGACACCACCTTTTTCGAGCCCACAACACACACCCAAAGGATCAACGACACCACGCCGGACCAGGAAATTGAACCCATCACGCCCAACAGCCCAGCAAGGCCAGGCTCACCCAGCAGCCCTACAGGGCCAACAACACACCAGCCCAGCGAGGGCACAGCCAACACACCAGAACAGACATTTGTACCGAGGCGGTCCACCAGGGAAAGAAAGGCTCCCGACCGCCTCACCTTGTAAATAGTTTTCACTTTGACTTTGGTGGGGAGTGATGTTGTGTATCTTTAAAGCATACACTCCCATGTTCCGCCACCAGGGAGTGTATCCCCTGAAGTTCCAAGGGATCCCAGCATCCCCTTTGAGCACTGTATATAAGCCAGCCTCTAAGGCCTGTTCCTTACTCTGGAGTGTCTTGATAAAGACTGAGGTCACTGTTACTTTAACCTCCCTGAGTGCATTCTCATCTGTGTTAGGAACACAATACTTATAACCTCACTGGGGTTATCAACCCTCCAGCATTGTCCTGGAGTCTCCATGAAGTAAAGATTAATCTCCGGAACACAGTTTCCCCTGTATAAAGGGTTCCGGAGTACTTTTACAATGACCGCCATGCTTACCACCCATCGACCAACACCACCTGGAGGTAGGCCCGGTGTCACGGCCCAAAGCTCTTTTTAATGGAGGGAGCGGACCTGAGCTCGAGGCCTCCTCTGGTAGGAAATGCTTTGGAGGCAGTTCAGAGAAGGTGCACTTGGTTGATTCCAGGGATGAGGGGGTTGACTTATGAGGAAAGTTTGAGTAGATTGGGCCTCTACTCATTGGAATTCAGAAGAATGAGAGGTGATCTTATCGAAATGTATAATATTATGAGGGGGTTTGACAAGGTGGATGCAGAGAGGATGTTTCCACTGATAGAGGAGACTAGAACTAGAGGGCATAATCTTAGAATAAGGGGCGGCCATTTAAAATTGAAATGAGGAGGAATTTCTTCTCTCAGAGGGACATTGAATAAATTTAAGACAGAGATAAACAGTGTCTTAACCGATAAGGGATTAGGGGTTATGGGGAGTGGGCAGGGAAGTGGACCTGATCAGATCAGCCATGATCCTATTAAATGGCGGAACAGGCTCGCGGGGCTGTATGGCCTACTCCTGCTCCTATTTCTTATGTTCTTAAATCCCTGTAAACCAAGAGGGAGCATGCGATGCAGGGTCGATGATCTCCAGCCCACGACGATGTGCTGTGACTGCGTCGGGGTAGCATGTGACAGTCTCATGTGTAACAATCTCATCCTTCCCTGGCACAATTCCTCTGTAACGAGGAGAGTCTGGCCCAGTTTAGGGTATATTTATTCGTTGAACTCTGTTCTCATCAAGAGGCAGGGTTCTCACATTTCTGTTACCCAGTTTCAGCATCCAATCATTGGCGGGAGGGGTCGCAGCAAAGCCTGTTGCAGATCAGAGCTCCCTCTTCTCTGCCACAAGTAAATAATGTGCCTTAACAATCAGAAGCTCCTTACCCCTCCAGTGTGGCAGTTTCACCCTTGCCACACCAGCCACCCTTGTGAGAATACCAGTTTATGCCAGTTAGTATGAGACTGTCTGTGCTGTGGAAATCCATGTGCAGATAATCGAGTGTGAAATGCTGACTCATAATTGGGAGCTCACAGCAAATTATGTCAGATATAGATAGGCAGCTGACAGTGAACCACAGAGTGGCTAGTAGAGTTAGCGTTAAATCATAAGGCAATTGAGAGAGTGAGTCACACAGTGGATCATGGAGAGTTGACACTGAGTCAGATATCAGGCACTAATGCCCAGTGATAAGAACATAAGAAATGGGAGCAGGAGTAGGCCATTTGGCCCCTCTAGCCTGCTCCGCCATTTAATAAAATCATGGCTGATCTGATCATGGACTTAGCTCCACTTCCCCGCCCGCACCCCATAACCCCTTATCCCCTTACCGTTTAAGAAACTGTCTATTCTGTCTTAAATTTTTCAATGTCTCAGCTTCCACAGCTCTCTGAGGCAGCGAATTCTACAGATTTACAACCCTCAGAGAGAAGAAATTTCTCCTCATCTCAGTTTTAAATGGGCGGCCCCTTATTCTAAGATTATGCCCCCTAGTTCTAGTCTCCCCTATCAGCGGAAACATTCTCTCTGCATCCAACTTGTCAAGCCCCCTCATAATCTTACACGTTTCGATAAGATCGCCTATCATTCTTCTGAATTCCAATGAGTAGAGGCCCAACCTACTCAACCTTTCCTCATAAGTCAACCCCTCATCCCGGAATCAACCTAGAGAACCTTCTCTGAGCTGCCTCCAAAGCAAGTATATCCTTTCGTATATATGGAAACCAAAACTGCACGCAGTATTCCAGATGTGGCCTCACCAATACCTTATATAGCTGTAGCGAGACTTCCCTGCTTTTATACTCCATCCCCTTTGCAATAAAGGCCAAGATACAATTGGCCTTCCTGATCACTTGCTGTACCTGCATATTATCCTTTTGTGTTCCATGCACAAGTACCCCCAGGTCCCGCTGTACTGTGGCACTTTGCAATCTTTCTCCATTTAAATAATAACTTGTTCTTTGATTTTTTTTTGCTGCCAAAGTGCAAGACCTCACACTTTCCAACATTATACTCCATCTGCTAAATTTTTGCCCACTCACTTAGCCTGTCTATGTACTTTTGCAGATTTTTTGTGTCCTCCTCACACATTGCTTTTCCTCCCATCTTTGTATCGTCAGCAAACTTGGCTACGTTACACTCAGTCCCTTCTTCCAAGTCGTTTATATAGATTGTAAATAGTTGGAGTACCAACACTGATCCCTGCAGTACCCCACTAGTTACAGAGATTGAACCATTTATCCCGACTCTCTGTTTTCTGTTAGTTAGCCAATCCTCTATGCGTGCTAATATATTACCCCCAACCCCGTGAACCTTTATCTTGTGCAGTCACCTTTTACATGACACCTTGACAGATGCCTTCTGGAAGTCCAAACACACCACATCCACTGGTTCACCTTGATCCACCCTGTTCGTTACATCTTCAAAGAACTCCAGCAAATTTGTCAAACATGACTTCCCCTTCATAAATCCATGCTGACTCTGCCTGACCGAATTTTGCTTTTCCAAATGTCCTACTACTGCTTCTTTAATAATGGACTCCAACATTTTCCCAGCTACAGATGTTAGGCTAACTGGTTCTTTCTCTGGTAATCGATACAACACTGCTGATGCACTACTTTGAGAATAATAGATACTAGCAGATGGCCGGTGGCATTGCTTATGAGTATACACTGAGTTATATTGGCAGGACTGTTTTACCATGCAACGCATGATGTGTTGCTATATAATATGTGGGGAGCACCTTTCGTCACAGACAAAATAAAGCTTATGTCTCTCTTCCTGCAATGTTCCTTTGCTTCTTTTTCACACTCATTTCTTGGTGCACTGTCTATCTTTCTGCTTGCTTGTCTCTCTTTTTCTTTCTCTCGCTCTTTCTCATTCACGCTCTCCTTGTCTCTCTCTATGGCTCTCACGTAATTTTTTCTCATTGTAATTTGCGTAGCTCTCTGATTGTGCCTATTTTTCTAGCTCGCTCTTTACGTATATCTTCCCTTCACAATTGCTCCTGTGTGTCCTGCACTCTCTCGCTGCATGCATCTCACACATGCTCCTTTACTAATGTACTCAATGGTTATGCTTTATCTTCATTAAACAACAACAACTTGTATGTATATAGCGCCTTTAACATAATAAAATGTCCTGAGGTGCTTCACAGGAATATTATGAGATAAAAATTTGACACTGAGCCACATAGGAAGAAATTAGGCCAGTTGAGGTAGGTTTAAGGAGCGTTTTGAAGGTGGAAAGAGAGTTAGAGAGGAAGAGAGGTTTAGGCAGGGAGTTCCAGAGCTTGCGGCCTAGGCAACAGAAGGCACGACCACCAATGGTTGAGCGATTATAATCAGGGACGCTCAGGTCGGGAGAATTAGAGGAGCGCAGACATCTCAAGGGGTTGGTGGAGATTACAAAGATAGGGAGGGGCGAGGTCATGGAGGAATTTGAAAATAAGGAGGAGAATTTTAAAATTGAGGCGTTGCTTAACCAGGAGCCAATGTAGGCCAGTGAGCACAGGGGTGATGGGTGAGCAAGACTTGGTGCGAGTTCGGACACGGGTAAAACATAGAAACATAGAAACATAGAAAATAGGTGCAGGAGTAAGCCGTTCAGCCCTTCGAGCCTGCACCGCCATTCAATAAGATCATAGCTGATCATTCCCTCAGTACCCCTTTCCTGCTTTCTCTCCATACCTCTTGATCCCCTTAGCCGTAAGGGCCATATCTAACTCCCTCTTGAATACATCCAATGAACTGGCATCAACAACTCTCTGCTGCAGGGAATTCCACAGGTTAACAACTCTCTGAGTGAAGAAGTTTCTCCTCATCTCAATCCTAAATGGCCTACCTCTTATCCTAAGACTATGTCAGCTGGTTCTGGACTTCCCCAACATCGGGAACATTCTTCCCGCATCTAACCTGCCCAGTCCCATTAGAATCTTATACGTTTCTATGAGATCCCCTCTCATCCTTCTAAATTCCAGTGAAAATAAAGGCCCAGTTGATCCAGTCTCTCCTCATATGAAAGTCCAGCCATCCTTGGAATCAGTCTGGTGAACCTTTGCTGCACTCCCTCAATAGCTAAAATGTCCTTCCTCAGATTAGAAGACCAAAACTGAACACAATATTCCAGGTGAGGCCTCACTAAGGCCCTGTACAACTGCAGTAAAACCTCCCTGCTCCTATGCTCAAATCCCCTAGCTATGAAGGCCAACATACTATTTGCCTTCTTCACTGCCTACTGTACCTGCATGCCAACTTTCAATGACTGATGAACCATGACACCCAGGTCTCGTTGCACCTCCCCTTTTACGAGTTTTGGATCACCTCTTGTTTACGTAGGGTAGAATGTGGGAGGCCAGCCAGGAGTGCGTTGGAATAGTCAAGTCTAGAGGTAACAAAGGCATGGATGAGGGCTTCAGCAGCGGATGAGCTAAGGCAAGGGCAGAGTCGGACGATGTTACAGAGGTGGAAATAGGCGGTCTTAGCTCAGCTGTAGATATGTGGTCAAAAGCTCATTTCAGGGTCAAATATGACACCGAGGATGCAAACAGTGTGGTTCAGTGTATACAGGAAAGTGACAGGCAGGAAGTGAGTGGGTGCTGGGATCAGATGGGGGCAGACTGTATGGGAGCCAGTGTAACAGACGCGGATAATAGAGAAGCTCGGCAGAGGGAGTTGCTTGCTGTGCTTCATTTCGGGAGAGAATGGGGCTTAGAATGGCACATGGGAGGGAATGGGCAATGAGGGAAGATTACTGGAGGGTGAATCAGTGCGCATAGTGAGTGAGACAAATCGTGGGATGGGGCGGGGGGCGGGGGCTGGGTGCCATGTTGTGGGAAGATTTGGAAAGGGGTTCTATGGTATAGGGTATGGTATATGGTAGGACTTGGGGTGAGTCGGACTGGTGAACACATATGAGAGCGTGAAGGCGTGGGCCAGTGAACACTCGGGGAGGTGGTGGGGTAGAGGAGCAGTGGGCACTCGAGGGAGAAAGCAATAGCCACACAAGGGGGTAGAGTAGTAGTATACAAGCCAAGTGGGCACCTGAGGATGGCTGGAGGACCTCAGGGTAGCAGTGGGGACTGGGAGGATGGGCCATGGGTAGTGATCATTCGCGGAGGCAGTGAATATATAGGGCATGGGGAGTGGCCACTAGTGGGGGGACGAGCACAGCCCATCGCTTGACCCAGGAGCAGAGTTTATTAAATTAGTTAAGCAAATAAAAGTTAGTTTTTAGTATTTAGTTATATGCTATATGTTAATTTAAAAGAAAAACTTAGCCCACAATCACTACCAATCACTTACCTGTGATGTCACACTGGAAAGCTCATTACCATTTAAAAAAAATTGTGCGTAAATCATTTTTTTCTATTGAAGTACTTTGTGAATGGAAAGATTAAACTGCTCCAATCACTGGAAATTATTAAGCGCTTCAATTGAAAAAAAATGATTGGAAGTTCTTGCCACAAGTTTGCAATGAAAAGGTGTGCCGTAACGTACAGTGGGAATGCAGCATTGCACAGGACCTTTGAATTTGATGGAGGGCATATGTTTAAAGTATTCAAGAGTAGAAACAGACTGCATGTTAAGGGGTTTTTCCATTCCCAGAGAGCAGAGAGCCTCTGGAATCTGTTGCCGGTTTGTGCGGTGTGTGCTGACTCTCTGCATGGTGTCAAGACTGAGCTGGACCTGTTCTTGGCTGGGGCAGAGATTGCATCATATAGAAGGCAAGTGAGCTCACAGATAAAATCTGGTCCATGTGATCTGGACTTGTTTCAATTGCCTGACGGGTTTGGAGAGGAATTTTCCAGCGTCTTTTTTCCCCTATTTGTGATATATTTTTTTACGAAATCACAAACACACACATGCATAAGATGATGCTACCAGAACATGTCATGTGACCTTGTCACATGATCCTTTTATTATTTACATCATTAGTTGCATTACCACAGTAGCCCACTAGGTGGAGCAGTAGTCCACTAGGGGGAGCTCTATATTGCAATATTGGCCCTGGTTTATTGCCTCGTCCAAGCGAGTATATGGCTGTGGGAGTGGGGGGGTAGGAAGTATCTCGTCATGGTACTCATGAGTGTGGGGGAGATTTGATGGACTAGTTGGCCATCATTTTCATATTCTTTACTTGTTCATGGGATGTGGGCATCGCTGGAAAAGCCGTCCTTTATCGCCCATCCCTAATTGCCCTTGAGAAGGTGGTGATGAGCCGCCTTCTTGAACGGCTGCAGTCCATGTGGTGAAGGTACTCCCACAATGCTGTTAGGCAGGGAGTTCCAGGATTTTGACAGGGATATATTTCCAAGTCAGGATGGTGTGTGACTTGGAGGGGAACTTGCAAGTGATGGTCTTCCCATCCGCCTGCTGCCCTTGTTCTTCCAGGTGATAGAGGTCGCGGGTTTGGGAAGTGCTGCCGAAGAAGCCTTGGTGAGTTGTTGCAGTGCATCTTGTAGATGGTACACACTGCAGCCATGGTGCGCCGGTGGTGGAGGGAGTGAATGTTTAAGGTGGTGGATGGGGTGCCAATCAAGCAGGCTACTTTGTCCTTGATGGTGTCGAGCTTGTTGAGTGTTGTTGGAACTGCACGCATCCAGGCAAGTAGAAAGTTTTCTATCACACTCCTGACTTGTGCCTTGTAGATGGTGGAAATGCTTTGGGGAGTTTGAAGGTGAGACATTTGCCGCAGAATTTAGGCTTGGGCCGATAAGTGGCAAGTAACATTCCTGCCACACAAGTACCGTGCAATGACTATCTCCAACAAACGAGAGCCCAATCCCCGCCCCTTGACATTCAACGGCATTACAGTATTTATGTGGTTGGTCCAGTTATGTTTCTGGTCAATGGTGACCCCCGGGATACTGATAGTGGGGGATTCGGCGATGATAATGCCGTTGAATGTCAAGGGGCAATGGTTAGACTCTCGTTTGTTGGAGATAATCCTTGCCTGGCACTTGTGTGGCATGAATGCTATTTGCCACTTATCAGCCCAAGCTTGAATGTTGTCCTCATTTTCTGAGGAGTCGTGAATGGCACTGAACACACTGCAATCATCAGCGAACATCCCCACTTCTGACCTTATGATGGAGGGAAGTTCATTAATGAAGCAGCTGAAGATTGTTGGCCTAAGACCAACCTGCAGTGATGTCCTGGGGCATATGTTCATAATCAATACCCTCTGGGATTGATGATCTATGGCTGGACAAAGTCTGGGGCCTTTTTAGAAGCCTCACCTAGGTGAGCATTCTGTTGAAAACTTGTAAGAGGTGCAATGATTGAAATTTCCAAGGTAGTCCAAGAACTGGACAAAAATACCACTTTGATGTGGGGAGAACTAAATAGAAGATTCACCCATGCTCCCCCGTTCCACTATAATTTCTTGTAACTGTACAAGCGAGGCAGAATCCTGGTGGAACTGGGCTCCGCCCCATTGTCCACGCCCCCGACCGAAGACCCACCACAGTTCTGCCTTGGCCCCAATCGTAATTATGAGGCCACTCTCTTGAACATTGGCCCAGAAATTGCAGTCGGAGGCTTCCTGCGGGCGGATGCCTCCGACCTGAAAAATATCTGCAAACTTACTTGGAGTTTTGGAAACTTGCGGTCCGGCTCTATGCGAAGGCCTGCATAGAGGCCCACGTATCCCAGGGATGTCGGCGCTTTGCACGCATCACTGGGATCAACTGGGCCGGCCCAACCAATCCAAGTCGGGGTATACCCATTCATACTTATGGAGAGTTCTGTATATACGGAATCACCATACGGAGGAAGTGCATTCGGGAGGGCGCTGAGCTCCTCGAGTATCGTCGTCGAGAGCATGCAGAAATCAAGCGCAGGCAGCAGAAGGAGCGTGCAGCAAACCAGGCTCCCTGCCCATCCTTTCCCTCAACGACTATATGTCCCACCTGTGAAAGAAACTGTGGTTCTCGTATTGGACTGCTCAGCCACCTAAGAACTCATGCTAAGAATGGAAGCAAGTTTTCCTCGATCCTGAGGGACCTCCTATGATGATGATGAATGGGAATACCCCAAAAATATACAAACACATAAAATAATTTTTTTTTAAAACATCGCATATTTAAAATTAGTAGAATTTAATTAATTACTTAAAACAAAAATTTAATTGTTTGAAAAATAAACTTACCTTATTTCACAGGTTTTTCAATGTTTAAATTATTGAAAAAAATGGATTTTTCTGTTATTTAAAAGTCTTACACTGATAAAAGCAGGCCTTACGCCCACTTTTATCAGTGGTAAGCATTTCAAGGCCACCCGCTGGGCAAATAGCCCAATTGTCCGCCCACAGAGGTCCTTCACTGACGGATGTGTGCGATCTGAAGAGATCACAAGTTCCGGGTTTCAGCGCATGTGCTTCGCATATCTAAACCTGGAACTTGCAAGGTCCCTACGGGCACGTGTGCACCTTGTATGCACCCATAGGGGCCTCGAATTCAGGGCCATTATTTTCTCACAATTATTAAAACACAGCGAATGAATAACCAGAAGTCACCACAACAACAACCAATTAAATCACTCAAACTTTGTTAAAATTCCTCCTTTCCTAGCCTATTCCATAATGTACCCCATTGAAACATTGTTAGCATTATAAACACATAAAATAAACGTATCCGTAAAGTTATTCGCTGTGTATTAGCAACGCCTCCATGAACCCTCACTCCCTTCCCCTTTATTGAGAGTCCGAAACTTGAGTTCACTGCCCTTCCTTGATGAAAAAAAAACCTCAATTTTAAAACTCTCCTCCTTGTTTTCAAATCCCTCTATAGTCTCGCCCCCTCTCTATCTCTGTAACCTCCTCCAGCCCTACAACTCACCTGAGATCTATGCGCTCCTCCAATTATGGCTAGTTGCGCATTCCAGATTTTAATCACTCTCCCATTGGCAGCCGTGTCATCAGCTCCCTCCCTAGACCTCACCACCTCCCTACCTCTCTCCCTCTTTTAAGACGCTCCTTAAAACCTACCTTTCACCTGTCATAATATCGCCTTACGTGCTGGGTGTCAAATTTTGTTTAATAATGCTCCTGTGAAGCACCTTGGGACATTTTACTACATTAAATGCGTTAAATAAATGCAAGTTAAAGAGGCTTGAGTAGATAATGGATAGAAAGTCCCGGAATGCACCAGTTTCATGCTGTGCCTGTCCTGTGGGAGAGAACAATTTCCGGAATGCAACATTAGGCTGGTACTTCCTGTTCAGTCTCAGCTAGGCCTGAGGCGTGACTGAGAGATGAGGGGAGGAGAGGGGAGGGGAGGGGAGGAGAGGGGAGGGGAGAGAGGGGAGGGGAGGTTTGGAGAGGAAAGGAGAAGGGAGGAGATGGGAGGGGAGGAGAGGAGAGAGGGAGGGGAGGGGAGGGGAGGAATTGGGGGGCAGGAGAGGGGAGGGTTGGAGAGGAAAGGGGAAGGGAGGAGATGGGAGGGGAGGAGAGGGGGGAGGGGAGGGGAGGGGAGGAGAGGAGAGAAAAGGGGAAGGGAGGAGATGGGAGGGGAGGAGAGGAGAGAGGGAGGAGAGGAGAGAGGGAGGAGAGGAAAGGGGAAGGGAGGAAAGGGGAAGGGAGGAGATGGGAGGAGAGGAGTGGGGAGGGGAAGAGAGGGGAGGAGAGGAAAGGGGAGGGGAGGATAGGAGAGGAGCGGGGAGGGAGGAGCGGGGAGGAGGGGGTGGTATGGAGTCTCCCTGCCCTCACCCCCCTGGAATGTGATGCTTGAACAGTTTCATGTGAGATGACACGGACTACTTTATTGCAGATGAATTGTGACCCCTCACAACAGGTAAAGAGTCAATGAAATATTCACATGGCAATTAAATTACAAATATAGCACAACATAAATGGTAATACAATACAGTGCTATAAAACAAAGCCGCTGAAATTTCAGTGCAATACTTGGTGTCCACAACATATCAGGCCAAGCTACTATAGAAACATAGAAACATAGAAAATAGGTGCAGGAGTAGGCCATTCGGCCCTTCTAGCCTGCACCGCCATTCAATGAGTTCATGGCTGAACATTCAACTTCAGTACCCCATTCCTGCTTTCTCGCCATAACCCTTGATCCCCCTAGTAGGAAGGACCTCATCTAACTCCTTTTTGAATATATTTAGTGAATTGGCCTCAACAACTTTCTGTGGTAGAGAATTCCACAGGTTCACCACTCTCTGGGTGAAGAAGTTCCTCCGCATCTCGGTCCTAAATGGCTTACCCCTTATCCTTAGATTGTGACCTCTGGTTCTGGTCTTCCCCAACATTGGGAACATTCTTCCTGCATCTAACCTGTCTAACCCCGTCAGAATTTTAAATGTTTCTATGAGGTCCCCTCTCATTCTTCTGAACTCCAGTGAATACAAGCCCAGTTGATCCAGTCTTTCTTGATAGGTCAGTCCCGCCATCCCGGGAATCAGTCTGGTGAACCTTCGCTGCACTCCCTCAATAGCAAGAATGTCCTTCCTCAGGTTAGGAGACCAAAACTGTACACAATACTCCAGGTATGGCCTCACCAATGCCCTGTACAACTGTAGCAACACCTCCCTGCCCCTGTACTCAAATCCCCTTGCTATGAAGGCCAACATGCCATTTGCTTTCTTAACCGCCTGCTGTACGTGCATGCCAACCTTCAATGACTGATGTACCACGACACCCAGGTCTCTTTGCACCTCCCCTTTTCCTAATCTGTCACCATTCAGATAATAGTCTGTCTCTCTGTTTTTACCACCAAAGTGGATAACCTCACATTTATCCACATTATACTTCATCTGCCATGCATTTGCCCACTCACCTAACCTATCCAAGTCGCTCTGCAGCCTCACAGCATCCTTCTTGCAGCTCACACTGCCACCCAACTTAGTGTCATCCGCAAATTTGGAGATACTACATTTAATCCCCTCATCTAAATCATTAATGTACAGTGTAAACAGTTGGGGCCCCAGCACAGAACCTTGCGGTACCCCACTAGTCATTGCCTGCCATTCCGAAAAGTACCCATTTACTCCTACTCTTTGCTTCCTGTCTGACAACCAGTTCTCAATCCATGTCAGCACACTACCCCCAATCCAATGTGCTCTAACTTTGCACATCAATCTCTTGTGTGGGACCTTGTCGAACGCCTTCTGAAAGTCCAAATATACCACATCAACTGGTTCTCCCTTGTCCACTCTACTGGAAACATCCTCAAAAAATTCCAGAAGATTTGTCAAGCATGATTTCCCTTTCACAAATCCATGCTGACTTGGACCTATCATGTCACCTCTTTCCAAATGCACTGCTATGACATCCTTAATAATTGATTCCATCATTTTACCCACTACCGATGTCAGGCTGACCGGTCTATAATTCCCTGTTTTCTCTCTCCCTCCTTTTTTAAAAAGTGGGGTTACATTGGCTACCCTCCACTCTATAGGAACTGATCCAGAGTCAATGGAATGTTGGAAAATGACTGTCAATGCATCCACTATTTCCAAGGCCACCTCCTTAAGTACTCTGGGATGCAGTCCATCAGGCCCTGGGGATTTATCGGCCTTCAATCCCATCAATTTCCCCAACACAATTTCCCGGCTATAAGGATTTCCCTCAGTTCCTCCTCCTTACTAGACACCCCGACCCCTTTTATAACCGGAAGGTTGTTTGTGTCCTCCTTCGTGAATACCAAACCAAAGTACTTGTTCAATTGGTCCGCCATTTCTTTGTTCCCCGTTATGACTTCCCCTGATTCTGACTGCAGGGGACCTACGTTTGTCTTTACTAACCTTTTTCTCTTTACATATCTATAGAAAGTTTTGCAATCCGTCTTAATGTTCCCTGCAAGCTTCTTCTCATACTCCATTTTCCCTGCCCTAATCAAACCCTTTGTCCTCATCTGCTGAGTTCTAAATTTCTCCCAGTCCCCAGGTTCGCTGCTATTTCTGGCCAATTTGTATGCCATTTCCTTGGCTTTAATACTGTCCCTGATTTCCCTTGATAGCCACGGTTGAGCCACCTTCCCTTTTTTATTTTTATGCCAGACAGGAATGTACAATTGTTGTAGTTCATCCATGCGGTCTCTAAATGTCTGCCATTGCCCATCCACAGTCAACCCCTTAAGTATCATTCGCCAATCCATCCCGGCCAATTCACGCCTCATACCTTCAAAGTTAGCCTTCTTTAAGTTCTGGACCATGGTCTCTGAATTAACTGTTTCATTCTCCATCCTAATGCAGAATTCCACCATATTATGGTCACTCTTCCACAAGGGGCCTCGCACAACAAGATTGCTAATTAATCCTCTCTCATTACATAACACCCAGTCTAAGATAGCCTCTCCCCTAGTTGGTTCCTCGACATATTGGTCTAAAAAACCATCCCTTATGCACTCCAGGAAATCCTCCTCCACCGTATTGCTTCCAGTTTGGTTAGCCCAATCTATGTTCATATTAAAGTCACCCATTATAACTGCTGCACCTTTATTGCATGCACCCCTAATTTCCTGTTTGATGCCCTCCCGAACATCACTACTATGTTTGGAGGTCTGTACACAACTCCCACTAACGTTTTTTGCCCTTTGGTGTTCTGTAGCTCTACCCATATAGATTCCACATCATCCAAGCTAATGTCCTTCCTAACTATTGCCTTAATCTCCTCCTTAACCAGCAATGCTAGCCCACCTCCTTTTCCTTTTATTCTATCCTTCCTGAATGTTGAATACCCCTGGATGTTGAGTTCCCAGCCCTGATCATCCTGGAGCCACGTCTCCGTAATCCCAATCACATCATATTTGTTAACATCTATTTGCACAGTTAATTCATCCACCTTATTGCGGATACTCCTTGCATTAAGACACAAAGCCTTGTTTTTTTAACACCCTCTGTCCTTTTAGAATTTTGCTGTACAATGGTCCTTTTTGTTCCTTGCCTTGGGTTTCTCTGCCCTCCACTTTTCCTCATCTCCTTTCTGTCTTTTGCTTTTGCCTCCTTTTTGTTTCCCTCTATCTCCCTGCATTGGTTCCCATCCCCCTGCCATATTAGTTTAACTCCTCCCCAACAGCACTAGCAAACACTCCCCCGAGGACATTGGTTCCGATTCTGCCCAGGTGCAGACCGTCCGGATTGTACTGGTCCCACCTCCCCCAGAACCGGTTCCAATGCCCCAGGAATTTGAATCCCTCCCTGTGCACCATTGCTCAAGCCACGTATTCATCTGAGCTATCCTGCGATTCCTACTCTGACTAGCACGTGGCACTGGTAGCAATTCCGAGATTACTACTTTTGAGGTCCTACTTTTTAATTTAGCTCCTAGCTCCTTAAATTCATTTCGTAGGACCTCATCCCTTTTTTTACCTATGTCGTTGGTACCAACGTGCACCACGACAACTGGCTATTCTCCCTCCCTTTTTAGAATGTCCTGCACCCGCTACGAGACATCCTTGACCCTTGCACCAGGGAGGCAACATACCATCCTGGAGTCTCGGTTGCGGCCGCAGAAACGCCTATCTATTCCCCTTACAATTGAATCCCCTATCACTATCGCTCCTCCACTCTTTTTCTTGCCCTCCTGTGCAACAGAGCCAGCCACGGTGCCATGAACTTGGCTGCTGCCCTCTCCTGATCACATTTCTCAGCTCTTTCCTTCAATATTTTTCTTTCTCAAGTGTTTATATACCTGGGCTTCAAGAGCTATTTGTGGTATTGCATTCCAGATTCTAATGAAACATTGCAGCTATTCTCTCCATGTACACTTAGACTATACGTGTCCCTTGTTACTGATTCAATGGCCAGTGAAATTATTTATCAAATACAGCGCAGTACCTTGTGAATGAATACAACTCATTAAAATATTGTGCAAAACAAATGATAATGTAAACAAGAGATATTGTTTCATTAACATGAAAGGTGCAAAGGAAATGCTAGTTCTTTCTTTAAAGAAAGACTTACATTTATATCATCATCATAGGTGGTCCCTCGAACGAGGATGACTTGCCTCCACACCAAAAGGGATGAGTTCACAAATGTTTCAATGAAGCACCCAATATTCCAGTCCTGAACTCCAATTGAAGGGTGGAAGATCCTGTACTTGGATTTTTTTAACGTGTGGTGGCCGTTGCACACCAGCCACCACACGGGCTTGACAGAGCTAGGTCTTGGTCCAGTGGCCAGGGTTAATCAGGACGACTGGAGACCTGCTCTGATGCACAGACCTAGTGCGCACACATATCGCAGTGTGGGCTGGCCCGTGCTGCTCCTGGGCCCTCGGCTCTTGTGGGCCCCGTACCCTCATTTGCCGCACCTCTGCCACGATCGCTCGCAGCTCCTCTGCCACAATCATTCACCGCACTTCCGCCCGATCTCTCACCGCTCCTCCAGCGCAAAACACTCGCAGCATCTCCGCCACGATCTCTCGCCGCACCTCCGCCACAATTTCCCACCGAATCTCAGTCACGATCCCGCATAGCTCCTCCGTCTCGACCACTACAACTTCCAATGCGAGCTGCTCCAAGTGTGCGGTGATTTCGAGTTGGGCGACAGGGTGATGTCATCAGGTCCCAGGTCGCCGTTTGGAGCGCGGGCAGGAGTATCGGTGGGGCCCAGGTACAGCAGTGGAGCGGGAAGATTGTGGCGCAGGTGCGGCGAGTGAGCGAGGCATTTATATAGTGCCTTTCACAACGTCAGAATGTCCCAAAGCACTTTACAGCCAATGAAGTACATTTTGGAGCGCAGTCACTGTTGTAATGTGGGAAACGCGACAGTCAATTTGCGCACATGTAGCTCCCACCAACAGCAAGTGATAAGGTCCAGATAATCTGTTTTTGTTATGTTGATTAAGGGATAAATATTGACCAGGACACTGGGGATAACTCCCCCTGCTCTTCATCAAAATAATGCCATGGGATCTTTTACATCCACCTGAGAGAGCAGACGGTACCTCGGTCCAAAAGACAGCACCTCTGATAATGCAATACTCCCTCAGTACACCACTGGAGTGTCAGCCTGGATTTTTGTTGTCTAATCTGACCTTCTGACTCAGAGGCAACCAACTGAGCCACAGCTGACTACAATTGTGGTGCAAATATATTAAAATAAGCTCTATTTTATTTAAAACAGGGTAGGGAATTGTTCACGATGGTTTCGCTGTATGTCTGTTTAACGTGTTTGTACCAGATTAATCTCCCCACGATTTTAGCGGATACATCAAACCTGTTTATTTTTAAAAGCCTAACATTTCTGTTAAAACAATTGAGGCTGGAATGTGATGTGAGCATGTTAAGCATTCACCGGATAACATCGTCAGTAAAAAAAAATGTGTGGAGAGTTTTTACATTGCCTTCAAGTCCTCAAGGTATCCCAAAGTGCTTCACGCCAATGAATTACTTTCAGAGTATAGTTTCTCGGCCAACGTGGCTTCCAATTTGTACATAGCAAGCTCCAATTAAAGATAAATGACTGATTAATCTGTATTGGTTGAGGAATGAATTTTGGTCAAGACACTGGGAGAGCTCATTGCTCTTGGAATAGTGCCGGTTGATTTTTAACATCCACCTGAATCGGTAGCTGGCCCTTATCCAAATGACAACACCCTCAGTACAGCACTGAAGTGCCAACCTAGATTACGCATCCAAGTCCTTGCGGGGGCTTGAAGCAGGATTTTCTAACCCAGAGGCCAGATTAGCCAAGCAGGCACTCTGTTATTATATACAAACACTGAAAGGTGCCGAAATTGCCCACCGTTGGAAACGGGGCGCACGTCACCCAGTTTCTGTTGTTTTCACCACTGTGGCGGCCACATGAGCGAAATTCTGCTCTTTGGCTTTTTTTTTTACAGCGGACTGGAAGTCGGTCATAATGGGGGCGGATATGTGGCGGTGAGCACACTAGAGAGGCAGAAGTTGGGGGGGGGGGGGCGGAGAGTCTGCCACTGTCAATCATCAGCGCAGTGCTGATGACGTCATCACAGTGCCGCGTCACCATGGCCCTCCCCTTCACTTAAAGGGGAGAACCTGCGCGATTGTTTAAGTTAGGTCCTAATATGTCCTTACTATACAGTATAAATGCACACGAGGCCCATATTTCAGAGAAGGTCACTCTGTGATCAGTAACCTTTATTAGCCAGCACTGAAGTGATGAAGGTGGGTGGAGCTTTCCCTTTTATACCTGAAAGTCCAGGTTAGGAGTGTCTCCCACAAGTTCACCACCTAGTGGTCAATGTTCTCACTGTGTACAACTTAGGTCAGTTTATACATGGGTTACAATGATAGTTGAATACATGACATCACCTCCCCCCCAAAGTCTTATTGGGATCACAGGTTAAGTCTCTCTGGTGGTTTACGCTCCCTTGTAGAGCGCCTGAGTTGGGGCTCCGGTTGTTGGGCGCTGGCCTGAGTGTCTGCTGTTTGCTGTGCCTCAGGCCTGTCCGGACTGCCCACAGTGACTGGGCTCTCCTCCGCTTGGTTCTGGTGTTCGGTCACCTGTGGAGGACTGAACTCGACATTGTGTTCTTCCTCTGCTTCTTCTATGGGGTTGCTGAGCCTCCTTTTTGTTTGATCCACGTGTTTGCGGCAGATTTTCCATTGGTAAGTTTAACTACCAGAATCCTATTCCCCTCTTTGGCAATCACAGTGCCTGCGAGCAATTTAGGCCCTGCAGCATAGCTGAGGGCAAAGACAGGGTCATTGACATCAATACATCGCGCCCTCGCATTCCCATCATGGTAGTCACATTGTGACTGGCGCCTGCTCTCAAAAATGTCTTTCATGGTGGGGTGTATAAGGGATAACCTGGTTTTGAATATCCTTTTCAATAGCAGCTCTGAGGGTGGGACCACTGTGAGCGAGTGTGGTCGGGATCTATTGGCCAACAGGAGGTGTGATAAGCGGCTTTGTAGGGAACCCCCTTGGATTCTGAGCATCCCCTGTTGATTATCTGCACTGCTCGTTCCGCCTGGCCGTTTGAGGCCGGCTTGAATAGTGCCATTCTGACATGGTTGATACCATTTCCTGCCATGAAGTCCTGGAATTCAATGCTTGTAAAGCACGGGCCATTGTCGTTGACCATGGGTGGCGAACATTGCTCGTAGACTTTCTATCGTGGCAGAGGATGTGCTTGAATTGAGAAAGTCACATTCGATCCATTTGGAGTAGGTGTCTACTACAACCAAAAACATTTTTCCCATGAAAGGACCTGCGTAGTCCACGTGGATGCGTGACCATGGCTTGGTGGGCCAGGACCAGGGGCTAAGGGGGGCTTCCCTGGGCACATTGCCCAACTGGGCATATGTGTTGCACCTGCAAACACAAAGTTCCAGGCCTTCATCTATCCCTGGCCATCAAACATTTGACCTGGCAATTGCCTTCATCATGACAATGCCCTGGTGCTCATTGTGGAGTTATCTGATGAACATCTCTCTGCCCATCTGGGGCATGACTACTCGGTTTCCCCATAGTAGGCAATCGGCCTGAATCGAGAGTTCATCCTTGCGCCTGTGAAATGGTTTGAATTCCTCAGGACATGCCCCGTATGTGGCTGCCCAGTCCCCATTCAGGACACATTTCTTGACTAAAGATAGTAGCGGGTCTCTATTTGTCCAGACTTTGATCTGACGGGCTGTCATGGGTGAGCCTTCGCTTTCGAAAGCTTCAACAGCCATGACCATCTCAGCAGCATGCTCGGTTGCCCCCTCGGTGGTGGTAGTGGGAGCCCGCTGAGTGCATCGGCACAGTTTTCAGTGTCCGGTCTGTGCCGAATTATATAGTCATAGGCGACTAATGTGAGTGCCCACCTCTGTATGCGGGCCGATGTATTTGCATTTATGACTTTGTTGTCGGCCAAAAGGGACGTTAGGGGTTTGTGATCTGTCTCCAGCTCAAATTTCCTGCCAAACAGGTACTGGCGCATTTTTTTTACAGCATACACACATGCAAGTGCTTCCTTTTCTACCATCCCGTAACCCCGTTCTGCCTGGGATAGACTTCTGGAGGCATAAGCTACCGGCTGTAACTGTCCCTTGGCATTTACATTCTGCAACACACACCCGACCCCATAGGACGACGCATCGCACGTTAACACAAGTTTCTTACATGGGTCATATAGCGTTAACAGATTGTTGGAGCAGAACAAATTGCGTGCTCTATCAAAAGCACTTTCCTGGCTGTCCCCCCAGACCCATTCGCGACCTTTGCGTAGGAGCACGTGTAGTGGCTCTAACAGCAGGCTCAATTTGGGAAGAAAGTTACCAAAATAGTTCAGGAGCCCCAGGAATGAACGCAGCTCCGTCGTGTTACGGGTTCTGGGTGCTCTCTGGATTGCTTCTGTTTTGGATGTCGTAGGTCTGATCCCTTCTGCTGCTACCCTCATCCCCAGGAATTCTACCTCTGGAGCTAGGAAGATGCACTTCACCTTTTTCAGTCGCAGACCTACCTAGTCTGCGTAGCACCTCCTCCAGGCTGCGGAGGTGTTCTTCAGTATCACAACCCGTGATGAGGATGTCATCCTGAAAAACCACTGTCCTTGGAATCGATTTGAGGAGGCTTTCCATATTTCGTTGAAAGATCGCGGCGGCCAAGTGAATCCCAAACAGACATCTGTTGTACTCAAACAACCCCTTGTGTGTCGTGATGGTGGTCAGCTTCTTCGACTCACTCACCAGCTCCTGGGTCATGTAAGCTGAGGTCAGGCCCAATTTTGAAATAATTTGCCACCGGATAGCGTCGCAAAGAGGTCCTCCGATTTCGGTAGCGGGTACTGGTCTTGGAGTGACACCCGATTGATGGTGGCCTTGTAATCATCACATATCCTGGCCGACCCATCCGCCTTGAGCACCGGTACAATCGGGCTCGCCCAGTCACTGAATTCGACTGGCGAGATGATGCCTTCCCTCAGCAGGCGGTCCAATTCACCTTCTATCTTTTCGCATCACGTACGGCACCGCTCTGGCCTTGTGGTGTACTGGCCTTGCGTCCGGGTTTATGTGAATCACTACCTTGGTCCCCATGAAAGTGCCAATGCCAGGTTGAAATAGTGAGTCAAATTTGTTCAGGACCTGTGAGCATGATATTCGCTCCACAGAAGAAATTGCATTGACATCGCCCCATTTCCAGTTCATGACAGCCAGCCAGCTCCTCCCCAGCAGTGCGGGATCATCCCCCGGGACAATCCAGAGTGGCAACCTGTTCTCCGAATCTTTGTGGGTCATGACTACCGTGGCGCTGCCTAGCACCGGAATGATATCCGTTGTATATGTCCGTCGCTGTGCGTCAATTGGCAATAATTTTTGCCTCCTGACCTTGGACGCCCACAACTTGTCGAACTGTTTGATACTCATCGGGGACTGGCTGGCCCCTGTGTCTAGCTCCATTGATACTGGGATGCCATTGAGGAGCACTTTCTTCATTATCGGTGGCGTCCTGGTGTATGAACTGTATATGTGCTCCACATGAACTCGCTGAACTTCAGCTTCCAGCGATTTCCCCCAGTGTCCATTTGGCCTCGTAGGGCTTACATGGCCCCCGTCCTCCTCGTACTCAACCTGGCTGCAGGCTTCCTGCACATACTTTTTTTTTGAAATTTGTAGCCAATCGTTCCAATTCTTTGTCAAATCACAAACGCCAGAGGTCACCTTGCACACGCCAAGGATCACTCTGCGCCAATGCTCTTAGCCAAAAGGCCTAGAGCCACTGCACCGTTCCTGGAAGTACTGCAATACCAGGTTCGTGCCATGGAGGTGGATGGGTCAGGTCCCCCTCACACCTCCGTGGAGGTGGATGGGTCAAGCCACCCCACCCACCTCCTATTTCCAAAAAAGCAAGCATATACCTTCCTGATCCAGGGAGAACCACCTTGGGGTTATGGTGGTTACTCCCCTGTCAGGTCAGTTACGCATGATCTTAGCCAAAAGGCTTCCTGCACATACGCGCCAAGTGACCGCTGACATTGCAGTTTCTGCAGGTATATTGCTGATACCTGCAAGCTCTGGCTGTATGTTTGCCTTCACACCTCCAACATGAGCCGTTGTTGGAAACAAAAGGTCCATTACCAGTCGATCGTCTCTGGCTGTCTCTGTAACTGTCCTTAAGTGCATTATTGACAGGTGTTGATGGCCCCATTACTGGCCGCATTGTCCCTTGCGATGGCATGAATCGCCGTTCAGCTAGTCATTGTCTCTGTTGAATTCCCTCTTTGGGTTTGACTACATGCTTGGGCATGTCCGATTGCCCTTGTCTGCCTGGAGAACTGTGTGCCGCATTAACAATGTTGACTCCCTGTCCATTTGCTGCAATTAACCAGGATTTTTGTCAAACATCATTCTGGTCTCTTCGTCCTCTGAGATAAATATCTGGGCCATCAAAGCCGCCGTTTCCAAGGTCAAGTCTTTGGTCTCAATCAGTTTCCTGAAAACCCCAGCGTGCCCGATGCCCTCAATAAAAAAGTCTCGCAGCATCTCTGCTTTGCATGCATCTGGGAACTTACATAGGCTCGCCAGTCGCCGGAGGTTTGCCAAGAAATCTGGAATGCTTTGCCCTTCTCGCCGGTGTGTATAAAACCGATGACTCACCATGTGCATGCTGCTCGCCGGTTTAAAGTGTTCCTCGATCAACTTAATGAGCTCTTCAAAGGTCTTGTCCGCCAGCTTCTCTGGCGCTAGAAGGTCCTTCATCAGGGAGTACGTCCTGGATCCACAAACCGTCAGGAGATGAGCCCTGTGTTTGTCGGTCTGAATCCTGTCCCAGCCATTCCTTAGTGTCAAAATGTTGTTGTATTCTCTCAATAAAGTGTCCCAATCATCACCAACACAGTACCTCTCGTCTGTGCTGCTAGTGGCCATGCTCGCGTGGTTTAAATCCCAGTTTCTCGTCGCCAATAATATGTCCTTACTCTACAGTATAAATGCACACGAGGCCCATACTTGACAGAAAGTCACTCTGTGACCAGTAACCTTTATTAGCCAGCACTGAAGTGATGATGGTGGGTGGAGCTTCCCCTTTTATACCTGAAAGTCCAGGTTAGGAGTGTCTCCCACAAGTTCACCACCTAGTGGTCAATGTTCTCACAGTGTACAACTTAGGTCAGTTTATACATGGGTTACAATGACAGTTGAATACATGACAGGTCTACTGGGCCACCAGGGAGGGTTTCGGCCGGGTACAGCCAGGGGCATAATTGTCGGCCCGGCATGGCAGTCGGCTGACAAAAAAAAAACATGGCGGCAGCGGCAGTGCACCCTCCCCTATAATGGGAACCGCACCGCCATTGCAGAAGACCACAGTCTCACTGCACCGCCGGATAAAAGCAGCTTTTGGCACTGCTCGGCGGGAGGAAGATTTTCTCGGCAGAATTCCACCATCGGGGAGGGACATTGGCGGTGCGCGCTCTTGTGACGCACTTAGGATGGATCGGCAGCAGCGGAGCGGTGGGGGGGTGGCGGTGGAGGGAGCAGGTTAGCGCTGGGATACCGCAGGAGCCGAATTTTTTAAATGGCGGCCATTACACGAAAAGTAGGCGGCCATTGCACTCCGCAGAGTGACCGCCAATTTCTGCCGGTAACAGGCCTTAAGGGAAGGGGCAATTTTGGCTCCATGGTATTTTAAAATTGAGATCCCAAGGTGAAGGGTCGCGGTCCAAATGTGGGGCACCAGCAAGGATGCAACGTGCAGGTTGGAAGGTGAGGTACTAAGGACTCAAAGACACCCAGCTTGGGTTTGAACAGCTTGTCGGAGGAAGAGAAAACTGAGGCAGAAAGACAGTTCCACAGTTTTGAGATCCTGGGAAAAAGTGATTTAGAGTAGGTGCCAGAGCAATGGTTTCAGCACAGTTAGGATGCAGAGAGGAGGAAGAGTGTGTAGGGTGGTGGATCTGGAGTTTAGGAGGAACAAGAGAGGAAGATTTAGTGGGACACTGTTTCATTGATAAGAGGATGGGGCTAGAAAGGGAGAGGGGAGGTCCACTCTGTAATGTTTGCACCTGTTACCATGCTCACAGGTTTGTGGTGCTGTTGAATTTCTGCGGTCTGGAGGAGTCTGTGTTCCATGTTTTTATAGAATGTGCGAGGTTGCAGCCCCTCTTCCAATATTTGAAGGGGCTGCTCCTCAAATTCTGGTTGCACTTCAGTCCCACAATCCTGATTTTTGGGCACCCTGTGCGGAGGGGAGCGGGTAGGTCCGAAGGCCTCCTAGCAAGGCTGCTCCTGGGCATGGCCAAGGTGGTCATCAGCTGGCCCAGGTAGCGGGCGGTCGAGGGGGTCGTTCAGCCCGACTGTCTGCCTCTCTTCCGCGGTTACATCCAAGCCAGGGTGTCCCTGGAGATGGAGCACGTGGTGTCCACCGGTACGCTCGCGGCCTTCCGCGAGAGGTGGGCACCGGAGGGACTGGAGTGCATCATCACCCCCGGCAACCAAATTTGAATTTGAACCATGTCCAAAGTTTAATTTGTCTATGTTTGTTGGTTTTAGTGCCCCTTCCCCCTTTTAGCCAGGGGACACTTGTATAATTTGTGTTTTGGTGCCCTCAGAAACCCTCCCCCAACCAAAAAAAAACAAGGGGGCACTTGAAAAGTTTATGATTAAAGTGCACAACTAAAATAGGTGTGGAGCTGTTGCACTGTGAGTGGCTGAGCCAATCATGTGATGTTCAGAAGACTCAATAAAATCCCAGTTAATTGAGTTCAGGTACTCCCTGATTAGGAGTGCGCTTGTGAGCCTTTTGGATGAGCCTTCCATCCTGGATTAATTTGTAGCAGGCAAGAACAATTAGTTAACACCACAGACTACTTCTCAGACTTTGACTCTGGAATATAATGACAGGACACCAATAAGTATAGTTCCCACTGTGCATGGCAGTTTTTACTGAGTAGTGATCAACCTGTTATCAACATCAGTCTGTCCCATGAGCTGCTAAGCTACGTTATAGTTACCAGTTCCTCAGGATCATCCCAGTGGTCCGCTGCCGTGTCGTGATGCACATTTTTGATGATTGACCAATTCACCCTTCCTTTGACTGCAGCCATATTCCCACTCATCTTTGCTGAGTCTCTGCCTCAGTTTTCCTGTGCACTCACGATCGACCCAGTGGTCTGACGCGTTCGTGGAGCTGAACTTCTGATGACTGACCAGGTCACCCTTCTCTGACTACTGCCGTCCGCTTGCCCTGTCCTATGTGAGATTTGTCCCTGCCTTTTCTCATGTGCTGTTTCCATGGCTACCTGCCATACCATCGATCCTTCTTTTGATCCATTGATGATCTATATCTTCCTTGAGCACACACCAGCACTTTGGAAACTGGTTGCTATTATCTATAGTCTAGCACTATCATGGACCTCACTGTGTCTCATAGTTCTCGCGTTTTTACATAGTCAGTATCAGTGTTTACATTTCTACAGGTTTCTTACAGTCAGTATCGCTTCGATTGTGTTGGGGTTTCTCTTAATGTTTGTGCTGATTACAGTTTGTGTGTTTTTACATTCCCACATAAAAGGTTTCTTACAGTATGTGGTGTTGGGGTATAGAAACATAGAAACATAGAAACATAGAAAATAGGTGCAGGAGTAGGCCATTCAGCCCTTCGAGCCTGCACTGCCATTCAATGAGTTCATGGCTGAACATGCAACTTCAGTACCCCATTCCTGCTTTCTCGCCATACCCTTTGATTCCCCTAGTAGTAAGGACTATATCTAACTCCCTTTTGAATATATTTAGTGAATTGGCCTCAACAACTTTCTGTGGTAGAGAATTCCACAGGTTCACCTCTCCTTAGACTGTGACCCCTGGTTCTGGACTTCCCCAACATTGGGAACATTCTTCCTGCATCTAACCTGTCTAAATCCGTCAGAATGTTAAACGTTTCTATGAGGTCCCCTCTCATTCTTTTGAACTCCAGTGAATACAAACCCAGTTGATCCAGTCTTTCTTGATATGTCAGTCCCACATTCCCGGAAATCAATCTGGTGAACCTTCGCTGCACTCCCTCAATAGCAAGAATGTCCTTCCTCAAGTTAGGAGACCAAAACTGTACACAATACTCCAGGTGTGGCCTCACCAAGGCCCTGTACAACTGTAGTAACACCTCCCTGCCCCTGTACTCAAATCCCCTCGCTATGAAGGCCAACATGCCATTTGCTTTCTTAACCGCCTGCTGTACCTGCATGCCAACCTTCAATGACTGATGTACCATGACACCCAGGTCTCGTTGCACCTCCCCTTTTCCTAATCTGTCACCATTCAGATAATAGTCTGTCTCTCTGTTTTTACCACCAAAGTGGATAACCTCACATTTATCCACATTATACTTCATCTGCCATGCATTTGCCCACTCACCTAACCTAACTATGTCACTCTGCAGCCTCACAGCATCCTCCTCGCAGCTCACACTGCTAAAGGTATCTCGACAGGGGTTTCTCATCGTTAGCACAGATTCGCAGCCTTTCATGCTTCACATTAAGCATTTCAAGCAAAGTCTCCAGCCGTTCTTACAGATCACAGAAAGTCAGTATTTGCAGCTTTCGTGTTTTACATGTGCATTTATACAGAATGTTTAAAAAGGTTAATCACAGAATTCGGTTTCCTGGGCCTTACACTGGGTGCATTATACAGAAGTTTTCTTTTGAAAGTTATTACTGATTTTCAAAAGTGAGGCTTTCAAGCCCGACAGCCTGGTGGGTGAACTGGTAGTGTCAGTTTCATTGTTAAACCTTTGCTAATAAACCAGCTAGTTCTTTAAAGCAAACGCATTGCTATGAATTCTTAAGCAAAGAGCCCATGACACAAATACACTACACATACCTACCAGTTTTTTATAAGAAGGAGCATGTACCCTCAATGGATTTGGTTGGCGTCTTTTAAAACCTATTAGCAGGGCTGATAAAGGTAAAAATTATTTGAGCAAGCACGGCCTTGACAGTCAGAGAGGTAGCCAACTTCTCGTGGAGGCTGAATTATAGTTCCAGCTCTATGACTCATTGGCAATTAAATATCGAAAGACCCGAAATAAACGCTAGGTTGGTATTTCCCAATTGTCTCACTGGGTGCCAGAAACAGACATATCCTCACTTCCTCGTTTTATTCAGGTCCTTTACCTGGTTGTGATGAGTCACAGTGATGGTATTCCCCCCGCAGAGTCACGGTGAGAGTAATGCCCTGATAACCTGATGGGTGGTGGCACCACTGAGCCGTATATATCAGACGCTGCCAGCTCCTACTGATGGTCCGTGATAAGGTGGCCACTCTCAATCAGGGCAACAGTTGGCCTGCAGGCCTGCATTTTCGAGTAAACACCACCCAATCTTCCTCTCTGAATTCCAGCTGGTGCTTGATGTTTCCACTCTAAAATGGGCGGGCATATTTAAATGAGGGGCTCATGTGGTGGTGACATCTTACATATCATTTGCTGTCATTACTGACTCATTAACGACAGAAATCACACATGTATAAAATGGACCTCCAGCATTGCTAGGCGGTAAGTGACAGACAGAAGTATATTTAACAGGCACAGCAAGCACATTAATAAGTCCTTACTTTTGAGCTGCTTTGGCATCTACCTTTGTGGCTTCTGCTGTGGGTCTCCCATTTTTCTACCACCTCTCCTGAATAAAAAGAGCCTGCAAATGGGCAAATTAGGAATCCTTCTTCTTTTGAGGAGGAAACAGGGGGTGAAGGAGAGAGGGCTGATGGATTAAGTACCCCAGGAGCCATTTGGCAGCCTCACTCCAGAATATATAGACCAGTGTGGCAATACTGACCCAGCAGCAATGCTTGCAAAGGAAGCTCAAGGGGTCTAAATCCTGTCCCGCCGTTGTTGAGGCGACATCACCGCCTGAGTGCTGATTTTACCGCCGGGCGTTAGGTGCGGACTCCAATTGCAAAATACAGTTTTTACAGCCAAAGATGAGAGAGCAGCGTTAAAAAGTGAGCTTTGCACACTCATCCTTGGACGGGAGCTCAGGAGGCCGACAGAGTTCCACATCGGAAGGCTGCCGCTGTGCTTGCTGGAAAACGGGAAGTAAAGGGACGAAAGAAAAAACCTCAAACTTCTCCGACCCACACACACATTTCCCCACTGTTACAACTAATGACAAAATGAAGAAATGAAGAAGGAAAAAATCTCACCTTGCTCTCTGGCCGATTACGCCCGAGTTCCGCTGTTTACTCACCACTTTTTCCAGGCTGTAAGAACGCCGGCCGGGAAGGTCGACGTTCAGGCTAAATATCGCGATAGAGGCGCCAAGGAAGCGTTGCACGCTGGATGATGTCACCACGTGGGCGGTGTTAGCTGGCGCAGCGTTGCCTCTTGATGACTCTGCCAAAGAGACAGCTGAATTTCTGCACAGGCGAAGTCGCCACTTACCGTCAAAGGGAGGCCTTTTCTGCCCATTAGCCGCCTCCCGTTCGTGGTAATGGGTGGCGTAGAAACCAATTTTCGACCCTAAGGAGTTATACCACATCCTGCAATCCAATCTATAGCTCCCTCCACAGTTGGCACCATACTGTCAGTGGCGGAGAAGGTCACTACAATTTTTATGTTGTTGGGCCAAGTCGGACTGCCACTTGGGATATTGCTGACATTAGCCAATCAGCTGAGCATAGGTGCACCAAGCAAGTAACAGATGCATTGTTTGCTCAAGCAAGCCTGTTCTTAACCTTCCCCATGGACAACCATGGGATTGTCCCAGAGTGCTGCCATTTTAGAATGGGAGGATGCCTGGGGACCCAAGGAGTCATAGATTGGACCCATACAGCCATCCATGCCCCCCCCCCCCACCCCAATCAATCCTACCATACATGTCAACTGGAAAGGATTCCAGATTCCCAACTTCTAGCTTAGACAAATCAGACAGCTGCCGCAATGCTTTCAGTTGAATGCAGTACACTTTGTCCGATCTCCATGACTCTGAAAGCCACGTTCTTTGGTAGGCCCTTGGAGATCACAGCTACCATCAGCAGCCATGACAGATGGCACTTGCAGTACTTTCCCAGGACACTAGCTGAGCCTCAATATAATAAGGTCCATTCTTCCTCCAGAGTCATTAAACAGCACACTGTTGGGGATCTGAAGGTACGCTTCAGGCGCCTGGATAGGTCTGGGATTGCTCTGCAAAATAGTCTGGTGAGGATCTTAAAGGTAGCGGTAGTATGTTGCATGCTGCACAACTTTGCTTTAAAAAAAGGCCATCCTCATGGAGAGTCCCAAGAAGGAAAGGACTCAAGGGCAGCAGGGGAATCGGACAGATGAAGCATAGCAGCATCAAGATTTTGTAGAGGACAACCTATTGCCAGCTCCAGAGACTTGAGCACAAAATCTAGGCTGAAACTCTAGTGCAGTGCTGAGGGAGTGCTGCACTGTCAGAGGCACCGTCTATCAGATGAAATGTTAAACGGAGGCCCCGTCTGCTCTCTCAGGTGGACTTAAAGATCCCATGGCACTATTTTGAAGAGCAGGGGAGTTATCCTTGGTGTCCTGGCCAATATATTTATCTCTCAACCAATATCACTAAAACAGATGATTTGGTCATTATCACATTGCTGTTTGTGGGACCTTGCTGTGTGCAAATTGCCTGCCGCATTTCCCACATTATAACAGTGACTACACTTCAAAAATACTTCATTGGCTGTAAAGTGCTTTGGGTCATCCGGTGGTCCTAAAAGGTGCTATATAAATGCAAGTCTTTCTTTAGCTGCAAGAGACATTTATTTCCACTCTTACACAGGAGTCCTCTTCTTCATTGCTACCAACTGTACAAAGAGTCCTGTGTCAACCTCCCCTCTTACTCCCTCCCCCAAGATGCCTTCGTCTAAAGGTACTTCTCTGTGTCCATCAACTCACTTGTGGGCCCATCATGCCAACTCATCCAAGCTATTTCCCAATCTGGCCAAAGACAATGGGGGAGAAATTTGGGTAATTTGTGCCTCCCGTTTGTGCCATAGACTTTAAATTCAGTGGCGGTGCTACGGCATTGCACCCCAATTTCCTGTGCCCGGAGATCATGGCGTCATCGCCATGCATGCCATCCCGTTAACGCCCTGACCCCTAAATTAACCTCTCTCTCCTACAGCCTTCCCATGTACCACAAGCTGAGGTATAATACCCACTTCATAAAGCTCTGTCACTACTCTGTGCTGCATCATTCTATGATTCTACCATTTCATCATAGAGACCATATAAAACACCCAGGGAGGGAGGGATTTATTTTATGAGTGGGTGAGGTTGGGGAGGAACCCAAACTATTGGTGAGGCTAATCATAATTTTTTCTGCACAATGTTCATGGATTCCATGAAAAACCCCTGGAATTACACGCTTGAATTTTTGATTTGCAGTGCCGGGGCAAGAGGCTGCCCGGGCAAGATGGTCTTGTAATATTAGTCCCCCTACCCTATTTCACACCTCAATGCTTCTGGCCATCACTGCGGAGGAAGGACCACCTACATTTTCCCTAAGTCTATTTCTTTGTCTCACTGCAGGTGGCAATGGAGCTTGGGCTATGCCAGCATCCAAAGTATATAACATCCTCTATAACATCTATTGGGGCCCCAGTGTGAGAACATGGAAGTGCCAGGAAGGCCAGGTCTTATGAGAGCTCTGCTGACCTGCACAGGATGGTTGATAGACCTGCTTACCAATGATATGCACGTGGAATAGACTAGTGATCAAGGCAGCTCAAGAATTTGTCTACAATCTTCGACGATCTTCTACAAATCAACACAGATAGGACGAAAGGATATTTTTGGATTTGGGAGGTGCTGACATAGTGAATCTACTCCAGCAAGAAGAAGCTAGCTTTGAAACTGTCCAAATATTCTACATATTTTTATCAGGGTCAGAGTAAAGGTTAGATTTCATAAATACAAAAGAGTCATAAATATAAAATGGTTCACACCAGTTTGGGAGGAGCATTTGAATTAACTCTCTTTGGATTTCCCAACATCTGAACGTATCCTGAAATGAGGCTACAAGTAGGGGTGGATTTTAACCCAACCTGGCTTGTGGGTATAGTGGGGGGGGTACCTCTTCACAATGGAATGTTTCCCACTCGCATTTTCAATGGAAACCTACCGACCACCATTTTAACAGCTCACTCCCGTTGAAAAGTAGGCTGGAGCCCCAGAAATTGATGCAAGTCATGTTTGCATTATGTCAATTGGACCCAGATGGGATTTCACTCGAACCTAAGTATGGATATCACCACGGCTCTCCCTCCAAGTGAAGACAGCTCAGAAATGTTGGGGAGGTCGCAGAGGCCCTAAAAGGTTCAGTGGCAAATCTTTTCTTTACAAGGTCAGGAGCAGCAAGCGTGATCTTCCAAGCCTCATAAGGTACGTTCCAGCCTCCTGTGACCCAGACTGACCCCTCTTGCCTCAAGATATCACCTTTCCGATACCCCCTCCCCATGACTTACCTGCTTGCTAGTGACACTTCCTTTGATGCCGGCTGGTGGACATGCTGTCACTAGTCACTGAGGATCAGGGATATACTGTCACTAGTCACTGAGGATCAGGGATATACTGTCACTAGTCACTGTGAATCAGGGATATACTGTCACTAGACACTGCAGATCAGGGATATACTGTCACTAGTCACTATGAATCAGGGATATACTGTCACTCGTCACTGAGGATCAGGGATATCATAGAATTATAGAATCATAGAAATTTACAGCATGGAAGAAGGCCATTCAGCCCATCGTGTCCGCACAGGCCATTCAGCCCAGCCTAATCCCCACTTTCCAACTCTTGGTCCATAGCTCTGTAGGTTACGGCACTTCAAGTGCACATCCAAATACTTTTTAAATGTGGTGAAGGTTTCTGCCTCTACCACCCTTTTAGGCAATGAGTTCCAGAACCCCACAACCTCTGGGTGAAAAAATGTCCCCTCAAATCTCCTCTAAACCTCCCCCCAATTACTTTAAATCTATGCCTTTGGTTATTGACCTCTCTGCAAAGGGAAATAAGCCCTTTCTATCCACTCTATCTAGGCCCCTCATATACTGTCATTAGTCACTGGGGATCAGGTATATACTGTCACTAGTTACTAGGATTTGATTCTGCTATTGTCTTTTATACCTCCTCTCGACCCATCCTTTGTTTCTTTACTTGTTCCATTACCAACCCCCTTTGCCACGGACAAATCTCTTGTCTTCCAGCCTATCACAGACTTTCCCTTTTGTTCTTTGATGCACACCCTCAGGTTTTGTATCGTAATGTGGATTTGGCTGACCTCAGCACTTTGTGAGTTTCTGCATATGTTGAGGATGCTGTGGCTCAGTAGGTAGCACTCTTGCTTCTGGGTCAGAAGGTTTGTGGGTTCAAATCCCACCAAGGATTAGAGACTTAAGCACATAAATCCAGGCTGACACCCCCAATATAGTGCTGGGGGGGTGCTGCACTGTCAGAGAGATCTGTCTTTAGGATGAGATGTTAAACCAAGGACCCATGTGTGCCCTCTCAGGTGGACATAAAAGATCCCAGGGCACTGTTTGAAGAACAACAGGGGAGTACGCCCTGGTGTTTTGGCCAATATTTATCCCTCAATCAACATCACAAAAACGGATTTTCTGTTTTAATCGGCAATTTTAAAAGTTGACGACAATAATTTTTCCACCATTTTTTTGTCAACCTGATGTAGGACTTACTATTTTGCCCCTCACTCATCCTAACAAGGGATATCTTCTGCTATCAATGCTTTTTTGGAGGTAGCAAATGAGGAAGGGCAGAAACGGGTCTGGCTGATCCAACATCAGACAGTATTAGGTAGTCACTGGCTTCCTTGCACATAACAGTGAGAGAAGAGGGAGAGAGTCCAACGCCCAGATGTACACTGTCAGCTGCCATATGAGCGATCTGATGGAGCAACAGCTGTACACCCTACCCCATTGAGCATCATCATCATCATTGGCAGCCCCTCGAAAGACTCTAAAAATGGTTCCAAGGTGACTGTACAGTCCAATACGGGAATTGCAGTCTCTGTCACAGGTCGTTGAAGGAAAGGGTGGGTGGGGAGTCTGGTTTGCCGCACGCTCCTTCTGCTGCCTGCGCTTGATTTCTGCATGCTCTCGGCCACGAGACTCGAGGTGCTCAGTGTCCTCCCAAATGTTCTTCCTCTACTTAGGGCGGTCTTTGGCCAGGGACTCCCAGGTGCCAGTGGGGATGTTACATTTTATCAACGAGGCTTTAAGGGAATCCTTGAAACGTTTCCTCTGCCCACCTTGGGCTCACTTGCTGTGTCGGAGTTCTGAGTAGGGCGCTTGCTTTGAAATTTTGTGTCAGGCATGCGAACAATGTGGCCCGTCCAGCAGAGCTGGTCGAGAGTGGTCAGTGCTTCGATGCTGGGGATGTTGGCCTGGTTGAAGACGCTAACGTTGGTGCGTCTGTCCTCCCAGGGGATTTGCAGGATCTTGTCGAGACATTGTTGGTGGTATTTCTCCAGCAATTTGAGGTGGCTACTGTATATGGTCTACTTCTCTGAGCCATACAGGAGGGCAGGAATCACTACAGCCCTGTAGACCATGAGCTTGGTGACAGGTTTGAGGGCCTGATCTTTGAACACTCTTTTCCTTAGGTGACCGAAGGCTGTGCTTACGCACTGGAGGCGGTGTTAAATCTCGTCATCCATTGAACATGTCAACACAGTGATGTCCTCTGCAGTGAAGTTGTCAGTTAAACAGGACTTAGACAAAGGAGCAGCACTTCGGTGTCAGACTTGGCTCAGTGGTCGCACTCAAGCCTATGAGTCAGAAGTTTGTGGGATCAAGCCCGAATCCAGAGACTTGTGCGCATAATTCAGGCTGACACTTCAGTGCAGTGCCGAGGGAGTGCTGCACCTTCAGAGGTGGCATCTTTCAAATGAGACCTTAAACCGAGGCCCTGTCTGCCTTGTCAGGTGAATTTAAAAGATCTCATGGCACTATTTGGAAGAAGAGCACTGAAGTTCTCCTGGTGACCTGGCCGATAGTTACCCCTCAACCAACATCACTAAAACAGATTATCTGGTCATTATCATGTTGCTTTTTGTGGGCACCTTGCTGTGTGCAATATGGCTACCATATTTCCCTACATTACAGCAATGACTATGCTTCAAAAGTATTCTATTGTCTATGAAGCCCTTTGGGACATTCTGAGTCCGTGAAAGGCGCAATAAAAAAGTTATTTCTTTCTTATTATCTTATTATAATATGCCCACCCATATTTGGATAGATACACATTTAGGTCACTTTCTGGTGGAAAATTACAGAAGTAGGGGCATGTGGTGGGGGTTAAATTTTCCTGTCCCCGCTGCCCAGAATAATGATTGCAGTGCGTAATGATTTTTACATTGGTTATAAGAAAATAAACCTATTTGAAGAGTTCAAATGTAGGCCAGAAGTGACTTTAAAAAAAATTATTTCCCGGGATGTGGGCGTCATTGGCAAGGCCAGCATTTATTGCCCATCCATAATTGCCCTTGAGAAGGTGGTGGTGAGCCGCATTCTTGACCGCTGCAGTCCTTCTGGTGAAGGTACTCCCACAGTGCTGTTAGGAAGGGAGTTCCAGGATTTTGACCCAGCGACTATGAAGGAGCGGTGATATATTTCCAAGTAAGGATGGTGTGTGACTTGCCACATAATGGGCTTACCAGCAAAGTTTATGCCCATGTATTAAAAGAGACAGTGGCAGCATGGATACGAAATTGGCTAAATGACAGGAAACAGAGCGTAGTGGTGAACAGTTTCTTTTCGGACTGGAGGAAGGTATACAGTGGTGTTCCCCAGGGGTAGCTACGAGGAACACTGCTTTTCTTAATATATAGCGGCAGCAGCGAGCCGGCAGAGGACAAATCGAACGGGAGGCCCAGAGACAGTGCAGAGCAGAGCAATGGTGGCGGGTAGTCTGAGAAAAAGCAGAGAACCGCCAGCAAAAACATCATCATCATCATAGGCAGTCCCTCGAAACAAGGATGACTTGCTTCCACGCCAAAAAAGCATGAGTTCACAGGTGTTTCAATGAAGGACCTAATATTCCAGGTCCTGAACTACATAGTGTAACATAGAAACATAGAAACATAGAAAATAGGTGCAGGGTTAGGCCATTCGGCTCTTCGAGCCTGCACCACCATTTAATAAGATCATGGCTGATCATTCATCTCAATACCCCTTTCCTGCTTTCCCTCCATACCCCTTGATCCCTTTAGCCATAAGGGCAATATCTAACTCCCTCTTCAATATATCCAATGAACTGGCATCAACAACTCTCTGCAGTAGGGAATTCCACAGGTTAACAGTTCTCTGAGTGAAGAAGTTTCTCCTCATCTCAGTCCTAAATGGCTTACCCCTTATGATGGTCAGAGTAGGAATCGCAGGATAGCTTGGATGGGTGCGTGGCTTCGGGGTTGGGCGGAGGGGAGGGATTCGGGTTCCTGGGGCATTGGAACCGGTTCTGGCGGGGGTGGGACCAGTGCAGGCCGGACGGTCTGCGCCTGGGCAGGACCGGGGCCAGTGTCCTGGGGGGAGTGTTTGCTCGTGCTGTTTGGGAGGAGTTGAACTGGTGTGGCAGGGGGATGGGGGCCTGTGTGGGAAGACAGAGGGAAATGAAATGGAGTCAGGGGCAGAAGATAGAAAGAGAGTGATGAGGGTGGAGGCGGAGAGGCCCGGGGCGGAAAACAAAGGGGGCCGCATTGCAGCAGGATTCTAGGTGGATGGGGTGTGTTGAAGAGACGGGTCTGCGGGCTCTCTGCGAGGGGTGTTCGGGGTGGGGTGGATGAGTTGACTGCGCAGATGGCAGTTGGTGGATGCGGTGTGATTGGCGTCGCGGAGGCGTGGCTCCGGGGTGGCCGGGGCTGGGGGCTCAGCATCCAGGGCTATTCGGCATTTGGGAGGGATGGACGGGGAAGAAGGGGAGGCGGGGTGGCATTGCTGGTTGAAGAGGAAATCAATGCAGTTGTGGGGATGGACGTTGGCCTGGATGATGTGGGGTCGGTGTGGGTGGAGCTGCGGAATTCCAAAGGGCGGAGGACGCTGGTGGGAGTTGTGTACAGACCACCAGGTAGTGGTGGTGGGGTTGGGGACAGCATCAAGCAACAAGTGAGGGATGTGTGCAATGGGGGTGCGGCAGTAATCGTGAGCGACTTTGATCTACATGTTGATTGGGTTGGCCGAACTGGTGGCAGTGTTGGGGAGGAGGATTTCCTGGAGTGTACTGGGGATGGTTTTCTGGACCGATGTGTCGAGGAACCAACCAGGGAGCTGGCCATCCTGGACTGGGCGATGTGTAGTGGGAGGGGACTGATTGGCAATCTTATTGTGCGAGGCCCCTTGGGGAAGAGTGACCATAATGTGGTGGAGTTCCTTATTAAGATGGAGAGTGACAGATTTGATTTGGAGGCTATGGTCCTGAACTTAAGGAGGGGTAGCTTCGACGGTATGGGGCGTGGATTGGCTAGAATGGACTGGCAAGGGATGCTTGAGAGGTTGACGGTGGATGGGCAATGGCAAACATTTAAGGATCACATGGATGAGCTTCAGCAGTTGTGCATTCCTGTCTGGAGTAAAAATAGAACTGGGCGGGTGGCTCGGCCGTGGCTAATAGGGGAAATTGAGGATGGTGTTAAAGCCAGGGAAGTGGCATATAAATTGGCTAGAAGGGGCAGCAAGCCTGAGGACTGGGAGAAATTGAGAATTCAACGGAGGAGGGCTGGGAGTTTGATTGAGAGGGGGAGGGTGGAGTGCGAGAGGAAGCTTGCAGGGAACATGGAAACTGACTGCAGGAGCTTCTGTAGGTGTGTGAAGAGAAAAACATTAGCAAAGACAAATGTAGGTCCCTTGAAATTGGATTCAGGTGAATTTATAATGGGGAACAAAGAAATGGCAGACCAATTGAATCAATACTTCGGTTTTGTCTTCGCGAAGGAAGATACAGGTGGCCCTCCGAGTGTGCTGGGGGACGGTGGATCTGATGGCGGGGAGGAACTGAAGGATATCCTTATTATGCGGGGGGTTGTGTTGTGGAGGTTGGTGGGATTGAAGGCCGATAAATTCCCGGGGCCTGGTGGTCTGCGTCCCAGAGTGCTTGGGGGAGTGGCCCTCGAGGTAGTGGATGCATTGGTGGTCATTTTCCAGCAGTCTAGCGACTCTGAGTCGGTTCCTGTGGACTGGAGGGTGGCTGGTGTGGCACCACTTTTTAAAGAAGGAGGGAGAGAGAAAGCAGGGAATTGTGGACCGGTTAGCCTGACATCGGTGGTGGGGAAAATGTTGGAATCAATCATTGAGGGTGAAGTGGCGGCGCGTTTGGAGGGCAGTGGCAGGATCGGCATGGATTTGTGGGGGGGAGGTCATGCTTGGCGAATCTCCTGGAATTTTTTGGGGGTGTGGCTGGCAGAGTGGACAAAGGAGAACCAGTGGATGTGGTGTAGTTGGACTTTCAGGGGGGCTTTTGGCAGGGTCCCACACAAGAGATTGGTGTGCAGGGTTAAGGCGCATGTGTTAGGGGTGGTGTACTGGCGTAGATGGAGGTCTGGTTGGCAGGCAGTGGCTAGTGGAGTGCCACGAGGCTCGGTGCTGGGACCCCAGCTCTTTACAATATATATTAATGATTTGGATGAAGGAATAGAGTATGGTATCTCCTAGTTTGCGGATGGCACTGGACTGGGTGGCGGTGTGGGCTGTGGGGAAGACACTGGAGGGCTGCAGGGTGAATTGGACGGGTTGGGTGGGTGGGCGGGTGCGTGGTAGATGCAGTATGGTGTGGGTGGATGTGGGGTTGTCCATTCTGGGGGCAGGAACGCGAGGGCAGGATATTATCTGAATGGCGGCAGATTAGGAAAAGGGAAGGTGCAATGAGACCTGGGTGTCATGGTTCATCAGTCACTGAAAGTGGGCACGCGGATACAGCAGGCGGTAAAGAAGGCAGGTGGTATGTTGGCCTTCATAGCTAGGGGATTTGAGTATAGGAGCAGGGAGGTCTTAATGCAGTTGGGTGGGGCCTTGGTGGGGCCTCACCTGGAGTATTGTGTTCAGTTTTGTTCTCCTAGTCTGAGGAAGGACATTCTTGTTATTGAGGGAGTGCAGCAAAGGTTCATCAGACTGATTCCAGGGGATGGCTGGGCTGTCATATGGGGGGAGACTGGATCAACTGGGGCTTTGTTCACTGGAGTTTAGAGGGATGAGAGGGGATCTCATGGAAACATAGCATTCTGACGGGACTGGACAAGTTAGATGCGGGAAGAATGCTCCCGATGTTGGGGAAGTCCAGAACCAGGGGACATAGTCTAAGGATAAGGGATAGGCCATTTAGGACTGAGATGAGGAGAAACTTCTTCACTCAGAGAGTTGTTAACCTGTGGAGTTCCCTGCCGCAGAGAGTTGTTGATGCCAGTACATTGGATATATTCAAGAGGGTTAGACCTGGCCTTACGGTTAAGGGAATCAAGGGGTATGGAGAGAAGGCTGGAAAGGGGTACTGAAGGTATGATCAGCCATGATCTTATTGAATGGCAGGCTCGAAGGGCCGAATGGCCTGCTCCTGCACCTATTTTCTATGTTTCTATGTTTCTATCCTTAGATTATGTCCTCTGGTTCTGGACTTCCGCAACATCAGGAACATTCTTCCTGCATCTACCCTGTCCAGTCCCGTCAGAATTTTATATGTTTCTATGAGATCACCTCTCATCCTTTTAAACTCCAGTGAATACAGGCCCAGTCGATCCAGTCTCTCCTCATATGTCAGTCCTGCCATCCCGGGAATCAGTCTGGTGAACCTTCGCTGCACTCCCTCAATTACAAGAATGTCCTTCCTCAGATTAGGAGACCAAAACTGAACACAATATTCCAGGTGAGGCCTCACTAAGACCCAGTACAACTGCAAGAAGACTTCCCTGCTCCTATACTCAAATCCCCTCGCTATGAAGACCAACATACTATTTGCCTTCTTCACCGCCTGCTGTACCTGCATGCCAACTTTCAATGACTGATGTACCATGACACCCAGGTCTCGTTGCACCTCCCCTTTTCCTAATCTGCCACCATTCAGATAATAATCTGCCTTCCTGTTTTTGCCACCAAAGTGAATAACCTCTCATTTATCCACATTATACGGCATCTGCCATGCGTTTGCCCACTCACCTAACCTGTCCAAGTCACCCTGCAGCCTTTTAGCGTCCTCCTCACAGCTCACACCACCACCCAGCTTAGTGTCATCTGCAAACTTGGAGATATTACACTCAATTCCCTCATCCAAATCATTAATGTATATTGTAAATAGCTGGGGTTCCAGCACTGAGCCCTGCGGCACCCCACTAGTCACTGCCTGCTATTCTGAAAAGGACCCGTTTATCCCAACTCTCTGCTTCCTGTCTGCCAACCAATTCTCTATCCACTTCAGTACATCACCCCCAATACCATGTGCTTTAATTTTGCACACCAATCTCTCGTGTGGGACCTCGTCAAAAGCCTTTTGAAAGTCCAAATACACCACATCGACTGGTTCTCCCTTGTCCTCTCTACTAGTTATATCCTCAAAAAATTCCAGGAGATTTGTCAAGCAGGATTTCCCTTTCATAAATCCATGCAGACTTGGACCAAATTTGCTGCTATTTCATCTTTAATAATTGATTCCAACATTTTCCCCAATACTGATGTCAGGCTAACCGGTCTATAAATACCCGTTTTCTCTCTCCTTTCTTTCTTAAAAAGTGGTGTTACATTAACTACCCTCCAGTGCATAGGAACCGATCCAGAGTCGATCGACTGTTGGAAAATGATCACCAATGCATCCACTATTTCTAGGGCTAATTCCTTAAGTATGCTGGGATGCAGACTATCAGGCCCTGGGGATTTATCGGACTTCAATCCCATCAATTTCCCTAACACAATTTCCCGCCGAATAAGGATTTCCTTCAGTTCCTCCTTCTCACGAGACCCTCGGTCCCCTAGTATTTCCGGAAGGTTATTTGTGTCTTCCTTCATGAAGACAGAACCAAAGTATTTGTTTAATTGGTCTGCCATTTCTTTGTTCTCCATTATAAATTCACCTGAATCTGACTGCAAGGTACCTACATTTGTTTTCATTAATCTTTTTCTCTTCACATATCTATAGAAGCTTTTGCAGTCAGTTTTTATGTTCCCAGCAAGCATCCTCTCATACTCTATTTTCCCCCTCCTAATTAAACCCTTTATCTTCCTCTGCTGTATTACAAAATTCTCCCAGTCCTCAGGTTTGCTGCTTTTTTTGGCCAATTTATATGCCTCTTCCTTCGATTTAACACTATCCTTAATTTCCCTTGTTAGCCACGGTTGAGCCACCATAGGGTAGAAGAGTGTAGGGTGGAAGATGCCTATGCGTGGATTTTTTTTAACACGTGGTGGCCATTGCACACCAGCCACCACACAGGCTTGACAGAGCTAGGTCGTGTTGCAGTGGCAAGGATTACCCAAGACGACTGGAGACCTGCTCTGCTGCACAGACCTAGTGCGCACACTTATCGCAATGTGGGTTGGCCCGTACTGCACCAGGCCCTCGGCTCTTCTGGGCCCCAAACTCAAGCCTCTCCTGGGCCCCGATCACACTGCTCTACGAACTCTCGCCGCTCCTTCGCCCCGACTTCGCCGCTCCTGCTGTATCAGCCCACGCTACAATCACCGACCTGGACCTTGATGACATCACTCTTCGCTGCCGTCGCCCAAGGAGCAGCAAAAACAACAAAAAAAGCAACAGCTGCAAAACAGCTAAAGAGACATCACAACCAGGGCAGGAGCTGATTGGTGAGTAGCTGGTAAGTGTTTCTAGTTACTAGTCTATTAAGTAAAGGCATGGCAGGGCAGCTCAGTCCCATGGAATGCACATCCTGTGCCACATGGGAACTCTAGGATGTTTCCCATGTCCTGGAAAAACACATGTGCAGGAAATGTTGTCAACTGGAAGAGCTCTAGCTCTGGGTTTCAGGGAAAGGCGGGACCTGTACAGGCCGAACGGTTTGCACCTCAACAGGGCCGGAACCAATATCCTCGAAGGGAGATTTGCTAGTGCTGTGGGGGAGGGTTGAAACTAATTTGGCAGGGGGTTAGCATTAGAAAGGAGAAACAAGGTGCACAAAGGATTGGGAGAGACAGGGAGCACTCGAGTAAGAAATAGAATGGTATTAGGTGGGGTCAGACTAAGAGAGAATACAAGAATGTCTAAGATAGGTTTACAGTGTATGTATGTGAATGTACAAAGCGTAATAAACAAGGTTGGTGAGCTGAAGGCACAAATAGCCACATGGTTCTGACGAAGGGTCATCAACCCGAAACGTTAACTCTGCTTCCTCTCCTGCCTAACCTGCTGAGATTTCCAACATTTCTGTTTTTATTCCATATTTCAGCATCTGCAGTATTTTTCTTTTGTACATTGGAATATGATGTTGTGGCAATAACTGAGACCTGGCTCAAAAAAGGGCAGGATTGTGTATTAAATATTTCTGGTTACAAGGTGTTCAGGAAAGATAGGAAGATAGGGAAAGAAAGAAAAGAGATGGTGTGGTAGTATTGGCTAAGGAGAATGTTACAGTGCTGGAGAGGGAGGATGTCCTCGAGGGGGTCAAGGACATAATCTATATGGCTGGAGTTTGAAATAATAGAGGGGCCATTATACTACTCGATGTACTCTACAGACCACCAAATTGCAGCGAAATTACAGTGAGGTGCAAGAACTATAGAGTAATGACAATGGGGGACTTCAACTATCCTAATATAGACTGGGATAGCAATAGTGTAAAAGGCAGAGAAGGGTAATAAATTTTAATGATTGCTAATTGATAAAGAAGAGGTATGAGAAAGGCTAGCTATAGTTAAAATAGGTAAATCACCAAGAGTGGATGGGACGTATCCCCCCTGGGGCGCTAACCGGGCGCAAACAACTTTGCATCTGGCCACGGAGCCGCTAACGGCTCCCACTAATGTCACCACTGCGCGCAACGACCCGTTTTTGCCCCGGAGCAAACATTCATGAGCGCCCCTTGAAGCTGCACCGGGCGATGACAGCAACAACTTCAGGGGCCACGTTCCGGGATGTAGGCCGCTCGCGGGGTAATAGTTAAACGGGAGGTGGTGCTCGCAAAAAATAAATCGTCTGACTTACGCGGCCCGTTACATCGTGGAACGCAGGAACCATGCCGCGATCTGGCAGATCACAGCACCCCGCTCCCCAGTGGTCCAGGTAAATATCCACAGAGCTGGCAGCTTGGCCCTCCCCTTCAATGAACGGGAGGGCCCCTTCTATGCGGCAGCGCTATGCATCCCAGCACATAGCTCTGCACAAGTGGAGCAGGTTATTTTGTCTTCCACTTGCTCTCGGGAGCGATGACCCCAATATTGTGCGCGGGGCGTGTCTTCCCCACCTGGTGCAGGAACTCCCGTCTCACAGCTATTTCTTTCCCCAAACAGGGGCGCTACGCAATTTCCCCCCCCCCCCCCCCCCCATAGAGTACAAAAACACGGAAGTTATGATGAACATAAGAAGAACATAAGAACATAAGAAAAAGGAGCAGGAGTAGGCCATACGGCCCCTCGAGCCTGCTCCGCCATTTAATACGATCATGGCTGATCCGATCATGGACTTCCCTGCCCTCTCCCCATAACCCCTTATCCTCTTATCGGTTAAGAAACTGTCTATTTCTGTCTTAGATTTATTGAATAACCCAGCTTCCACAGCTCTCTGAGGCAGTGAATTCCACAGATTCACAACCCTCTGAGAGAAGAAATTCCTCCTCATCCCAATTTTAAATGGGCGGCCCCTTATTCTAAGATTATGCCCTCTAGTTCTAGTCTCCCCCATCAGTGGAAACATCCTCTCTGCAACTACCTTGTCAAGCCCCTTCATAATCTTATACGTTTCGATAAGATCACCTCTCGTTCGTCTGAATTCCAGTGAGTAGAGGCCCAACCTACTCAACCTTTCCTCATAAGTCAACCCCCTCATCGCCAGAATCAACCTAGTGAATCTTCTCTGAACTGCCTCCAAAGCAAGTATATCCTTTCGTAAATATGGGAACCAAAACTGCACGCAGTATTCCAGTTTTGGCCTCACCAATACCCTGTATAACTGCAGCAAGACTGCCCTGCTTTTATAACTCCATCCCCTTTGCAATAAAGGCCAAGATTCCATTGGCCTTCCTGATCACTTTATAGAACACTGGTTCAGCCTCAACTGGAGTATTGTGTCCAATTCTGGGAACCGCACTTTAGGAAGGATGTGAAGGCTTTAAAGAGGCTGCAGCAAAGATTTATAGAATGGTTCCAGGGATGTAGGACTTTGTGGATAGACTGGAGAAACTGGGGTTGTTCTCCTTAGAGCATAGAAGGTTAAGAAGATATTTGATAGAGGTGTTCAAAATTTTGAGGGGTCTAGTCAGAGTATATAGAGAGAAACTGTTCCCATTGGCGGAAGGGTCGAGAAGCAGAGGAAACAGATTTAAGGTGATTGGCAAAAGAACCAAAGGTGAAATAGGAAAAAACATTTTTACGCAGCGGTGGTTAGGATCTGGAATACACTGCCTGAAAGGGTGGTGCAGGCAATCTCAATCATGGCTTTCAAAAGTGAATTGGATAAGCACCTGAAAGAAAAAGATTTGCAGAAGTACAGGGAAAGGACGGAGGAGTGGAACTTGTTGAGGTGCTCGTGCCGAGAGCCGGCACGGGCTCGATGGGCCAAAAGCCTCCTTTTGTGCTGTAAACATTCTTTGAGTTCAAGTTTCGGCCTGAGTTGCTCCTATTTTTTTGGAGCAACTAGTTTAGAATGGAGCATCTTAAAAATTGCAATTCTCGGCATTTAGTTTGCCAGTTCTAGTGAGTTAGAACAGCTTCATTTTAGGACAGATTTTTTTTTTCAAAAGGGGGTGTGTCCAGCCACTTGCGCCTGTTTTGCAAGTTTAGGCAGTGAAAACTTACTCCAAACTTACTTAGAATGGAGTAAGTGTAGATTTTAGTACGCTCAGAAAAACTTTGCCTATACTTATAAATCAGGCGTAGGGAAAGAAAGATGGGAGGAGGGAGCGAAGTTTACAAACATTAAACATTTCACTTTTACAAATTAAGAGCCATCATCAATAATAAATGATAAATAAATCAATAAATCAATAAATCAACCAATAAAATCAAGCAAAAAAAATTAAAAAATAAAATATAAAAAAATTAAAAATCAATCAATAAATAAAAAATAATTTCTACTCACCTACTGCAGCACCGGGAGCCCTCCAACAGTGTGCTGGGATGCCCCCCCTCCACCAAGTGTCTCTCCCTCTGTCTCTGTCAGTGTCTGTGTTTCTGACAGCAAGGGGAGGGGATAGAGGGAGGGGAGAGGAGAGGGAGGGGGAGAGGGAGGGAGGGGGGAGAGGGGGGAGAGGAGAGGGGAGGGAGGGAGAGAGGGGAGGGACGGAGGGGAAGCTGGCCGGGCCGGGCTGCCGCCGCCACCGACACTTCGGGCAGGGCCCGCCCCCAGCGAGATGCTGGGCGGGCCCCACCGACGACGGGGGTGGAAGAAGGGCGGGGGGAAGAGAGGAGGGGGGGGAGAGAAGAATGGGGAGTGAAGAGGGGATGGAGAAGAGAGGGGAGGGAGGGGAGGGAAGAAGGTCCGAGTCCCGATCTTCGCCCTGTGAGCCCATTCGGCCAGGGCTAGGGTCGGGCCTCTCCCACGCAGCCTCGGGGGCCTGGAGCTACTGCACATGTGTGCTCACTCTAGCGCGCATGTGCAGAGCTCCCGGCACTGTTTTCAACGCCGGGACCTGGCTCCGGCCCCTTGTGCTGCGCCACACCGAGCACGAAGACGTCCTGAGGAGACCGGAGAATCACAAGGTAAGTTTTCAGCGCCCTTTTTCTTCCAGAAAGTCGGCGCACCTTATCAAGTTGTACCGTTTTTCCAGGGGGCGGAAACTTGGGCCCTGTGATTCTATGGGGGGTGTGGGGTGGGGACTTGGAGGTGATGGTGTTCCCATGTGCCTGCTGCCCTTGTCTTTCTAGGTCATAGAGGTCGTGGGTTTGGGAGGTGCTTTCGAAAAAGCCATGGTGAGTGGCTGCAGTGCATCTTGTAGTTGGTATACACTGCAACCACAGTGTGCCGGTGGTGGAGGGAGTGAACATTTAAGATGGATGTGGTGACAAACAAACGGGCTGCTTTGCCCTGGATGGTGTCGAGCTTCGAGTGTTGTTGAAGCTGCACTCATCCAGGCAAGTGAGGAGTATTTCATCACATTCCTGACTTGTACCTTGAAGATGGTGGAAAGGCATTGGGGAATCAGAAGGTGAGACACTCGCCGCAGAATACCCGACCTCTGACCTGCTCTTGTAGCCATAGTCAGTACTGCTCTTGTTGCCACAGTATTTATGTGACTGGTCCAGTTAAGTTTTTGATCAATGGTGACCCCCGGATGATGATGTTGGGGGATTCAGCGATGGTAATGCCATTGAATGTCATGGGGCGGTGGTTAGACTCTCGCTTGTTGGAGATGGTCAATGCCTGGCACTTGTGTTGCGCGAATGTTACTTGCCACTTATCAGCCCAGGCCTGAACGTCGTCCAGGTCTTGCTGCATGCAGGCATGGACTGAGGTATTGCGAATGGAACTGAACACTGTGTAGTCATCAGTGAACATCCCCATTTCTGACCTTATGATGGCGGGAAGGACTGTTATGTTAAATGGGGGACACAGCTTATCAGATTTGTATAATGTTATCCTGTCCACTGGTTTAACAGAAAAGTTAACCCTTTGATGAACCAACATCCGGATGCTGGCAAGTGGAGACCTGCAAGTACGTTTTTTTTTCCTGGTGGGTGAATAATGCGGGGTTGGCAGTATAACTTAGGTCTGGCAGGTCGTCGTTTGGCAGACCCGTGTCTAACTGGTACTAGGTACTAACCCTAGGATCCAATCCATAAAATAGGTCTGGTGGTGTAAACAAACTGCTATGAGTAAATCAAAATAAAGGAAGTGGGGCCCCACCTCTAACCACACAGATGCCACCTTTGTCTGGTATGGCTGTCTATTGATTGAGTGATGTCTGAGGTCATCAAAGCAAACAACAAGCATCCTTTCTTTATTACCTTTGTATATTAGTCTCTTGAGATCGCGTTCCCTCATATACTGTTGATCTCTTATCGACGAACACTGATTCTTTGAGTTTGCTCAGTCGTAGAGGATATGTCTGGAAATTAAGAAAGAACTTGAATTCATATAGGACCTTATCATAACATGAGCTGAGCAAAAAGTTCATCTATTTTTCGGTGGTATTGATTGAGGGAGGTAAGCTGGCCAGGATACTCACAGAACTCTTGTTTTTCTTCAAATATGTTGCCAGAACTTTTGCATTCCCTTGAACGGTAGATGGGGTCTCAGTTTAACATATCATTCGAAAGCTGACACTTCCACCAGTGCAGCACTTGCTAGTCCCTGGCCAAAGACCACCCTAAGTGGAGGAAGAACATCCAGGAGGGCGCTGAACACCTCGAGGCTCATTGCCGAGAGCATGCAGAAATCAAGGGCAGGCAGTGGAAGGAGTGTGCGGCAAACCAGTCCCACCCACCCTTTCCTCCAACCACTGTCTGTCCCACCTGTGACAGAGACTGTAATTCCCGTATTGGACTGTTCAGTCATCTGAGAACTCACTTTGAAAGTTGAAGCAAGTCCTCCTCGATTTCGAGGGATGGCCTATGATGATGACACACTCAATATCGGCCCTGAGGTAACAGCCTACAGTATAGGCCCAATTTTTCTCTTCGTGCTGCCCAGTTTTTGGGCAATACTGAGGTGCACAGGGGTTTGAAATGGGACAGGGTCTTGCAACACTGAATCCTCGCCCCTTTTTCAACCCGTCGGATTGGAGTTTCTGACTTCACTTCCGCCTGACCCTATTAGCGGGTGCGTTTAACTGAGATGGCAATAACATGGTGACGCTGTACATTTTCTGCCACTTTGTTTATACATGCAAAGTTTGTGACCAGTGTTCAACAAGCAACCAGCGGTAGTGGGCAGCAGGTAAAGGGATCAGTTACTGATAGAAAGAGATTCACTGCAAGCTTTATCTTATCCAATTTAGAATTTTTTTGGTTGTTTCTTCATTCCTGACGACTGCTTCAGTGTTTACGTCTGTGCCTTTGTTGTGAAGCCTCCTCACCCTCATTTTCCACACTAGCTTGCTTGCCCACTTGTGAACTCTCTTCTGGCTCACTCTTTAATGCTCTTGGCCATGGAGTTCATGTGCGATTGTCTGTAGAAGGAATGACAAATGCTGCGTGTGGTCCATGAGAAGGCAAAGAAGCAGAATGTCATGATAAACCTGAGACTGGCGGCTTGCCCCCAACTCCACCCAGGAGGATGCATTCTGGTTGCGTGAGGTGCAGTGAAACCCCAATGTCATGAGACAGACCAGAATGGGATTGTTGCAGGAAAGTAAGCAGCTATCCGGATCTGAGGCATTTAGTGGGATGCAAAGCTTTGAGTGACAGGTAAAAGTTAGGAGTATAAAAGGTCCTGTGATGCTTCTTAGACATCAATAGTAAAGTCCTAAGACTTTAACAAAGTCAACATGGATTTATGAAAGGAAAATCATGTTTGACAAACCTACTGGAGTTTTTTGAAGATGTAACTGATAAAATAGATAAGGGAGAACCAGTGAATGTAGTGTATTTGGATTTTCAGAAGGCCTTTGATAAAGTCCCACATAAGAGGTTACTGTGCAAAATTAAAGCACATAGGATTGGGGGTAATGTATTGGCATAGATTGAAAATTGGTTAACTGTCAGGAAAAGAGAGTAGGAATAAACAGGTATTTTTCGGGGTGGTGGGCAGTGACTAGTGGGGTACCACAGGGATCAGTGCTTGGGCCCCAGCTATTCACAATATATATAAATGATTTGGATGAGGGAACCAAATGTAATATTTCCAAGTTTGCTGACGACATAAAACTATGTGGGATTGTGGGTTGTGAGGAAGATGCAAAGACGCTGCAAGGCAATTTAGATAGGTTGAGTGAGTGGGCAAACACACGGCAGATGCAGTGAAGTTATCCACTTTGGTAGGGAAAACATAAGGACAAAGTATTACTTAAATGGTGATGGCTTGGGAAGTGTCGATGTACAAAGGGACCTGGGTGTCCTTGTACATCAGTCATTGAAAGCAAACATGCAAGTGCAGCAAGCAGTTAGGAAGGCAAATGGTATGTTGGCCTTCATTGCAAGAGGATTTGAGTACAGGAGCATGGTGGTCTTACTACAGTTATACAGGGCCTTGGTGAGACCGCTCTTGAAGTATTGTGTACAGTTTTGGTCTCCTTACCTAAGAAAGGATATATTTGCCATAGAGGGAGTGCAGAGAAGGTTCACCAGACTGAGTCCTGGGATGGCAGGACTGTTGTATGAGGAGAGATTGGGTCGATTAGGCCTGTATTCACTCGAGTTTAGAAGAATGAGATTCTGACTGGGTTGGATAGACTGGATGTGGGGAGGATGTTTCTTCTGGCTGGGAAGTCTAGAACAAGGGGTAGGAAATTTAGGACCATGATGAGGAGAAATGTTTTCACTCAGAGGGTGGTGAACCTGTGGAATTCTCTACCACAGAAGGCTGTGGAGGGCAGGTCACTGAATATATTTAAGAGGGAGATAGATAGATTTCTAGAAACAAAAGGCATCAAGGGGTATGGGGGAAAAAGCGGGAATATGCTGTTGAGATAGAGGATCAGCCATGATCATATTGAATGGTGGTGCAGACTCGAAGGGCCGAATGGCCTTCTACAGCTCCTAATTTCTATATTTCTATCTATGTTTCTAAATAAGACTTGCATTTATATAGCGCATTACACGACCACCGGACGTCTCAAAGCACTTTACAGCCAATTAAGTACTTTTGGAGTGTAGTCACTGTTGTAATGTGGAAAATGCAACAGCCAATTTGTGCACAGCAAGCCACATAAACAGCAATATTATAATGACCAGATAAACTGTTTTTGTTATGTTGATTGAGGGATAAATATTGGCCAGGAGACCAGGGATAACTCCCCTGCTCTTCTTCAAAATAATGCCATGGGATCTTTTAAGTCTGTGATATATTCTGTATGAGCTCACAAACATACAGACTTCCAAAGATGGCTGTTCACTCAGGAACTTGGCAGGTGACCTGTCCCTGAAGCTTTATTGTGAATACAGCAATGGCTGCATTACCACAATAGTCCATTGTGTGGAGCTATATATATTACACTTCTCCCTCCTTAATGAAGAAGTAATTGTAAGAACAATTATCATACATAACTTGCATGGTTATACATAAAATATATAGGGCTAGATTTTCCACCTTTTTTTGCATGCTTAATGCCCACTTAACTTCCATTTTACCGCTGAAATGACATATAACGCCCATATATCGCCCATTTAGTCACAAAATGGAAACTGACGGGGATTTTTTGGAAACTTAGCGCCAAGTGTTACTTTCCCCATGTGCGTAATGCCGGAAAAAAATAATACCGCCCGCCCACTTTTTTTGGGCGGAATCATCAGAATGGATGAAATCAACGCCCATAATATCGGGCAGCATTACTTTCCGCATGGAATTAATGCTGAGATTCAATAATACCACCCGGCCATTTTTTTTTTGTCGTAAAGATCATATTTGCCGAAACTAGTGGCCATGAGATCTCCCAGCGTCACTTTCATACCTCGTGCATATATCGCCCACAAAATCGCTCTCCCAAAAAAACGCCCAGGAAAAGTGGAACTAACCGAAACTAATCACAGCGTTATGGATGCCATGTTCTACATCAAATATCGCATCCTTTAAAAGGCTGCTGTGCTTCAACTTTGGGGGAGTTTGGATGTACTCTGGAGGTCGTTGGAGTCAATGTGAACATCTGTACAAACATCTTGACCATACCGTGACCGATTGGAATTTAATAGGTGTCTTCATCAGGACATTCATTGTTTGTGACCAATCGGTGGAAAACAGAAAGCTATTGCAATGGGGCCTGTCCTTTCTCACCCTCTCTTGATGACCAATTACATGCTATAGACTTGAGATGGCCGAAGGTACACTCCACAGCATTATGTGCCCAATGTTAGATGTGCCAGTCTGATGAGGAGGACCAGATGTTACACCCCTCGCAAGTAAAGGGACAAGTGGTCTTACCTCAACTTGCCCGATACCACCTTCGGAGACTCGCTTCCACAAAGAGGTTATCACTGAGATATGCCAGCTTATAAGGGGAGATCTGTAGCCTGCCAGCACCATCAATACTGCACTGTCCGTCAAGGTCAAAGTCACCGCAGCACTGTCATTCTACACATCGGGTTCTTTTCAGGCCATAGCTGGCGACATTTGCGGACTGGCTCAGCATGTCACACATTGCTGCATTAGACAGGTCACTGAAGCCCTGTACGCATGCAGGAGGGTCTTGATCAGCTTCCCTATGACCAGAGAGGCACAGAGTGAGAGGGTTCTAGGTTTCTCCAGAATTGCAAACTTCGGGTGCCGGGGGCAATAGACTTTACGCACATCGCGATGAGGTCAGCTTTTCAGGATGCAGAAGTTTTCAGGAACTGCAAAGGATTCCATTCCCTGAATGTCCAACTCATTGTTGACCACCAGAAAATTATACTGACAGTGAATGCTAAATTTCCAGGCAGCATCCACGATGCTCACATCCTGCATGAGAGCCCTGTATCTGATTTGTTTAACAATCAGCCACAAGGTCAATGCTGGATGCTTGGTGATACAGAATATGGCCTCGCCTCCTGACTGATGACCCCCTGCATGACACCCACACTGAAGCTGAGAGGCGATACAATGAGAGTCACAGAGCCACTAGCAATATAGTGGAGAAAACCATTGGAGTGCTTAAGCAGCGCTTTAGATGCCTGGACCACTCAGGAGGCGAGCTCCAATACCACCCTGAGCAGGTAGCTCAATTCGTGGTGGTGTGCTCCATGCTGCACAACTTGGCTATCAGGAGAGGACAAGAATTGCCTGATGAGTCTGACAGCCCTCCTCACTAGAGAGAGGAAGAGGACGAGGAGGCGGATTCTGACATCGGCCCAGACAATCAGGCTGACACTGAAGCCATGCCCCCGCCCCCCCTGTAGACTGCATGAAAGGACCCATGGTGGCATGATAGCGGTAAGCCTTATGTCAGGTGCTCATCAATGAGCGCTTTGCCTGAAAGAACATTGGTGTTATTTCCAAGGCTGACACACTGCAGCGTGGAGGCCCTGACCTGTGAGCGGCAGGTCGGGGCCATAAAAGGAGAGGTGAGCGGCAGCCTGGGAGCAGCATAGAGGCCCTGACCTGTGAGAGACCATCAGCGGCAGGTCGGGGCCATAAAAGGAGCGGTGAGCGGCGGCCATGGGCAGCGTGGAGGCATACCACTACAAGGTACAGCGTGAGCTGGTGCAGGAAGGCAACGGCAGCGAAGAGTGACGTCAGCAAGATCCAGAACAGTGATTGTCGCGTGGGCAGATGCAGCAGGAGCGACGAGATCAGGGCGAAAGGGCTTTGAGAGACTTTGAGGGATGTGATCGGGGCCCAGGGGAGGCGTGAGTTCGGGACCAGGGGTCCAGGGGCAGCACGGTCCAGCCCATACTGCGTTATGTATGTGAACTGGGGTCTTGCAGCAGAGCAGGTCTCCAGTTGTCTTGGGTAATCCTTGCGACTGGACCAAGACCTAGCTCTGTCAAGCCCGTGTGGTGGCTGGTGTGCAACAGCCACCACATGTTAAAAAAATTCACGCATAGGCATCTTCCACCCTCGAGGATGTAGTTCAGGTTCTTCTTTTCAAACACCTGTGAACTCATCCTTTTTTTTGGCGTGGAAGCAAGTCATCCTCGTTTTGAGGGACTGCCTATGATGACACTGCTGAGTGTGCAGGTCATACATCAATGGTGGGCATCACCTTGGTGACAGTTAAAATTTAAGTTGATTGAAGTTAAGTGTCATTATACTCTTTGATGTTAAGGAATCACCAGCGTGTAACGGTGAAGCTATCTGAGCCAATGCACGAGGTTTTGTGAAATAAAAAACATTTAAACCGAACAGTTGTCTGAAATCATCAGTATTTCCGGAAAAATACAACCTTCCCCCACCCCCCCACTTCTCCTCCCCACCTCTAAAGCTTCTCCTTCCCCTCCTGACTCCAAGCCGCCTGGCCGAGGAGCTCCTCAGGGGATGCTTCATTGGCGGGGGGGGGGGGGGGGGGGTGATGACGGCCAAACCGCTATTTCGATGGATGCGGGAGAAGATGGTCACGAGGTGGGAACGTGCTCCGAGCCAGAAGCAAGTTGTTGCTCCAGGCTCTCATGTGTGGTTGGCAATGGGGCTGCAACACCTTGGGGTGCAGTGCCATGCTCCGGGACCACTGGGAGCCCTCTGCCACCAGTGTTCCTGGCTACCAGCTCCAGGGCCTTCACCATCCCTTCCATATTATATCTTATGTGTTGGACAAAAGCTCAGTGCCAACTAAGTTCTTGGTGCTTAGTAGGCTTTTTGCTGCTGGTGAATCTCTCTCGCGCCTCCCACAACAGCCAACGAAGCACACACCACAGCCACACATGCCTTCAGTCCCTCTCAGCTCCCTCTCTCTCTGACTCCTCTTCTGCGCATGTCATGATGACCCTTGACCTCCTGAATCGCTGTAATCGAGCTTTGCCATGCCATTGCTAAGGTCGGCAACACTTTATGGCGGAAGGTCAGCGAGATTTAACATTTAGCCCATTTCATATCGCTTGTGGTAACGCTCAATTTCAAAAATGGAGACTAGGTGCTTTGAGAATGGACGAGAAGCTAGCGATCTGAAAACCCATTTTTACCACCCACGCCGGAAATAACGCCCATTTTTGGTCGATATGCACAAAAGTGTAAAATCTAGCCCATGGACTTATTTTGCCATACTTACAAATCAAACTTAACCACTGGTTTTCTGTTATAAAGAGGATACCTTCGCTCTCAAACAGAATCTTCCAAACATAGTGTCAAACTTAGACTCATTCTAGGCTGATCCTGAGGAAAGTTTTCCTCCAAGGCATACTCTTGATTTACATTTCAACGCTCTGCAACTTCAGACTGTTTGTCTGCCTGACTCGGACTCAAACTTAAATTCTAACTCTCTCTTGGGCTTGTTTCTAGTACATTTGATATAGTACATTTGCTACTGGTACTGTACTTGTAATAAGAATATTTGATGAGTCAGAAATAACCAAATCATTCCAACTTTCAACTCCTTCCGCATCTGTAGGTAAAATATGATCAATGTGAACAAACCGAACCTTTCCATGATCAAATATCTTGACCAAATATGTGCGAGGACCACATGTTTTCAGCACTCTTCCTGGCAACCACTTTAACCATTTATGGTGATGGTTCTTCACTCTCACCTTCTGAGTTAATTTCACTCTTCTCTCTTTTACTCTACCTCTGTTATGATTCTCTTTCTGTCTTAATTGTTTCTCTTCTACGGTCTGTGCCAAGTATAGTTTTAACAACGAGAATCTAGTTTGTGGCTGTTGTTTGAGAAACAACTCTGCTGGTGTTCTACCAGTATTTGTGTGAGAAGTATTACAATAAGTAATTAGAAAATTAGCCAATTTGCGTTCCAATGACAACTTTCATTTCTTTGGATTTAGATCCAATATCTGTTTGAAGAGGGCACGTTTTACAATTTGTACAGTGCGCTCTGGACCAGATAGGGCTGCGACTGAAAAAGGCGAAGTGCGTCTTCCTAGCTCCAGAGGTAGAATTCCTGGGGATGAGGGTAGCAGCAGACGGGATCAGCCCTACTGCGTCCAAGACGGAAGCGATCCAGAGAGCACCCAGACCCTGTAACACGACGGAGCTGCGTTCGTTCCTGGGGCTCCTGAACTATTTTGGTAACTTTCTTCCCAAATTGAGCACGCTGCTAGAGCCGCTACACGTGCTCCTATGCAAAGGTCGCGAATGGGTCTGGGGGGACAGCCAGGAAAGGGCTTTTAATAGAGCACGCAATTTGTTATGTTCCAACACTCTGTTAACACTATACGACCCATGTAAGAAACTTGTGTTAACGTGCGATGCGTCATCCTATGGTGTCGGGTGTGTGTTGCAGCATGTCAATGCAAAGGGGTCAGTTACAGCCAGTAGCTGATGCCTCCAGGAGTCTGTCCCAGGCAGAAAGGGGTTACGGGATGGTAGAATAGGAGGCACTCGCATGTGTATATGCTGTAAAGAAAATGCACTAGTACCTGTTTGGCAGGAAATTTGAGCTGGAGACAGATCACAAACCCCTAACGTCCCTTTTGGCCGACAACAAGGCCAGAAATGCAAACGCATCGGCCCGCATACAGAGGTGGGCACTCAAGTTAGCCGCCTATGACGATACAATTCGGCACAGACCGGGCACCGAAAACTGCGCCGATGCACTCAGCAGGCTCCCATTAGCCACCACTGAGGGGGCTACCGAGCATGCTGCTGAGATGGTCATGGCTGTTGAAGATTTCGGAAGTGAAGGCTCACCCGTGACAGCCCGTCAGATTAAAGTCTGGACAAATAGAGACCCGCTATTGTCTCTCGTCAAGAAATGTGTCCTGAATGGGGACTGGGCAGCCACGTACAGGGCATGCCCTGAGGAATTTAAACCATTTCACAGGCGCAGGGATGAACTCTCGATCCAGGCCGATTGCCTACTGTGGGGAAACCGCGTAGTCATGCCCCAGATGGGCAGAGAGGTGTTCATCAGAGAACTCCACAATGAGCACCCGGGCATTGTCATGATGAAGGCAATTGCCAGGTCACACGTTTGGTGGCCAGGGATAGACGTAGATCTGGAACTTTGTGTTCGCACGTGCAACACGTGTGCCCAGCTGGGCCATGCGCCCAGGGAAGCCCCCCTTAGCCCCTGGCCTTGGCCCGCCAAGCCTTGGTCACGCATCCATGTGGACTACGCAGGTCCTTTCATGGGAAAAATGTTTTTGGTTGTAGTAGACGCCTACTCCAAATGGATCGAGTGTGTCATTTTAAATTCAAACACAGCCTCTGCCACGGTAGAAAGTCTACGGGCAATGTTCGCCACCCACGGTCTACCGGACGTCTTGGTCAGCGACAATGGCCCGTGCTTCACAAGCACTGAATTCCAGGACTTCATGGCAGGCAATGGAATTAACCATGTCAGAATGGTACCGTTCAAGCCGGCCTCAAATGGCCAGGCAGAACGAGCAGTGCAGATAATCAAACAGGGGATGCTCAGAATCCAAGGGGGTTCCCTACAAACCCGCTTATCACGCCTCCTGTTGGCCTATAGATCCCGACCACACTCACTCACAGGGGTTCCACCCGCAGAGCTGCTAATGAAAAGGACGCTCAAAACCCGGCCATCCCTTATACACCCCACCATGAAAGAAATTGTCGAGAGCAGGCGCCAGCCACAATATGACTACCATAACAGGAATGCGAGGGCGCGATGTTTTGATGTAAATTATCCTGTTTTTGTCCTCAACTACGCTGCAGGGCCCAAATGGCTCGCAGGCACTGTGATTGCCAAAGAGGGAAATAGAATTCTGGTAGTTAAACTTACCAATGGACAAATCTGCCGCAAACACGTGGATCAAACAAAAAGGAGGTTCAGCAACCCCATAGAAGAAGCAGAGGAAGAACATGATGTCGAGTTCACTCCTCTACAGGTGACCGAACACTGGAACCAAAGGGAGGAGAGCCCAATCACTGTGGGCAGTCTGGATAGGCCTGAGGCACTGCAAACAGCAGACACTCAGGCCAGCGCCCAACAACCGGAGCCCCAACTCAGGCGCTCTACAAGAGAGCACAAACCACCAAAGAGACTCAACCTGTGATCCCAATAAGACTTTGGGGGGGAGGTGATGTCATGTATTCAACCAGCATTGTAACCCATGTATAATCTGACCTAAGTTGTACACTGTGAGAACTAGGTGGGAGACACTCCTAACTTGGACCTTCAGGTATAAAAGGGGAAGCTCCACCCATCTTCATCACTTGAGTGCTAAGGAATAAAGGACAGGTCACAGACTGACCTTCTCTCAAGCATGGACCTCATGTGCATTTGTACTGTATAGTAAGGACGTATCACACTCAACCTATCTAAATCAGCTTGCAGCATCAGAAGAATGAGAGGTGATCTTTTCGAAACGTATAAGAGGAGGGGGCTTGACAAGGTGGATGCAGAGAGGATGTTTCCACTGATAAGGGAGACTAGAACTAGAGAGCATAATCTTAGAATAAGGGGCCGCCCATTTAAAACTGAGACGAGGAGGAATTCCGTTTCTCAGAGGGTTGTAAATCTATGGAATTCGCTGCCTTAGAGAGTTGTGGAAGCCGGGTCATTGAATAAATTTAAGACAGAGATAGACAGTTTCTTAACCGATAAGGGAATAAAGGGTTATCTGGAGCGAGCAGGGAAGTGGACCTGAGTAAATGATCGGATTAGCCATGATTGTATTGAATGGCGGAGCAGGCTCGAGGGGCCGTATGGCCTACTCCTGCTCCTATTTCTTATGTTCTTATGTTCTAAAGATAAAGTCCAGTCCGCCGGTTCTCTAGGTGCAGAGTCATGAGTCAGGCTGACGACCTGTTCACATACAGATGCCTTTCGTTACAGAAACGACCCAGGGACAAGATGAGTCTGTTACAGACTGGCAAATATAAATATCATCTTCCGGATCACACGGATCATCCGCTGCCATTTCCGCCACCTCCAGCATGATCCCACCACCAATCACATAGAATCATAGAATCATAGACGTTTACAGCATGGAAGGAGGCCATTTTGGCCCATCGTGCCCACTCCGGTCAACAAGAGACCATCCAGCCTCATCCCACTTTCCAGCTCTAGGTCCGTAACCCTGCAGGTTGCGGCACTTTAAGTGCACGTCCAAGTACTTTTTAAATGTGGTGAGGATTTCTGTCTCTACCACCCTTTCAGACAGTGAGTTCCAGACCCCCACAACCCTCTGCGTGAGGAAATTTCCCCTCAAATCCCCTATAAACCCTCAACTAATTACTTTAAATTTATGCCCCCTGTTTGTTGACCCCTCTGCTAAGGGAAATAGGCCCTTTCTATCCATTATATCTAGCCCACTCATAATTTTATACACCTCAATGAGGTCTCCCCTCAGCCTTCTCTGTTCCAAAGAAAACAAAACCAGCCTATCCAATCTGTCCTCATAGCTAAGATTTTCCACTCCTGGCAACATCCTCGTAAATCTCCTCTGTACCCTCTCCAGTGTAATCACGTCCTTCCTGTAATGCGGTGACCAGAACTGCACGCAATACTCCAGCTGTGGCCTAGCCAGTGTTTCCTCTCCCCACCTGCCTCAGCATTCCGAAGGGACCGCTCCCTCTGTGACACCCTGGTCCATTCCACAGTCACCCCCAGCACCCCCTCCCTATCTCATGGCACCTTCCCATGCAAGCACAGGAGATGCAACACCTGCCCTTTTACCTCCTCCCTTCCCACTGTCCAGGGCCCCAAATACTCCTTCCAGGTGAAACAGTGATTTACTTGTACTTCTTTCAATTTAGTATATTGTATTCGCTGCTTACAATGCGGTCCCCTCTACATTGGGGACACCAAACGCAGATTGGGTGACCGCTTTGTGGAACACCTCCGTTCAGTCCATGTGACTGAATATGGGGAAAATCCCAGCCCCAAGTCTCCCCTCCAGGATCCATGTCTGGCCAATCAGCAACCCTGCGGAGCTTCTTGGCTCAAACATCGGTTTACTGAGTCCCCCAGAGAAGCTTGAATCGGTTCTCATCTTCCGTTGGTGGCCATCTGATCTTAAAGCCAACTTGGATGTCAAAAAAGGCCATGCCTACCTCCCCCAGGAGGGTTGTCACTAGTTTCACAACCGATAAGTTGTAACTTTGGATTTTCACAACAGATATCAGCCGACTACCAGACTACTGTTGACTAATGACCAGAAGGCGATAATGTCTTGTTGGATATTTGCTTGTCTGTTTGTTCAACTGTGTTCTTGGCCTCTGTGTGTAACTCGGCTGTGATTAAGAGCTGAATGGAGAATGGGGTCAAGGTGGGTGAGTACGGTAGTGCAGTAATTATGCCCAAAATTCACCATCCCCGATGGGATGGTTACCGTAGAGTTTGGGTGGTCGATCGAAAAAATCGATCGGCCGCCGCGGTCGGGTATTTTTCCCTCCCCGAGCTATATTCACCTTGGGGAGGATTCCAGCGGTGTTCACTTCCGCTGGAAACGGCACGGTGAAGCCGCTGTAAAGGAAGGTTTCCAGTGACGAGCTCTGCAGCGTGCGGGCCGTTGAAAAGGGACTACCACAGCGAAATTCCTAGAGGAAAAGTTAGGACTTTTCCCGGCAGTGCCCCGATGCGGTGCTCGAACGCGACACCGCCGGGGCCATTTGACAGGTAAAAAATTTTCTTACTTATTATTGTTTTTATTTCATTTTCCAGCATGCATCTGCTGTATTTATCTTTTAATATAGTTTTATTAATTGTTTTGGTTCCATTAAACCTGCTGAGTGCTGCTCAGAGGTTTGCACATTCCCCTGTACTTTTGTACAACTTTCAGGTCTGACTTTTTAGTGGAGTCCTGTGGGCTGCAGAGACCTGCTTGGTAGGGTTCACCCTGAGGATGGGAGGAGTGTTGGGAGGACGACACCTCGTACACCTGCTCAGAAGCAGGGTGGCACGCAAGAGAAGGTGTCGCCGTCAACACTGTGCAGACAGGCAGCGGGCAAGGGAGGCAGCAGCCATGATTCGTTCATTCTGCGCCAGACCAGTGTGCCAGCGTCTTCACCGGCCCGAATCAGGATTGTGGTTGGCTGCTTGGGGACAAGTGATATCCCCTGTCCACTTGGCTGCTCACTCCTCTGTGGAACCCCAGGGTAGCGCCAGAGCATGCATACAATGACGCTCAAGTGTGGTCAGTCGAGCAGTGCATAGGCATTTTTAAACAGAGATTCCGGTGCCTGGACCGCACTGGTGGCATCTTACAGTACTCTCCTCAATGGTTCTCCATAATCGTTGTGGTCTGCTGCATGCTGCACAACCTGGCCATCAGGGGACAGCCGCTGGAGGTCGAGCAACTGAGGAGGAGGAGGAGGTACAGGAGGAGGAGCAGGTGCAGGAGGAGGAGAAGGCAGCACAGGAGGAGAAGGAGGAGGAGGCACAGGAGGAGGAGGCACAGGAGGAGGAGGAGGATCCTCATCACCCCAGAGCTAGGAGGCATGACCCATCGCCACACTGGAAGGGTCGGGTGCAGACTGGCCAGCACACTCCTGAGACGGTGCGTCCTCACATATACGGAGGTGCCTGACACCTCCTGTGCAATCTCCCTCCATGCATTATGAAATGTCTGTCTGTCAGGTCTCCCCACATCAGGAAACAGTATTCTTCTTCTGCCCTCCACACCGTCCATCAGTGTCTCCAGCTCCATATCAGTGAACCTGTTGGCTCTCCTTGCACCTCTTACACCAGCCATCCTTCCAAACTCCTTCCAACCTCCTTCCCCCTCAGGGCCTTGCTGCAAACCCTGGCCTTAAAGGCCAGGGAGCAGCTGGCTCATTAGAAACTCTTATCTCCATGCTGAATTTCTCAGTGGTGATAACGCTCAAATTAAGACAGCCACACCACTGAAAAATCCACTTTGGAAGGGTTCATTAGCACTGGAACCCATTTGTTCACTTGTGGAGCTGAATATGGGGTGGCCCAACACGTAAACAGAAGCGGGAATTAAAGAGTTAAACACATTTTAGATTAGGAAGGCAAAAACTTAATTTGCTGATGTGGCAAAATTAGCAAGTGCAACTGTAGGACATAGGTACAGTTCCTGTTATTCAGAGCTAAGGTCGTAGACCTAGGAAATGGCTTCCTGTTGTATTCAGAACTTAGAAATACATTCCTGTTAGTGGCAGGAGGCAGGATGCAGGATACATATGTTCATCCACAAGGAGGATGTGAAACAATTAACAAAGTTGAAATTAAACAATCTGTAACAAAGCGAAAAAAAATTGTCCCGCAGTAGAAAGACTGACCAATGATAATGTAATTGATGACTTTGCAAAGAATTCTGTATAAAAGAAGCAGCTCCTAAAGTGTTAGATGAGAATCGATGGGAAGGCATCCAATTAAGGAACTGGTGTGACCGTGTCTCCCTTGATCATGCAATTAAACAATTCTTTTCTCCACAACAGGCCTGTGTTGAGTGTCTTTGTCATACTCCACATCAAATGGCGTAGTCTGGCAGGACGCACCCAGGTGAAAGACAGAAGGACATTTGCAGACCAACAAGAGTGAGTACATTTTAAATACCACTCACTGCCGCAAAACGGTCGCCTGAGGTGTCCGAACTCGTGAGAAAGGTCTGTAATGGTGTAAAAGACTTGAGGATAGTTAAGAGATCACAATAGTAATTATCAAAGTGGGATTGGTTTCGTAGGTTTGTAATTGCAGACTCTAGGTTCGAGGAAACCAGGTTAAAGAAGACAACGAACCAATAGAGGGGTAGACGTACCAAAAATAGATGGCGTGCAAAGATATGTTAGATTAGGGACCGGGAGGTTCGCTGAGTAGGTATTTTGCCAATGACCATAAAAAATTGATAGTTACTATGTTAAGTGATGGGTGGGATCCCAAAGAAGACCCCGCAAAACAAAAATTATGGTGGGAGAAAGGCAAATAAACAGACGACCAAAGCAGATTTGATGGTGGTCAGTCAATGTTTGCAATATAAGGCCATGGCCAGGTCTCAATTAGAGAAATTGTGCAAATTAAGAGTAGGAGATAGAGTGGGTAGATCTAAGAAGAATATAACACTGACACAGAAGCTTCAGCTTTTGTGCCGAGGAAGAGAAAGATAAGCTTTGTTGAATGAAAGTGGTTGTGCGGAAGTTTTCTTGACTGTAGAATATTTGAGGTCGGAGTTAATGAATTTCCAGTTGTCTGAAAGCCGGTCTTTTAAAAGAGAAATAGTGTATCTGTGTCTTTGTTTTAGCTCCACCCACTTTTCCGGACAGTGAGCTAAAAGTTTTTAACCTTTGTAGTTTTGTCCTAGATGTGAGAATTTAAGAAAATGTGAAGAAGTTGAATTGTGTACCTAGAATTGAATGACACTTTAAGTTAGAAGCACAGATGTGGATTTATTTTGATGATAAGTTACGGAGCTAGGAAATGCACAAAGGATGGGTTTGTTTAACAAAAGATAAAACTTCAATTAAAAATGTGTGGCTCATTTTAAATCAATTAGAATCATAACAAAGTGTTGTCTTTTCAATTTGGTTCTTGCAAGCTGAGAAGCCCAAGTACTTGTGTTAAAAAAAACACGTAATCATTGATTACATTGGGTTGAAAGATAATAAATTTAGTCCATGAGTGAGATAAAGAAAGACATGGGCAGTCAAGGTCAGCGAACCTGTCGTGATGACAGGCAAAATTGTCCTACACACCAAACACACTCTGGTAGAAATGTTGAATACTGGAAAGCTCCGGGCTGTCTCCAATGTCCACCAAGCGAAGTGGGAAGCCGTTTTACTGGCCCACGATGAATCAGTAAAGATAATCAGAGACACCGGGGAAAACCCGGCAGAAGGAATCCTCACTAGGGGGGAGCCCCACGAGTGTAACGCCCTAGAATGGGAAGATTCCCCAGGGAATGTAAGTGAGGTAGCTCTCGAAAACCCAGACCTCACATTGTATGTGGGCGGATCCCGACGGTACGTCGACGGCCATCCATGTACGGGATGGGCGGTATTAAACCAGCATCTTGAGGTAGTGATGCAGGGTGCGCTGGATGGAGGCCTTTCAACCCAAGTAGCACAATTAATCGCACTGATGGAAGCCTTATTACTGGCAGAGGGAAAGACAGTGAATGTATGTACAGATAGCAGGTATGCCTTTGGGGTAGTACATGGACTACATGGTAGCATGGGGAAGGAGAGGGTTTGTTACTTCTGGCAGCAAGGCCATCAAACACGATGAACGTATAAAATTACTATTAGAGGCAGCCAGCAAACCAACTAAAGCAGCAGTGATAAAGGTAAAGGCCATCAATGAGTAGTGGACGAAATACAGCGTGGAAATAAGGCTGCAGACAATGCCGCCCGAGAAGCAGCCACATCTGCAGACATAAAGGTAGAGTCAGTCTGTAGCATTACCACAGAGGAGGACATAAGCATAGTTAAACTTCACACAGATATGAACGAGGAAGAAAGAGCAGGATGGGAGAGGAAGGGAGGATCACCTGGTATAAACTCTGTGTGGAGAAAGGACGGAAAGGTGTTGGCCCCTTCCTGCATTCAGCAAATGATCATCGAGTTACACCACGGCATTAACCATGCCGGGCGTAACAGCACCTTATCCAATATCTCACGGGAATGGTGGTGTCTGGGAATTGGGCACGATGTTGCTAAACATTGTCAGCACTGTGTTACTTACATCCAACATAATCCGGGAAAAGCGATAAAATAAGAATGGCGCACCAACCCCGCCCATGGGGACCATGGGAAAACATACAGATTGATTTTACTGGGCCCCTAATAAACTCCAGTGGAAGTACTGCTTGGTGATTATTGGCCAGTTTACAAGGTGGGTGGAAGTATTCGCCACCCGCAATTGCACCGCAACCACAGTAGCCCGTATATTAGTGGAAGAGGTAATTCCTAGATTAGGGATTCCCATTCAGATAGATTTGGACCAAGGGACCCATTTCACAGGAAAGATAATGAAGGAAACTTGTAAAATACTGAACATTAAGCAGAAATTCGACATCCCCTACCATCCCCAGAGTTCTGGAATAGTAGAAAGAATGAATAGAACCCTCAAAACCTCCCTGAGTAATGCAATCCAGGGAACCGGACAGGACTGGCCGGAACTCCTGCCCACCATATTGATGAGACTGTGTGCTACACTGAACCACACAACAGGACTCACCCCTTATGAACTAGTGACTGGACGAGCAATGAAAGTCCCTGAGGGAATAGTTACAGGAGGAGTAGAGTTAGGGCCTTTACGTGATAGAATTAAGCTGTATGTGATGGAACTGAGTAGGCAGTTGAAAGGTATGCGACAGGAAGTGCGAGATAAGCAGGAAGAGGAAGACGAGGATAAAGGAACAAAACCCCCTGTGGTAGTACCTGAGGTGGGGGCAAGGGTAATGGTTCAGGTATTATCACAAAAACCTGGATTCGCCCCTCGACAGATTATTAGCGGAGACACGTGTGCATGCATAAATATGAAAGGTGGAGGCCAATGGAAACATTGGTCCCAGCTGAAAGAATATAAGGAGTGGAGGGATTATTGATAGATGGACTTTTCAGGGGATTAGGATTAATATTTGCAATACTAGGGGTACTTGCCATAATAAAATGGACCTGGGAAAGGTCACATGCCCGGAGAAACGGTGCAAACAATCTTGTAGAAGTAGAAATGGTAAGAATCTAACTAAAAGCTTGGAATATCCAGGACCTGTTTTAACAACAAAATGCATATAAACGTGATCACCACTGCCCTAATTCTACAAGGACAAGGAAGAAACTCGTAGCCCATCACCTGCCCCAGAGGAAATACAAGTTGTGACAATCATACAGGAGGGGGAATGATGTTCCTGTGTATGAGGAAAACTCCAAGGTGCCCTCATATAACAAAGGGGGCCAAAGGGGGGTTAGTAATGAAATACACGAAGGAAAAAAATACACTTTGGAATATGCCAGAAGATAATCACGATATTTCTAAATCCGAAAGATTTAATGATCCTCAGTTCCTGCGGGTCAAAAACAATAAGCACAATAAAAGGGAAGGTTAGACAAAAAAGGGAGATATTAGAAATGATAGCCACGGTAAACGCTATAGATCTCCAGATGGTAGAAGAGCAGGTTGACACTTTCACCCAAACCCTAAGAGAGTTGCCGGAAAGGGGAAATGATAATGAGAAAACGCAGGCCCAATTGGGAGATGGAGCCGAACGAGAATTGTTACAAGTGGCCCATACACTAAGGAATCATGCCAAGACAATTAACTTAATAAACACGAACCAAAAGTACAATACTGAAAGCGGACGAAATGCCGCGGTATGCGCCGGGTATGGAGCATGGATGATAAGTACAGTAGAACATAACTTAGAACAGCTACAAAATGGGGAGGTCCCAGATTGGGTAACCAATGATGTATTCAGGGAATGGACCTTGAGAAAAAGGCAAACAGACGCCTGTGAAATCAGACGAAACAGCCATGCATAAGGTCCTAAAAATAAATGTGTAACTGGTCATCAGAATATAATTGGATTTGTACTGTCAATTCCACAACATGATATGACCAAGGGAAACCTATTATATAAAGTTGACAATATAGGAGAAATAAGAAACCAAACATGGGTCAGATACCACAAACTGCACCAATACGTTATTAAGAAGGGAGATGATACCAAGGGTGTGTGCATTAAAGATTGTTATAAGAATAACCAGGTTGTTTTGTGCTGAGAACATCTCAAATTTGATCAAGATGACTGTGGATACAGTAGTACAGACAGATGCGTCCTGAGCATAACCCTGCTGATGCTGGATTTCGAGACAACAGCAGCACCACGAAGTAACGAGAAATGGTGTGTCAGCACCACAGCCACTAACATGACTGTGGGAGGAGTAAGGCACTGCCCCATCACTACCACCGACTTTTGCTTTACGACCAGAAAAGAGGTTAATGTTCAGGAACATATTATATACACAGAATTAAAAGAAGAGACTATCAGTGGAATGGTGGTAGACACTATAAAGGCATGGTACGAGGGCTTCGAAGAGCCTAAGCGAAAACTTATTCCCAAACTAAGTGAGGAATAGACAGTGTTGGAGAAGAGTGTCTGTGAGCAACAACAAAAATACATCATCTAGATGAAAGAGATTGTTGAGCTGCAAAAGGACACAAAGAAAGTACTCGCCAATCAACCCCGATATTCACAACTATGGGATTTTGGACAATGTTCATGTGCACCCTTGGATAAGAATTGTGTCACATGTATTAGTGATAGTGCAGATGTTGGTTATACTTATGTTACTGTTTGAATGGTGCTTTCGATGTAGGACGAGAAGGATGAAAGCGCTGGTAAAAGCCGCTCAGAAATACGAAAGGAAGCCTTCGCTGAAAATAGGTAACTGGGGAGATGAACCAAACCAACACGAATACCTGATATGAGACGTGTTTGTCCCAATCCTATCGCCTGATCAATGAAATCGGGATGGGAGACACACGAGTCTAGTAAGGTAAAAGAATTGGTTATGGTGGGTTAATAGAATAACCATGTGACCAAAGTGGGGATTGAAGTTAGAATTAAAGAGTTAAACATGTTTTAGACTAGGAAGGCAAAAACACAATTTGCTGATGTGGCAGAATTAGCAGGTGCAACTGTAGGACAATGGTACAGTTCCTGTTATTCAGAGCTAAGGTCATAGACTGAGGAAGTGGCTTCCTGTTGTATTCAGAACTTAGAAATAAATTCTTGTTAGTGGCAGGAGGCAGGATACCTATGTTCCTAAGGAGGATGTGAAACAATTAACAAAGTTGAAATTAAACAATCTGTAACAAAGCGAAAAAAATTGTCATGCAGTAAGAAGACTGTCCAATGATAATATAAATGATAATTTTGCAAAGAATTCTGTATAAAAGAAGCAGCTCCTAAAGTGTTTGACGAGAATGATTGGGAAGGCATTCAGTTAAGGAACTGGTGTGGACCGTGTCTCCCTTGATCAAGCAATTAAACAATTCTTTTCTCCACAACAGGCCTGTGTTGAGTGTCTTTGTCATACTCCACATCAGCGCTAATGGCCACAAAAAGTCAGCGGTACTGAATTTTGGGCCCAAAATCTCAACATAAAAGAAAAAGAAAGACTTAGAAATATATAGCGCCATTTACAACCACCGGATATCTAAAAGCACTTTACAGCCAATGAAATACTTTTTGGAGCGTAATCACTGTTGGAATGTGGGAAACATAGCAGCCAATTTTCGCACAGCAAGCTCCCATAAACAGCAATGTGATAATGACCAGATAATCTGTTTTTTTGTTATGTTGACTGAGGGATATAAATATTGGCCAGGACATTGGGGGTAACTCCATTGCTCTTCTTCGAAATAGTGCCATGGGATCTTTTACGTCCACTTGAGAGGGCAGACGGAGCCTCGATTTAACGTCTCATCCAAAAGACGGCACCTCTGACAGCGCAACACTCCCTCAGCACTGCACTGGGGTGTCAGCCTAGATTTATATGCTCAAGTCCCTGGAGTGGGACTGGAACCTACAATCTTCTGCCTCAGAGGCACAGCTGATACATGGGCAGTTTTGAGAATTTGAATTCAGATAATGATTTCTGGAAATAATAAAAATCTTGTATCAGTAAAAGTGGCCATTAAGCCATCAGATTGGCGTAAACACCCGACTAGTTCACTAATGTCCTTAAGGTAAGGGAACCCGCCGTCCTTAACCAGTCTGGTCTATATATGACTCCAGTCCCACAACAAAGTGGCTATCCTTAGTTGAATCAAACTGATCCAGTAGAAAGCCCACCATTGCATCCTGAGTGCAACTAGGGATCTAAATGCCAGCCTTTCCAACAAAGTCCACATCCGAAGAAATCATTTTAAAAAGCTGGACTCCCTCACTTCACAGTGCTGGTGTTGCCACACAGTTATAGATTTAATACTCGCTGCTTTTGGTTACGGGGAAGGAGTCCTTTGTATTGTGTTCCTAACACAGATGAGACTGCAAACAGGGAAGTTAAAGTAACAGTGACCTCAGTCTTTATTAAGACACTCCAGAGTGAGGAACAGACCTTTGGGGCCGGCTTATATACAGTGCTCCCAAGGGATGTTGGGATCCCTTGGGACTTTAGGGGACGCACTCCCTGGTGGCGGAACATGGGAGTGCATACTTTACAGATACACAACATCACTCCCCCCGCAATTCAAAGTGAAAACTATTTACAAGGTGAGGCGGTCGGGAGCCTTTCTTTTCCTGGTGGATCGCCTCGGTACAAATGTCTGTTTTGGTGTGTTGGCAGCATCCTCGCTGGGCTGGCCCTGCAGGGCTACTGGGTGAGCCTGGCCTTGCTGGGCTGTTGGGCGTGATGGGTTCAATTTCCTGGTGCGGGGTGGTGACGCTGATCCTTTGGATGTGTGTTGTGGGCTCAAAAAAGATGGTGTCTGCTGTGGGTTGGTCAGGGCAGTCTGTGAACTGCAGCCTCGTTTGGTCCAGGTGCTTTCTGCAAATATGTCCATTGTCTAGTTTGACTACAAACACCCTACTCCCTTCTTTAGCTATCACCGTGCCCGCGATCCATTTGGCACCATGTCCATAGTTTAGCACATACACAGGGTCATTCAGATCAATTTCCCGTGACACAGTGGCGCGACCATCATTTACATTTTGTTGCTGCCGCCTGCATTCTATCTGATAATGCAGGTTGGAGTGGACCTGCGAGAGTCTGGTTTTAAGTGTCCTTTTCATGAGTAGCTCAGCCGGGGGCATCCCTGTGAGCGAGTGGGGTCTCGTGCGGTAACCGTGCAGTACTCGGGACAGGCGGGTTTGGAGTGAGCCTTCTGTGACTCGTTTAAGGCCCTATTTGATTGTTTGTACTGCCCACTTTGCCTGCCCATTGGATGCTGATTTAAATGGTGCCGAGGTGACATGTTTGATCCCATTGCAGGTCATGAATTTGTTAAATGTGGCACTGGTGAAACATGGCCCGATGTCACTGACCAGTATGTCAGGCAGACCGTAGGTGGCAAACATGGCCCTCAGGCTTTCAATGTTGGTGGTGGCGGTGCTTTCTGACATTATTTCACATTCAATCCATTTTGAGAAAGCATCCACCACCACCAGGAATATTTTACCGAGAAACGGGTCCGCATAGTTGACATGGATCCTCGACCATGGTCTGGAGGGTCAGGACCACAAACTTAGTGGTGCCTCTCCGGGCGCATTGCTCAACTGAGCACACACATGGCATTGCCGTACACAGGACTCTAAGTCAGAGTCGATGCCGGGCCACCGCACGTGGGATCTGGTTATCGCTTTCATCATTACTATGCCCGGGTGTGTGCTGTGGAGATCCGAGATGAACGTCTCCCTGCCCTTTTTGGGTAGCATTACACGGTTACACCACAGCAGGCAGTCTGCCTGAATGGACAGCTTGTCCTTTCGCCGCTGGAACGGCTTGATTAGCTCTTGCATTTCAACGGGGATGCTGGCCCACCTCCCATGTAGTACACAGTTATTTACTAGGGACAGCAGAGGATCGTGGCTGGTCCAAGACCTAATCTGGCAGGCCGTGACAGGTGATTTATCTTTTTTAAACCCTTCCGTGACCATCAACAAGTCTGCGGGCTGCGCCACCATCAACAAGTTTGCAGGCTGTGCCATTTCCACCCATGTGGTGGGCAATGGTAGCCAACTGAGAGCATCCGCACAGTTCTCGGTGCCTGGCCTGTGGCGGATGGTATAGTTATACGCTGATAGAATGAGTGCCCACCTTTGTATGACAGCTGAGGCATTAGTATTTATCCCCTTGTTTTCAGCGAACAGGAATATGAGAGGCTTGTGAGCGGTTTCCAGCTGAAATTCGAGGCCAAACAGGTACTGATGCATTTTCTTTACCCCGAACACACATGCTAATGCCTCGTTCTCAATCATGCTGTAGGCCCTCTCAGTCTTAGACAAGCTCCTGGAGGCATAGGCGACAGGTTGCAACTTCCCCGCAACGTTAGCTTGTTGTAATACACACCCGACTCCGTACGACGACGCATCACATGCTAACACAAGTCTTTTACACGGGTCATACAACACAAGTAGCTTGTTGGAGCATAAAATGTTTCTGGCTTTCTCAAAAGCAATTACTTGTTTTTCTCCCCATACCCAGTTCTCACCTTTACGTAATAACACATGTAGCTCTAAGAGGGTGCTTAACCCCGGTAGGAAGTTACCAAACTAGTTGAGGAGTCCCAGGAACGACCGCAGCTTCGTGACGTTCTGTGGCCTGGACGCATTCCTGATAGCCTCTGTCTTGGCGTCTGTGGGCCGAATGCCGTCCGCCGTGATCTTTCTCCCCAAAAACTCCACTTCTGTTGCCATGGAGAAGCATTTCGACCTCTTCAGCCGCAGCCATACGTGATCCAGTCGCTGGAGGAATGCCTCCAGGTTTTGTAGGTGCTCGACGGTGTCCCGACCCGTGACCAAAATGTTGTCCTGAAAAACCACCGTGCGTGGTACCGTCTTGAGTAGGCTTTCCATGTTTCCCTGGAAGATCGCTGCAGCCAACCGAATTTCAAATGGGCATCTGTTGTAGATGAACAGTCCCTTGTGCGTTTTGATGCAGGTGAGGCCCTTTGAAGACTCCTCCAGCTCCTGCATGTAGGCCGAAGTCAGGTCGAGCTTGGTGAACGTCTTGCCTCCTGCCAGCGTTGCAAATAGGTCATCTGCCTTAGGTAGCGGGTATTGGTCCTGTAGCGAGAAACAATTAATAGTTACTTTATAATGGCCGCAAATCCTGACCGTAGCATCACTTTTGACTACTGGAACAATTGGGCTGGCCCAATCGCTGAATTCCACTGGGGACATGATGCCCTCGCGTTGCAGCCTGTCCAGTTCGATTTCCACTCTCTCCCTCATCATGTGAGGTACCGCTCGTGCCTTGTGGTGAATGGGTCATGTCTCTGGGACCAAGTGCATCCGCACCTTCGCCCCGGAAAAGTTTCCAATGCCTGGCTCAAAAAGGGAAGGAAATTTGTTAAGAAACTGGGTACATGAGACATCATCGACATGTGATAGCGCTTGGATGTAATCCCAGTTCCAGCAGATTTTGCCCAGCCAGTTCCTTCCAAGCAGTGTGGGGCCATAGCCCGGGACAATCCAGAGTGGCAGTTTGCGCACCGTGCCCTCGTAGGTGACCTTGACCATGGCATTGCCCAGGACAGTGATGAGCTCTTTGGTGTACATTCTCAGTTTCATGTGGATGGGGCTCAGGGCTGGTCTGAGTGCCTCGTTGCACCACAGTCTCTCAAACATCTTTTTACTCATGATGGATTGGCGCACCAGTTTCCAGTTCCATGGCTACGGGTAAGCCATTCAATTTTACATTTAGCATTATAGGTGGACATTTCTTTGAAAATGTGTGCACCCCATGTACTTCAGCATCTGCCTCCTCTCTCTGAGGCTGGAAATTGCTTTGATCCACCATGGACCAATCTTCCTTTGCCACGTGGTGGTTAGCAGGTTTTGCAGAGCTTGCAGATCATCTGCAAGCTCGTTGGGGTTGCCCCATTGTTCCACAGCTCTTGCAAACATATCCTTTGAAGCGGCATGAATAGGCTGAATGGAAGCCTCCACAATGCCAGCAAGGTGTGAATTGCCTTGCATTCATCCTTTGTTGCGGACTCTGAGTCATCTGGGTCACCTGAGGCCTGCTGGCAGTTGCAGACTCGTGGTTTCTGCCCTGTATATTTCTGCTCTCAAACACAGTTCCAGTTATTTTATGAACATTGCTAGCATTTGTACGCTGAGAGATTTGTTTGGTGTTATCACTGGTGGACATAAACGCCTGTGCTATCGCAATGGCCTTACTGAGGGTCGGTGTCTCTACAGTCAAAAGTTTTCGTAGGATGGTCTCGTGGCCAATGCCCAGTACAAAAAAGTCTCTGAGCATCTGCTCCAGGTAGCCATCAAACTCACATTGTCCTGCAAGTCGCCTTACCTCGGCAACATAGCTCGCCACTTCCTGACCTTCAGATTGCTGGCACATGTAGAACCGATACCTCGCCATCAGCACGCTCTCCCTCGGATTAAGATGCTACCGAACCAGTGTACACAGCTCCTCATACGACTTATCTGTGGGTTTCACCGGAGCCAGATGATTCTTCATGAGGCTGTAGGTCGGTGCCCCACAGACTGTGAGGAGGACCACTTTCCTTTTTGCAGCGCTTCCTTCTCCGTCCAGCTCGTTGGCTACAAAGTACTGGTCTAGCCGTTCGACATAGGCTTCCCAGTCCTCACCCTCCGAGAACTTCTCCAGGATGCCCACAGTTTGCTGCATCTTTGCGTTGGATTCGTGTACTCCTCGCCAGTTATTGTGTTCCTAACACAGATGAGACTGCACACAGGGAAGTTAAAGTAACAGTGACCTCAGTCTTTATTAAGACACTCCAGTGAGGAACAGGCCTTCGGGGCCGGCTTACATACACTGCTCCCAAGGAATGCTGGGATCCCTTGGGACTTCAGGGAATGCGCTCCCTGGTGGCGGAATATGGGAGTGCATGCTTTACAGATACACAACATTTTGTTAGTGGGAGTTGATGGGTTGTTGATAAAGGTGAAAAGCTGCCCCTCGGATTTGAAGGGTTTTAGCAAGATGGATCTAACCCTCAATTTTCTATTCTCATTAAAGATTTGGACATTTGCATTTCTTTTATCAATGCAGTGGGCCTCAGTGCCCCTGGGCTCAGGAGGAGAGAGTTGAGCCCAAGTACCCATGCTTGGTTGTGATGCCTTCCACACTCGAATAGCCTGCTCTGCTGCGTCCCCTAACCCTGCCCCACACTCATCACCTGGGAACATACATAAAGAACAATACTTGGGATGAGGTGCCTGAGAGCCAGTGTGTGTGGAACTGTACCTTAGCAAGAGAGAAAATCGCTCAGCCCATCACTCATTCTAAAACTTTCCTAAATGATTCAGCTATCCCCTTCCACAGCCTCCGCCCCCAGAAAAAAAATCCATGACAACAAACTCCCTGGTTCGTGTGTTTTGTGTTCTGTAAAAGGTAGGGCTTAGGTCTATTTCTGATGTTTTGCTGACTCCGGTAAAGGTTTGACATTAATTGGATATGTGTGCTCTTATTTCAAAGAATTACAAGCAAAGTAATTACTTACGAGCTTTGTGCAGTGTGACAATCCGACCTAAAGAGGGCATCTTGAGACAGGATAAATAGCATGGCACGAAGTGAAGAGGCTGATCACAGTAATGGGAGGGAGAGATGGACACTGAACAAACAGCTTACTGAATTGGGCTGGCTAATATAATTGGACTTGAACTTGGTTATTGCACAATTAATTAATCATTAATCATTGTTTCCTTCTATCCCAAGCATCTCGCCGGTAATGAGCATCCTATGTAAAAAGAAAGACTTGCATTTATATAGCACCTTTTACACCCCACGACATCTCAAAGTACTTTACAGCCAATGACGTACGTTTGAAGTACAGTTATAACATAGGAAAAAGCAGCAGCCAGTTTGCATACAGCAAGATCCCACAAACACCAATGTTATAATGACCAGGTAATTTGTTTTTTTCTAGTGATGTTGTTTGAGGGATAAATATTGACCAGGACACGAGACAGAACTCCCCAGCTCTTCTTCAAAAAGTGGCATGGGATCTTTTGCGTCCACCTGAGAGAGCAGACGGGGCCTCGGTTTAATGTCTCATCTGAAAGATAGCACCTTCGACAGTGCAGCGGAGCTCAGTCATGTAATGGAGCGTCAGCCTATATTTTGCACTCAGGTTTCTGGAGTCCATGTGCAAGTACATTTAATTTCCATTTATTTAAACCCCAGTCAAATCTCTCCTATCATTCTTCTGGGCAAGTACCAGTGAGGAGGGCTGTAAAAGGTCTATAGTAACACTGTGTGAATGGGTGACAGGGAGTTGCAGATTGCTCCTGTCTGATTTACTTCCTCCCTGATGTCGAGTGTTCCCTCCAGTGCTAAGACACTATAAAATGAATCACGTTACAGAATACAAATTTCAAAATATGTCAACAACAACACTTGTATTTATTCAACCCCTCGAACATAGGAAAATACCCCAGGCACAGAGGGACGTATTAAGGGTGCCTCGGGCCCCTGGCAGCACCCCGCCATGGGCCTCCTATTCCCATTCACATCCTGCAGTAAATGACATTAGTGAACTAAGTCACTATGCTGAGTACGCATCAGGTCAAGGTCAGGTCAGGTCCACATCACAGATTATATTCTCATTGATACTATGACGACACTCATTTAATATTTTATTGGACTAGATTTTCCCTAAAGGCCCTCAATGCCCGATTGCCCGCTGAGAGGAACCACTCACGTTCGGTGAGAAAAGCTGGCGAGAATTTCCATTTTTATGAATAAAGTAAGTAAAACTGATCGCCGGCGAGAAAAAGGGCATCGCACACTCATTGTCGACGGTTTTCTCGGGGGTAAGTGGAAAGTTTGCAACATGGGCGGTCGTTACCGGAATGGACGGTAAGTACCAAAATTTAGTCCGAGGCTGCGGTGGGGCATGGGAGTGGGGGGGGGAACTTAAAAAAAACATTCATTAAAAAAAACATACAAAGCACTCCCAAGACAGTTTTACACCTAATCGCCATTTAAAAATGTATTAAAAATAAATAAAGAACATTTAACTTACCTTACTTTGCAGGGTACTCACCTACCGCCCTGTTTAAGCAGCTTTTACAGGGCGGGTCTCTCAGCGATCTGGATGTCGCGGTTGAGACCAAACTTATACCCTGGTGATTGTCCTCGGCATTGCACGTGGGCATTTTGTTCCCGGCGGGCGACTTCAGATGTGGACGATACCAAGGAAAAAACGTACGTGCAAATTCTCGCCGGGAAGAAAACGCTGAGAAAATTATCGACAATGAAGCTGAAAGTCTGGCCCATTATGTTTCCAAACAATCAAACCGACACCTTGATGAAACCTTGTATAAACAGTAAACAACAGCGCTTTAATTTTTTTAAATCCTTACTTTTTGAAACTAAATCGACAATGACAACAATTTGGGAAAAGACAGCCCAATTTTTTTTGCAGAGCATCATTTGTCATTTGCATTCCATTTTCTCCACAGAGGCAACGACAAATATAACATTACATTGGTCATTTTCTAGATTTTTGTCTGCTAAACTCATCAATGATTTTCAAGAAGTCAATTCCTCTCAGTACTTTGCTCTCGATGCTCATGATTGAAAGACTACTAAGTCGATCTTGTCCCATTCATTTCCTGACCTCATTCTTGATGTGTTTTACTTTTGAGAAGTGGCTTTGCCCCGCTCTTGCTACGTCACTTATGTCAATACTGTTTACCCTTCCCTTTAATCCCACCCTGTATGGGCCCCACTCTAGGTTTGTGTCCGGGGCGAATGCCCCATCCCCTCCACTCCCCCCTCCCACCCACCTTAATCCGTCTCTGCAGGCACTTCAAAGATGCATACGAAGTAAACAGACGTTAAGTCAAAGAAGGAGATATTAGGAAGGACGACGTTGGTCAAAGAGGTGGGTTAGAAAGAAAGTCTTAAAGAAGGAGAAGGCATATGCAGTTAGGGAAGGAATTCGACAATGTTGGGCCCGGGCAGCTGATGGTGCAGTCACCAGTGTTGGGTGAAAGGGTAGGGTCCACAGGGGTAACCATGAGCTTCTGTTCACTTGCCACTTTAATTCTTCATTCTTTTCCGTCCTCGGCCTCCTGCACTGTTTCAACAAAGGTCAACGCAAGCTCGAGGAACAGCACCTCATCTTTCGTTTCGGCACTTCACAGCGTTTCAGCCTCAACATCGAGTTCAGCAATTTCAGACTGTAAGCACCGCTCCCATTTTCTCAGACAGCAGATGTTGGGAATGATTCTGCCGTTGTCATTTACACCCCCTCTGGACCCGCCTTTTGTTTCTTCACTTGTCCCATTGCCATTCCCTTGCACCAGCATCCCTTTTTGTCATTCACTCTCTCCTTCCTTCCAACGTATCACAGATCTTCCCTTTTGTTTTTTCCACCCCCTTCCCGCTTTTCCCCTGCCTCTGTATTTGCTTGCAAACTGTTAAATCTCCAACTTGCCCCAGTTCTGACGAAGGGTCATCGACCTAAACGTTAATTCTGTTTCTCGCTCCACAGATGCTGCCTGACCTGCTGAGTGTATCCAGCATTTTCTGTTTTTATTTCAGCTCTTCCAGCACCCGCAGTATTTTGCTCCTGTTGTGGGACAAACTAAGGGAGAGAGTAATAGAGCAGGTCTGGTTTTCTGACTATTAACTGTTACTTCACTCATGGCATTTATTTCATTGATCCCACGGGAAGGGAAATTTATAATCCTGCCTCCTGAATAAAGGATCGTTCAATGGCGATAAGTGACCAGTGCCCACAGTGTGTGAAGTGCAGCTTTGTGACAAGCTAGAAAATAGGCCAGCACCAAGATAGCTCGGTTAACAGGATCCTAATGGATTCTATATAAAAGGAAGGTAATTAAAGAACAGCTCACTACCTAAATATTTCCTTGTTGGTGCTGTGGGTAGCACAGCACTATTTCAAGGCAAAGAGTTCAAGCTAAAAGACCTATGTGTATCAGTTGTTCTGTGTGCAATGCTTGTTGATGGGTTCAGTCTGCCTGTAAATGAGAATTTATTGGAGAAAGATAAGACCTTGACACTGATCAGTAGCCCCAAAGAGCACGATGGAACTCCCCATTTATACAGCTCTAAGACAATTTTTGTTGTCACACAGACAAACTTAACCCTTTTCAGTCAAGACAGGCCGTGGGCCTCATTGCATGAGCTTGTGTTTTGTTGTATTAAAATTAATGAGCCAATTTCTAATCGACACAGAGCACACTGAGCAGGAATGATAAACACTAACATGAAGCCTCCTTTCATTCGTGACTGATCCACACCAGTCAAAGTGGAGTCACTTAAAAAAAAAAGCCCCTAACATAGAGAGGTGTTAATTCAAGTCAGAGAAGAGGCCAAAAAATGAAGTAATACTTTTTGGATATTATGGTGAGCACTGGCTGCACATGCCATGAGAGACATTTTGCGGACGCTTTTCCCACAAACCCCCAGCAGTCTAGTCTCTCCTATTTGCAGAGCAGGCTCGAGGGGCTGGCTGACTGGCCTACTCCCCTTAATATGTTCCCATTTCTTCGAGGAAGGATTTCTGGTTCGACTCAGATAAAGTTCTTGCTCTTGTTTCATGTCTTGTTCCATACACTTGCCCCTCTGCCAACTGCTCCCTTGATAGACATTCTTGCTAAGTGGCAGAATAACACCGATGAGACATTCCTTAAAGCCAGCTGACAATAACGCCTTGCATTTATATATCGTATGCCGGACACAAGACTCCCAAAGCAAGTGCTCTACTCGGAACTCCTACACGGCAAGCGAGCACCTGGTGGGCAGAGGAAACGTTTCAAGGACACTCTCAAAGCCTCCTTGATAAAGTGCAACATCTCCAGCGACACTTGGGAGTCCCTGGCCAAAGACCGCCCTAAGTGGAGGAAGAGCATCTGGGAGGGCGCTGAGCACCTCAAGCCTCGTCACAGAGAGCATGCAGAAACCAAGCACAGGCAGCGGAAGGAGCGTGCAGCAAACCAGACTCCCCACATACCCTTTCCTTCAATGCCTATCTGTACCACCAGTGACAGAGACTGTAATTCCCATATTGGACTGATCAGTCACCTGAGAACTCACTTTTAGAGCGGAAGCAAGTTTTCCTCAATTTTGAGGGACTGCCTATGATGATGATGATGATGCATTTATATCGCAACTTCAACATAGTGAAACGTCCCGAGGAGCTTAACAGGGTTGTAATCAGGAAAAAACTAACACCGAGCCAAAGAAGGAGATATTAGGATACATGGCCAAATGCTTGGTCAAAGCAATAAGAGCATCTTAAAGGAGGAGAGAGACGTGGAGAGGCATTGAGGAGGTTTGGGAATGAATTCTGGAGCTTAGGGCTTAGACAGCTGAAGGCACGGCTGCCAATGGTGCGATGAAGGAAATGGGAGATGCTCAAGAGGCCAGAGCTGGAGGAATGCAGAGATCTCGCAGGATTGTGGGGCTGTAGGAGGTTACAGAGATAGGGAGGGGCGAGGCCATGGAGGGATTTGAACATGGGGATAAGAATTTTAAAATCAGCCAACTGAAGTAACCAAGCACATTCCTACATATCTGCTGCTGCCCCAGCCTGCTGCTGCAATCTTCAGCCAGAACTGTCTTTTTGAAGGCTGCACTCACTCTAATTTTCTTGCACCCCACCAGACTACTCCCATTTTACTCCAGTTTTACTGCCAATAACTACTCCAATGGATGTGCAACTGAGATAATGCACTAAACTCGAGTACAAAAGGCTTTCAGACCATCAGCAAGTGCAACTTTTATCTCTCATTTGGCACAACTCACTCCGTGGAAATTTAGGAGTCAAGGGTTATGGGGAGCGGGCAGGGAAGTGGAGTTGAGGCCAAGATCAGATCAAACATGATCTTATTGAATGGCGGAGCAGGCTCGAGGGGCCAAATGGCCTACTCCTGCTCCTATTGCTTATGTTTTTATATTATCTTGATGAATATTTGGCTAAATACATTTTTATAACTTTATAGGCAGGTATTTGGGAGTGTTTGGCTATCTTTATTCTGATTGTATTTGGGTAAACTTATTTGAGGAGTTAAGTGATGCAGAATTTACAGTATAGAAACAGACCATTCAGCCCCACAGATCTATGCCAGGGTTATGCTCCACACAAGCCTTTGCCTACCCTACTTCATCTCACCCTATCAACAGCTCATTATATGAATTGAGTACATTTATCCTGGGGATATTTAGATAACTTTCTTTATTGGTTATTTGGCTATTTCTTCAGAGTATTTGGGGAATTTTTTTTTTGGTGATTTTTTAAGGGGGACATTTTGTGACTATTTTTAGAGCAGGGTCTTATATAGAGCCTTGGTGAGACCACACCTGGAGTCATCATTGTATCACCATCATAGGCAGTCCCTTGGAATCGAGGAAGACTTGTTTCCACTCCTGAAGTGAGTTCTTTGGTGGCTGAACAGCCCAATACGAGAGCCGCAGTCCCTGTCACAGGTGGGACAGATAGTCGTTGAGGGAAGGGATGGGTGGGGCTGGTTTGCTGCACGCTCTTTCCGCTGCCTGCACTTGATTTCTGCCTGCTCTCGACATAGAGACTCGAGCGGTCAGCGCCTCCCAGATGCACTTTCTCCACTTAGGGCGGTCTTTGACCAAGGACTCCCAGGTGTCAGTGGGGATGTTGCACTTTATCAGGGAGGCTTTGAGGGTGTCCTTGTAACATTTCCGCTGCCCACCTTTGGTTCATTTGCCATGAAGGAGCTCCACTTGCTTTGGGAGTCTCGTGTCTGGCATGCGAACTATGTGGCCTGCCCAGCGGATCTGCTCAAGTGTGGTCAGTGCTTCAATGCTGGGGATGTTGGCCTGGTCGAGGACGAGGACACCTGGAGTACTGTGTACAGTTTTGATCTCCTTACCAAAGGAAGGATATATTTGCCTTAGAGGGAGTAAAAGTAAGGTTCACTAGACTATTTCCTGGGATGAGGGAAGAGTGAGTAGAATAGGCCTATATTCTCTGGAGTTTGGAAGAATAAGTTGATCTCATTGAAACATTTTAAATTCTTACAGGGCTTGACAGGGTAGATGCAGGGAGGATGTTTCCTCTGGCTGGGGGTCTAGAACCAAGGGTCATCGTCTCAGAATAAGAGGTCTGCCATTTAGGACTGAGATGAAGAGAAATTTCTTCACTCAGAGGGTGGTGAATCTTTGGAATTCTCTACCCCGGAGGGCTGTGGAGGCTCAGTCGTTAAGTAGATTCGGACAAAGATCAATAGATTTTTTAATATTAAGGGAATCGAGGGATATGGGGATTGGGCTGAAAGGTGGAGCTGATGTAGAAGATCAGCCATGATCCTATTGAATGACAAAGCAGGCTCAAAGGGCCGAGCGACCTACCCCTGCTTCTATTTCTTAGATTCTTATGTTTTTATCGAGTATTTGGTGAAGGTTATTTCTTGGATTCGGCCATTTTTTAGGGTAAATGAGTCCATTAACTTTGAGGGTATTTGAGTAAGTTTATTATTTTGATGGGCACTCGGATACTTTCCTTTCGATGATATTGAGACCTTATAATTGGGATGTATTTCTGTAAGCTGCAGGTAATTGAACAAGTTTGTTTAGGGGGGCATTTGATGTAACTATTTTGAGGGAGTTGTGTGGAGTATTATTTTGAGGTAAGTTTATCTTATGGGGTTATTTTTTCTGTTTCAATGGAGATGCAAATCAGACGAGTTCTATTAGGAGCAAGCAGCCCGCCAGTTTACAGATCAAGCAGTGAAGGTTGAAAATGACACCCCCCCAGAGTCTCTTCCCCTCCTTGTGACCACAGCGCAGCTTGGATGAGTGAATCAACACGCTAAGGTGAAGTCATGGACACCGACACACCCGGTGCAGCCCTCTAATGTGCAGACGCTGCTGGGATTAGGTGCGATCTCACACTGCATGAAAACTGTGACTTGGCACTGTGCTATCAAGGCCCACAGTAGCTGACCGTCCTCTCTGAAAGGGGATGCTGCAGCTCGCTAGCTGTCTGAGCTTTCTCTGGCTGTTCATGACATTTGTGAATGCTTTAATTGGGTTACAGCCTTGGAACATCATCACCTGGTCGTCATTGCTCAATACGCCCAAAGCCCGCAGTTTGATTGCGGCCTTGAGTCACACTCTCACATGTCTATTTACCCAAGTCTGCATTGTGTGTTTCCTTCGGCTATTCAATAAATGTCACCAACAGGCCATTTCATTGTGAAATCTTTGATCCTGCATGCACAATGAAGTGACTGTGCACAAGATTGAAAAACAAAATCACTCTCGAGACTTTCGGACAATAGCATATGAACGTTGGAAGACACCAGAAGAGCAGTTATCCCTTGATTCCCCAAGCAGAGCTGTTTTTTTTGTGTTTTTCCTTAAAATTTCCAATAAAGGCACAAATTTATACTGGGCTCCAATCCCACTAATACTGGCTTCCCTCTATCACCTTCCTCCAGTGACCATTCTCAATGCATGAGCCTGGACAGTGAGCGGTTGAATTTCCACAGGGGTATCTTCCGCTCATTGACCACAAGTTTGTCAGAAGACCCCCAGGAACTCTGGAGAGATGTGGACAAGTGTAAAGACTTGTTCCTGTTAAGAAAGGTTGAGCAGGTTGGGCCTATACTCATTGGAGTTTCGAAGAATGAGAGGTGATTGGATTGAAATGTATAAGATTCTGAGTGGGTTTGACAGGGTAGATGCAGAGAGGATGTTTCCCTTCCTGGGGATGTGGAGTCCAGGCCATGATCAGATCAGCCAAGATCTTCTTTCCTGCCCGCTCCCCATAACCCTTGACTCCCATATCATTCAAAAATCTGTCTATCTCCAACTTAAATATTTTCAATGACTCAGACTCCATAGCTCTCTGGGGTAGAGAATTCCAAAGATTCACGACCCTCTGAGAGAAGAAATTCCTCCTCATGTCAAGAGAAGTGGTGGTGAGTTAGAACTGAGTGTCATCAGCATACATGTGGAACCTGACATGTTTTCAGATGATGTCGCCAAGGGACAGCATGTTTTTGCAAGATAGGAGGGGGGCAAGGATAGATCCTTGGGGGACACCAGAGGTAAAGGTGTGGGAGTGGGAAGAGAAGCCATTGCAGATGATTCTATAACCAGGAGAGGGAATTTCCACCCAGCTTGATGACGGAAAAGAGGCATTGGTGGAGTATGATGTGGTCAACTGTGTCAACGGCTGCAGCTGGTTGAGAAAAAAAGAAAAGAAAATAGAAAGACTTGCATTTTTATAGTGCCTTTCATGACCACCAGACATCTGAAAGTGTTTTACAGCCAATGAAGTACTTTTTGGAGTGGAGTTGTGTATCTGTAAAGCATGCACTCCCATGTTCCGGCACCATGGAGCGCATCCCCTGAAGTGCCAAGGGATCCCAGCATCCCTTGGGAGCACTGTATATAAGCCAGCCTCAAAGGCCTGTTACTCACTCTGGAGTGTCTTAATAAAGACTGAGGTCACTGTTGCTTTAACCTCCCTGTCTGCTGTCTCATCTGTGTTAGGAACACAATAACTGGCGAGGAGTACACGAATCCAACGCAAAGATGCAGCAAACTGTGGGCATCCTGGAGAAGTTCTCGGAGGGTGAGGACTGGGAAGCCTATGTCGAATAGTAAGACAAGTACTTTGCAGCCAACGAGCTGGACGGACAATGAAGCGCTGCAAAAAGGAGAGCGGTCCTCCTCACGGTCTGCGGGGCACTGACCTACAGCCTCATGAAGAATCTTCTGGCTCCGGTGAAACCCACAGATAAGTCGTATGAGGAGCTGTGTACACTGGGTTCAGGAGCATCTTAACCCGAGGGAGTTGCTGATGGCGAGGTATCGGTTCTACACGTGCCAGCGATCTGAAGGTCAGGAAGTGGCGAGCTACGTCGCCGAGCTAAGGCGACTTGCAGGACAATGTGAGTTTTATGGCTACCTGGAGCAAATGCTCAGAGATGTTTTTGTACTGGGCATTGTCCACGAGACCACCCTACGAAAACATTTGACTGTAGAGACACCGACCCTCAGTAAGGCCATTGCAATAGCACAGGCGTTTATGTCCACCAGTGATAACACCAAACAAATCTCTCAGCACACAAGTGCGAGCAATGTTCATAAAATAACTGGAACTGTGTTTGCGAGCAGAAATGTACAGGGCAGAAACCACGAGTCTGCAACTGCCAGCAGGCCTCAGGTGATCCAGTGGCCTCAGGTGATCCAGATGACTCAGAGTCTGCAAGAAAGGATGAATACAAGGCAATTTACACCTTGTTGGCGTTGTGGAGGCTTCCATTCAGCCTATTCATGCTGTTTCAAAGGCTATGTTTGCAAGAGCTGTGGAACAATGGGGCATCTCCAATGAGCGGGGGCAAGCTGCAAACTCTGCAAAACCTGCTAACTACTACGTGGCAGAGGAAGATCGGTCCATGGTGGACCAAAGCAATTTCGAGCCTCAGAGAGAGGAGGCAGATGCTGAAGTACACGGGGTGCACAGATTTTTGACGAAATGTCCACATATAATGCTAAACGTAAAATGAATATCTTGCCCGTAGCCATGGAACTGGACACTGGCGCTAGCCAATCCATCACGGGTAAAAAGATGTTTGAGAGACTGTGGTGCAACAAGGCACTCAGACCAGCCCTGAGCCCCATCCACACGAAACTGAGAATGTACACCAAAGAGCTTATCACTGTCCTGGGCAGCACCATGGTCAAGGTCACCTACGAGGGCACGGTGCGCAAACTGCCACTCTGGATTGTCCTCCAGGTTTTGTAGGTGTCCCGACCCGTGACCAATATGTCGTTGTGAAAAACCACCGTGTGTGGTACTGACTTGATTAGGCTCTCCATGTTTCTCTGGAAGATCGCTGCAGCCGACCGAATTCCAAACGGGCATCTGTTGTAGATGAACAGTCCCTTGTGCGTGTTGATGCAGGTGAGGCCCTTCAAAGACTCTTCCAGCTCCTGCGTCATGTAGGCCGAAGTCAGGTCGAGCTTGGTGAACGCCTTGCCTCCTCCCAGCGTCGCAAATAGGTCGTCTGCCTTAGGTAGCGGGTTTTGGTCCTGTAGCGAGAAAAGATAAATAGCTACTTTATAAACACCGCAAATCCTGACCGTGCCATCACTTTTGAGTACTGGAACAATTGGGCTGGCCCACGCGCTGAATTCCACTGGGGAGATGATGCCCTTGCGTTGCAGCCTGTCCAGCTCGATTTCCACTCTCTCCCTCATCATGTGAGGTCCGCTCGCGCCTTGTGGTGAATGGGTCATGCCTCTGGGACCAAGTGGATCTGCATTTTGGCCCCGGAAAAGTTTCTAATGCCTGGCTCAAAAAGGGAAGGAAATTTGTTCAGAGTACATGAGGCCTCATCAACATGTGATAGAGTTCGGATGTCATCCCAGTTCCAGCGGCTTTTGCCCAGCCAGCTCCTTCCAAGCAATTTGGGGTCATCGCCAGGACAATCCAGAGTGGCAGTTCATGTACTATGCCTTCGTAGGTGACCTTGACCATGGCGCTGCCCAGGACAGTGATAAGCTCTTTGGTGTACGTTCTCAGTTTCGTGTAGATGGGTCTCAGGGCTGGTCTGAGTGCCTTGTTGGATCACAGTTTCTCAAACATCTTTTTACTCATGATGGATTGGCTAGCGCCAGTGTCCAGTTCCATGGCTATGGGTAAGCCATTCAATTTTACATTTAGCATTATAGGTGAATGAAAATATGTGCACCCCGTGTACTTCAGCATCTGCCTCCTCTCTCTGAGGCTCGAAATTGCTTTGATCCACCATGGACCGATCTTCCTCTGTCACGTGGTGGTTAGCAGGTTTTGCAGAGCTTTGCATCTTATCTGCAAGCTCGTTGGAGGTGCCCCATTGTTCCACAGCTCTTGCAAACATACCCTTTGAAGCGTCATGAACACAACGCCAACAAGGTGTGAATTGCCTTGCATTCATCCTTTGTTGCGGACTCTGAGTCATCTGGGTCGCCTGAGGCCTACTGGCAGTTGCAGACTCGTGGTTTCTGCCCTGTACATTTCTGCTCGCAAACACAGTTCCAGTTACTTTATGAACATTGCTTGCACTTGTATGCTGAGAGATTTGTTTGATGTTATCATTGGTGAACATAAACACCTGTGCTATCGCAATGGCATTACTGAGGGTCGGTGTCTCTACAGTCAAAAGTTTTCGTACGATGGTCTCTGGCCAATGCCCAGTACAAAAAAGTCTCTGAGCATTTGCTCCAGGTAGCCATCAAACTCACATTGTCCTGTAAGTCGCCTTAGCTCAGCGATGTAGCCCACCACTTTCTGACCTTCAGATCGCTGGCACATGTAGAACCGATACCTCGCCATTAGCACGCTCTCCCTCGGGTTAAGATGCTCCCGAACCAGTGTACACAGTTCCTCATATGAGTTATCTGTGGGTTTCACCGGAGCCAGAAGATTCTTCACGAGGCTGTAGGTCGGTGCCCCGCAGACCGTGAGGAGGACCGCTCTCCTTTTTGCAGCGCTTCCTTCTCCGTCCAGCTCGTTGGCTACAAAGTACTGGACGAGCCATTTGACATAGGCTTCCCAGTCCTCAGCCTCCGAGAACTTCGCAAGGATGTCCACAGTTTTCTGCATCTTGCGTTGAATTCGTATTCTCGTCACCAGTTATTGTGTTCCTAACACAGATGAGACTGCACACAGAGAGGTTAAAGTAACAGTGACCTCAGTCTTTATTAAGGCACTCCAGAGTGAGGAACAGGCCTTCGGGACCGGCTTATATACAATGCTCCCAAGGGAAGCTGGGATCCCTTGGGACATCAGGGAATGCGCTCGCTGGTGGCGCAACATGGGAGTGCATGCTTTACAGATACACAACAAAAGCGATAGCCAGATCCCACATGTGGTGGCCCAGTATCGACTCTGACTTAGAGTCCTGTGTACGGCAATGCAGCATGTGTGCTCAGTTGAGGAACGCGCCCAGAGACGCACCACTAAGTTTGTGGTCCTGGCCCTCCAGACCATGGTTGAGGATCCATGTCGACTATGCGGGCTCGTTTTTCAGTAAAATGTTCCTGGTGGTGGTGGATGATTTTTCAAAAGGATTGAATGTGAAATAATGTCGGGAAGCACCACCACCGCCACCATTGGAAGCCTGAGGGCCATGTATGCCACCCATGGCCTGCCTGACATACTGGTCAGTGACAACGGGCCATGTTTCACCAGTGCCGAATTTAAAGAATTCATGATCTGCAATGGGATTAAACATGTCACCTTGGCCCCATTTAAACCAGCCTCCAATGGGTAGGCAGAGCGGGCAGTACAAACAATCAAACAGAGCCTTAAACGAGTCACAGAAGGCTCACTCCAAACCCACCTGTCCCGATTGCTGCTCAGCTACCGCACGAGACCCCACTCACTCACAGGGGTGCCCCCGGCTGAGCTACTCATGAAAAGGACACTTAAAACCAGACTCTCGCTGGTTCACCCCAACCTGCATGATCAGGTAGAGAGCAGGCGGCAGCAACAAAATATAAACGATGGTCGCGCCACTGTGTCACGGGATATTGATCTGAATGACCCTGTGTATGTGCTAAACTATGAACACGTTCCCAAGTGGATCGTGGGCACGGTGATAGCTAAAGAAGGGAGTAGGGTGTTTGTAGTCAAACTAGACAATGGACAAATTTGCAGAAAGCATCTGGACCAAACGAGGCTGCGGTTCACAGACTGCCCTGAACAACCCACAGCAGACACCACCTTTTTCGAGCCCACAACACACACCCAAAGGATCAACGACACCACGCCGGACCAGGAAATCGAACCCATCATGCCTAACAGCCCAGCAAGGCCAGGCTCATCCAGCAGCCCTGCAAGGCCAACAACACGCCAGCCCAGCGAGAGCACAGCCAACACACCAGAACAGACATTTGTACCGAGGCGGACCACCAGGGAAAGAAAGGCTCCCGACCGCCTCACCTTGTAAATAGTTTTCACTTTGACTTTGGGTCGGGAGTGATGTTGTGTATCTGTAAATCATGCACTCCCATGTTCCCCAAAGGATCCCAGCATCCCTTGGGAGCACTGTATATAAGCCGTCCCCTAAGGCCAGTTCCTCACTCTGGAGTGTTTTATTAAAGACTGTGGTCACTGTTACTTTAACCTCCCTGTGTGCAGCCTCATCTGTGTTAGGAACACAATAGTAGTCACTGTTGTAATGTAGGAAACCTGGCAGCCAATTTGCGCACAGCAAACTCCCACAAATATGATAATGGCCAGATCATCTGTTTTTGTTCTGTTGATTGGTCCCAGCACATCGGGGATAACTCCCCTGCTCTTCTTAGAAATCGAGCCATGGGATTTTTACATCCACCTAAGAGGCCAAACGGGGCCTCGTTTTAATGTCTCGACTGAAAGATGGCACCTCCAACAGTGCAGCACTCCCTCAGTACTACACTGGAGTGTCAGCCTGGATTTATGCGCTCAAGGGACCTGAACCCACAACCTTCTGACTTCGAGGCGAGGGCGCTAGTGCTACCCACTGAGCTACAGCTGACAAAAGAAGGATGAAGAGGGATAGTTTACCATGCTCACAGTCACATAGATTGTCATTTGTAACTGTGATAAGGGCAATTTCAGTATTGTGGGAGGGAGGGGGTGGGGTGGGGGGAACCTGATTGGAGGGATTCAAACATGGGATTCCGGGAAAGATGGGCACGGATTTGGAAGGTGACAGCACGTTCAAGGACTTTGGTGAGAAAAGGGAGATGGAGATGGGACAGTAGTTCACCAAGACAGAGGTGAAGGGTTGTTTTTTTGAAGAGGGGTGTGTTGATGGCAGATTTAAAGGGGAGAGGGGGTACCTGAGGAGAGAGAACCATTAACAATATTAGCTAACATGGGGGGCCAGGAAGAGAAAGTTGGAAGGTCAACAGTTTGGTTCGAGGGAGCAGAAGGTGGGTCTCGCGGACAAGCTGAGCTCGGAGAGAGAAGAGCAGGAGATGGGATAGAATCTCGAGAAAGGTGTGAGATCAGGGCTGGGGCAGTGAGGAACATTGGGAGAAATTTGGCACTGTGGGCTTGGGGAAGGGAGGGTAGAGACAGAGGCAGCTGACGGATGATTGCGTTCGCTGTGATTCACTGCCCACTGCTCGATCCGTCCAGTGCCACTTTCGTCGTGGCCTGGAGTGGGTGGGAGGGGAGAGCCGCTGGGAAGCACCTGCCAACGTCAGCGGATGGCCGATGTGCACAAGTACACTCCCGCCCGCTGAGATGCCAGAGCTGCGGACGGGAGTCGGCGGCAAGACGGCGGTGGACTGCTGAGTGCAGGCTACTCTGTCCTCAACGGTAAGTGAGAAAATGGGAGAAAACAGGTTAGTGACATTTTTGTAATGTATTTCTTCACAGGGACTTACCTGGATGGGGTTCTCTGAAGGTTGTCAGATGTTTGGGTTTTTTGATGCTTTTTATTTTTAGGTGTTTGACCCTCTGTGGGCCCGACTCCATCCTCGCCGGCACTTGGTCGGCAAGCACACATGCCGCCGAGAATGGGAGCTCCCGCCGGCTCCTGCCCAGATTGGCGGTGTACGTCGCTGCTTTGCCGTCCGCTGACCTTCGAGGGACCTTGCTAATGAAAACCCCGCCCAAAGGACCATCAAGGATCGCGGCGGCCATCGGCGGTCCTTTGGGCAGCAATTGGAAGGGCGGGGGCCTTCACAAAATTCGGGCCCAAGATGTCCATAAGCTCCTCGCACTTGTTAGTGGAGGTTATTAAAGCAATGGCTTTACAATGTGAAAGAATAGGCCTTTAAACTGATGCCATGCTCAGTTCAGCGTCTAGCATCCCTGGATGTCCATTATTAATAGCCATGAATTGGAATGAACATCTTACAGGCGTTGTAATGAGGGAAACTGCATACAGGACATTCCCCCCTGCTCCCCGGCACATACCTTTGACATCTCAGACGGGAGCTTCAGGCCCCCCGAGATTTCTGCCACCGGAAATATGCAGGAGGCACAAAGTGGGCAGAGTTCTGGCAGGATCTTGTGTGCACCCAGTATTGCACCCCATAACATCAAGTCTGTGTCCAGTTTGAGCCTGATGCAGGCATACTGATCACAGCCTGTGGTTTGTATTGTTCTGCCTTAGAATTATAGAATCATAGAAATTTACAGCACGGAAGGTGGCTGTTTCAGCCCATTGTGTCCGTGCCGGCCAACAAAAAGCTATCCAGCCTAATCCCACTTTCCAGCTCTTGGTCCGTAGTTCTGTAGTTTACGACACTTCAAGTGCACATCCAAGTATCTTTTAAATGTGGTGAGGGTTTCTGCCTCTACCACCCTTTCAGGCAGTGAGTGTCAGACCCCCACCACCCTCTGGGTGAAGATATTTCCCCTCAAATTCCCTCTAAATCTCCCCCCACTCACTTTAAATCTATGCCCCCTGGTTGGTGACCCTCTGCCAAGGGAAACAGGTCCTTCCTATCCACTCCATCCAGGCCCCTCATAATTTTATACACCTCAATCAGGTCCCCCCTCAGCCTCCTCTCTTCCAAAGAAAACAAACCCAAACTATCCAATTTTTCCTCATAACCAAAATTCTGCAGACCAGGCAACATTCTTGTAAATCTCCTCTCTATCCTCTCTAGTGCAATCACATCTTTCTGTAACGCGGTGACCAGAACTGCACACCGTACTCAGCTCCGGCCTAACCAATGTTTTATACAGTTCAAGCATAATGTCCTTGCTCTTATATTCAATGCCTCGACTAATAAAGGCAAGTATTCCACATGCCTTCTTAACCACCTTATCTACCTGGCCTGCTGCCTTTGACTTATGTGTAGTCTGTGCTTTGCTATTGTTCCAGAGGTGTAAATCTCATCGAAAGAAAGAAAGAAAGAGAGAAAGAGAAAAAGAAAGAAAGACTTGCATTTAAATCGCGCCTTTCACGACCACCGGACATCTCAAAGCACTTTACAGCCAATGAAGTACTTTTGGATTGTAGTCACTGTTGTAATGTGGGAAACGCGACAGCCCATTTGCGCACAGCAAGCTCCCACAAACCGCAATGTGATAATGGCCAGTTACGTTGATTGTTGGATAAATATTGGCCCAAGACACCGGAGATAAACCCCCTGCTCTTCTTCGAAATAGTGCCATGAGATCTTTTACATCCACCTGAGAGAGCAGACGGGGTCCTCGATTTAACATCTCATCGGAAAGACGGATTGATTGAAATAATATGGGGGGTTGGGTGATGCAATGGGTTAACAAACTGGTCTTTTGCTGTAGGGACTGGGTTTGAGTCATTGTGGGCTGATGGATTAAAGTGTCTTCTCTCAGCTACTGTGGATCTTACTCTTTTTAAGCTGAAACATGAAAACTCTTCTGGACACAGTGGACTGAAGTTGAGCCCAGCTCCCTCTCAGTGCCCCCACAGTGGCAGTAGTAAGGAGTGAGGCTGCTGGGTCTCAGTGAAGGCCTCTTGGGATTAAGATGGCCCCCTGCCTCCATGTGTTGGGTCATGAAGAGGCCTTGCAACTACTTGGCCTCATCTGTTGGTACGTTGTGTCTGCTTGGTCCTGCTCACCTACAGCCATTTGATTGGGGCAGTTAGAAGGGCCTCTACTGCTGGCCACATGCCCTCAGCATCTCCAGTGATCTTCATGCGAACAAACGTCTGGGCAGCAACGAGGGCATCGAAGTCTTGCATGGACAAAAGAGATTCTTGGAGCTTGCATCCCAAAGCAACCAGAGCAGCAGTGTGAGCATTTGTGACAGATTGCTCCACTGGGCAAAGGACCTCAGTCATTGAGAGCTTTGCTGCAGGTGTCCTTGGACTCCTCCACGGCAGCTATCAGATCTCACCTGGTGCACACCCATATTGGTGCTCAGATAGCCTCTTTTAAACACAAGCCCCGTGAAGCTGGGAACCCAGGGATCCCAGGGCTCTGCAGCTCAGGATAGATGTGAGTTAGCCCTCCGACCAGCAGATGGCGTCAAAGGAGGAAGAGTAACAATGGAAGCATGATATCGTCCAAGTCTATTTTGATTCACCTTCATCATAGGCCATCCCTCGGAATCAAGGAAGACTTGCTTCCACTCTTAAAATGAGCCATTAGGTGGCTGAACAGTCCAATGTGAGAACCACAGTCCCTGTCACAGGTGAGACAGATAGTCGTTGAGGGTAAGGGTGGGTGGGACTGGTTTGCCACACGCTCTTTCCGCTGCCTGCGTTTGATTTCAGCATGCTCTCGGCGATGAGACTCGAGGTGCTCAGCGCCCTCCCGGATGCACTTCCTCCACTTAGGGTGGTCTTTGGCCAGGTTTGCCCTAACCTACTCCTGGCCCACACCCTCGATGTTTTCTGATCAAGTCCGGTAAGGCCAGATGCTACTGAGTGAAGGGTTGGAGCTGAGGGTCTAGCATTTACGCCTGCGCTAACCTAACCAAATATGAAACACTCTGTGCTTTAGGATTGCTGCCAGAGTCTTTGAGGTGGTAAGGGGAGAGGTGCAGAAATTAGCTGGACGTTCCTGCCCCCAATCACTGGAAAGTGTTCTTTTGTGTCCATCGAGGCAGGACAGCATTGAGGCTTGGCGATTCACTCCACGGTTAAACAGCCTGCCGATCTGCACTCTCCAGACTAAGACATGAAGGATGGCCACCCAGGTGAGGTGCTGGAAGCCTGGGCGGTCACAGGCTGTGGAGCTGTATCCCATTGAAAGGCGGCACCATCAGCAGAAGGGGAGAAGGAAACCAGAGGAAGCAAATGGAAGTGAGAGCTGTGGCGGGGGGGGGGGATAACAAGAATGTGTCTTGGTGACTGGAATTTCAGAGCGGCCTTTCGAACAATATTGTCTCTTCCTGGTGCGTGCCAGGGCCTGTCTCTTTGCTTTTTTTTCTCATCGACCCAGGGACCAAAACATAGCATTAGTAAAACCACATTAAAAGCTGTAGGGCAGCGGTTCCTGTCAAAACAGACTTTGGATGAAAGTCCTTTCAAAACACAGTTCTGTTCAGCAATTCCTCACAGTGGGCTTTTTTTGTCGGGTACGAAACGTCTCCAAATTGTCGGTGATAACCGAGGAACATATTGTGATTGCACACGCAGACGCAGGCTGCCTCTGGAAGTCTGCCGGGAGAATCTTTTACAAGTGAGGATAGGATCAGTGCCTCAAGCTGCAATCTGAGTGTGCTAGATCAAACTAGAGATAATATTAGCAACTAGAGCCTAAAAAACCGGGTTAATTGCCTCCACTCCCGTCAAGCTTACAACATTGTTTTTCACTAAAGCGTCCACAGCCAATCAGGAAATGTCCCAACTCATTGCTGCTGAGACGTGGGTCTCTGCCTACAATTCGCCACGTGGCAAAGACCTATACCCAATGCGCCTCAGCCCTATACTGGATAGTTGGTGAGTGGAGGCCATGGGCTGCATTTTAGGCCTTTCTGTTCTCGGGGCGCAAACGGAGGCGAGACGGGAATAGTTTGCTTCTTGGAGGTAAGTTTGAGCATCTGGGCCTTGTGTCAGGGGGCGCAGCGCTAAGAGAGGCGTTGTACACCTCTCGCCGCAAAGATTGGAAACTCCCGAGCTAAAGTGCCGGGCCGGGAGCGCTCCGAGAGAGGCCTGTGGGGGGTAGGAGGGAAACTTAAAAAGAAACACAAAAACATTCCCAAAACATTGCCCACGCCACCACAACACAAATCGCTAAAAAAAATTAAACGAACAAACACTCGCACCTACCTTCGGAGCACTTTACCTTCCTCTACACCGACGGCTATGCTGGACCGCACTGATTTCCCAGCTGGTCATTGCGGGCGCACATCCGGCCGGGAGCTCAAACTCGTGCCAGTGTTGTAACCAGAGACGTTGCACACCTGGTGCAGCTCTTCCCGCCGGTGCTGCTCAGCGCCACCGCAAAACCCGACCGGAGGATCGTGGCGGGGCGCAGGGGACCTCATCGCTGCCTTTCACGCCGGTCCGGGGAAAAACCCGGAGCTCAAAGGACCGGAAAATCTAAGCCCTAGTACTTGCTGTACACTTACCACACATGTGTCAGTTGGTACCACACTGCCTCTGTTTCAGAGGGTTGTGGGTTCAAGTCCCACTCCAGAAACTTGAGCACAAAAATCCAGGCTGACACTCTAGTGCAGTGCTGAGGGAGTGCCGCACAGTTGGAGGTGCCGGCTTTTGGATGAGACGTTAATCGAGGCCCCGTCTGCTCTCTCAGGTGGACGTAAAAGATCCCACGAGACTATTTTGAAGAAGAGCAGGGGAGTTATCCCCGGTGTCCTGGCCAATATTTATCCCTCAATCAACATAACAAAAACAGATTATCTGGTCATTATCTTAGTGCTTTTTGTGGGAGTATGCTTTGTTCAAATTGGCTGCCGCGTTTCCTACATTACAACAGAGACTACAATCCAAAAAGTCCAGAGGTTGTGAAAGGCGCTATTTAAAGCAAGTCTTTCTTTTCTTTCTTTTTGCTGGGCTTGTTCTGCTTGCTAATAATGTCCTGTTCTTTTCTCTGATTGGACGGCTGAGTCCAAGATCTGGCCACAGCCCGCAGTGGTGAACATCGGCCCAGTGATACCACATCTGGAGTATTGTGTACAGCTTTGGTCTCCGTACCTAAGGAAGGATATACTTGCCATAGAGGGAGTGCAACGTAGGTTCACCAGACTGATTCTTGGGATATGGGAATTGCCCTATGAGGAGAGATTGAGTAGACTAGGCCTATATTCCCTAGAATTTAGAAGAATGAGACGTGAGCTCATTGAAACATACAAAGTTCTTTCAGGGCTTGACAGGGTAGATGCAGGGAGAATGTTTCCTCTGGCTGGGGAGTCTAGAACCAGGGGTCACAGTCTCAGAATAAGTGGTCAATGATTTAGGACTGAGATGAGGAGAAACCTCTACATGGGAGGATGGTGAATCTCTGGAATTCTCTACTCAGAGGGCTGTGGAGGCTCATTCTATGTGTATATGCAAAACAAAGATCGTTAGATTTTTGGATATTAAGGGCATCAAGGGATATGGGGATAGAGCAGCAATATGGAGTTGAGGAAGAAGATCAGCCATGATTTCAGTGAATGGCAGAGCAGGCTCAAGGGGACGAATGGCCGAATCCTGCTCCTAATTCTTATGTTCTTATGTTCTCCCACAGCGCCCTGTTTGAATCTTTCCAATAATCATCATCATTGGCAGTCCCTCGGAATCGAAGAAGACTTTCTTCCACTCCTGAAGTGAGTTCTTTGGTGGCTCAACAGTCCAATATGAGAGCCACAGACCCTGTCATAGGTGGGACAGACAGTCGCCGAGGGAAGGGGTGGGTGGGACAGGTTTGCCGCACGCTCTTTCCGCTGCCTGCGCTTAATTTCTGCACGCTCTCGGCGTCGAGACTCGAAGCGCTCAACGCCCTTCCAGATGCACGTTCTCCACTTAGGGCGTTTTTTGGCCAGGGACCCCCCCCGGTGTCAGGGGTGACATCACACTCCATGAGGGAGGCCCTGAGGTTGTCCTCGCAACGCCCCTGCTGCCCACCTTTGACTCGTTTGCTGCGAAGGAGCTCCACATAGAACACTTGCTTTGGGTGTCTCGTGTCTGGCATGCGAACTATGTGGCCTGCCCAGCGAAGCTGATCGAGTGTGGTCAGTGCTTCAATGCTGGAGATGTTAGCCTGGATGAGGACACTGATATTGGTGCGCCTGTCCTCCCAGGGGATTTGTAGGATCTTGCGGAGACATGTTTGGTGATATATTTCCAGCAACTTGAGGTGTCTTCTGTACATCGTCCATGACTCTGAGCCATACAGGAGGGCGGGTATTACTACAGCCCTGAAGACCATGAGCTTGGTGGTAGATTTGAGGGCCTGGTCTTTGAACACTCTTTTCTTCAGGCGGCTGAAGCCTAGAGCATGGGGCCTAGGTGGCTGGGTACATGAAAGCCAATGATGGAGCAAAGAGAGGGGAGGTGCCCAAGAATCCAGATTCAGAAACAGAGAGTTAAGTGAGGGTTACGCAGCTTAGAAAGATAGATTATAGAGATGGGAGGGACAAGGCCATGGAGGAATTTAAATATAAAGATGAGAATATTAAATTGGAGGGGTTGGGGGACCCAGAGCCACTGTTTATCAGCGAGGATAGGGATGATGAGCGATCGTGATTTGGTACAGGATAGGAGACTGGCAGCAGAGCTGTGAGCAAGGTGAGGTCTATGGTGGGTGGAGGATGGGAGGCCGACCAGCAAAGCTTTGGAATAGTTGAGTTTGAAGGTGACAATGGTATTGATGTGGGCTTTAGCAGCAAATGGGTGATATTATGAAGACAGAAGTAGGCGGTCTTTGTGATGAAGAAATATGGAGTTGAAAGGTCTGCTCGGGATAGAATAGGACGCCAAGATTCAGCCTGAGCCATTAGCCAGTGAGTGGGATGGAGTCAATGGCATGGGTATAGAGTTTGTGAAAGGGGCCAAAAAATATATCTTTGCTCTTTACAATGTTAAACTCGAAGAAATTGCAGTTCATCCAAAATTTGAAGGAGATTTTTACTGGTTCTGCAGGCAGAAAAATGGTGGTAGGGCCCTGAAATCATGGGAAAATGTAACCTCCTGTTCCTGCTCCCAGTCTGCTCAACAACGATTGGAAAAGGGCTTACCATTGGGCAGCTGGAACCCGCGCCTGTTGCAAGTGGTAGGCCCCTTTAACATGCAAATAGCGGTCCTGTGATGTACATAGGACTCCGATTGCCAATTTGGAATTGGCATTTTACCTGGAGATGAAAGAAAGGTTGGAGACAGGCAGTAGTTAGTGATGACAGAGGGGTGGGATCGAGGGTGTATGTTTTGAGGAGAGGGTAGTAATGGTGGTTTTGAAAGGGAAGGGATAGTGCCATTTGCAAAGTGAACTAGCATGGGGCTAGGAAGGGGACATGAGTGATCAAAAGTTTAGTGGTAATGGCATCGAGAGAGCAGGAGAACATAAGAACTAGGAGCAAAAATTGGCCATTTGGCCCCTGGAGCCTGCTCCACCATTCAATAAGATCATGGCTCATCTGATCCTGACCTCAACTCCACTTCTCTGCCCGCTCCCCATAACCCTTGATTCCCTATCGTTCAAAAATCTGACTATCTCAATCTTAAATATATTTAATGACTCAGCCTCCACAATTCCCTGGAGTAGAGAATTCCAAAGATTCACGACCCTCTGAGAGAAGAAATTCCTCCTCATTTCTGTCTTAAATGGGCAACCCCTTATTTCGAAACCATGCTCCCTATTTCTAGATTCTCCCACGAGGGGAATCATCCTCTCTACATCTACCCTGTTAAGTCTCCTCAGAATCTTATATGTTTCAATAAGACCACCTCTCATTCTTCTGAACTCCAATGAGAATAGGCCCAACCTGCTCAACCTTTCTTCATGTGACAACCCCTTTATCTCAGGAATCAACCAAGTGAACCTTCTCTGAACTGCCTCCAATGCAAGTATATCCCTCCTTCAATAAGGAGACCAAAACGGCTCGCAGTACTCCAGGTGTGGTCTTACCAATGCCTGATAAAGTTGGAGCAGGACTTCCCTGTTTTTATACTCCTTTCCCCTTGCAATAAAGGCCAACATTCCATTGGTCTTTCTAATTACTGCATGCTAACTTTTTGTGTTTCATGTAGAAAAACCTCCATTGAAATAATAATTTGTTTTATTATTTTTCCTACCTCAAAATACTCCATCTATCAACTTTTTTCCCACTCACTTAGCCTGTCTATATACCTTTGTAGATTCTTTGCGTCCTCCCCACAACTTGCTTTCCCACCTATCTTTGTATTATCAGCAAATTTGGCTACAATACACTTGGTCCCTTCATCCAAGTCATTAATATAGATTGTAAATAGTTGAGGCCCAGGCACTGATCCCTGTGGCACCCCACTAGTTATGGTTGCCAACCTGAAAATGACACATTTATCCCGACTCATTATTTTCTGTTAGTTAGCGAATCCTCTATCCATGCTAATAGAAACATAGAAACATAGAAAATAGGTGCAGGAGTAGGCCTTTCGGCCTTTCGAGCCTGCACCACCATTCAATATGATCATGGCTGATCATTCACCTCAGTACCCCTTTCCCGCTTTCTCTCCATACCCCTTGATCCCTTTAGCCATGAGGGCCATATCTAACTCCCTCTTGAATATATCCAATGAACTGGCATCAACGACTCGCTGCGGCAGGGAATTCAACAGGTTAACAACTCTGAGTGAAGAAGTTTCTCCTCATCTCAGTCCTAAATGACCTACCCCCTATCCTAAGACTGTGTCCTCTGGTTCTGGACTTCCCCAACATCGGGTACATTCTTCCCGCATCTAACCTGTCCCGTCCCGTCAGAATCTTATACGTTTCAATGAGATCCCCTCTCATCCTTCTAAACTCCAGTGTATAAAGGCCCAGTTGATCGAGTCTCTCCTCATATGTCAGTCCAGCCATCGCTGGAATCAGTCTGGTGAACCTTCGCTGCACTCCCTCAATAGCAAGAATGTCCTTCCTCAGATTAGGAGACCAAAACTGAACACAATATTCAAGGTGAGGCCTCACCAAGGCCATGTACAACTGCAGTAAGACCTCCCTGCTCCTATTCTCAAATCCCCTAGCTATGAAGGCCAACATGCCTTCTTCACCACCTGCTGTACCTGCATGCCAACTTTCAATGACAGATGAAACATGACACCCAGGTCTCGTTGCACTTCATCTTTTCCTAATCTGCCACCATTCAGATAATATTCTGCCTTTGTGCTTTTGCCACCAAAGTGGATAACCTCACATTTATCCACATTATACTGCATCTGCCATGCATTTGCCCACTCACCGAACCTGTCCAAGTCAACCTACAGCCTCTTAGCGTCCTCCTCACAGCTCACACCGCCATCCAGTTTAGTGTCATCTGCAAACTTGGAGATATTACACTCAATTCCTTCATCTAAATTGTTAATGTATATTGTAAAAAGCTGGGGTCCCAGCACTGAGCCCTGCGGCACTCCACTAGTCACTGCCTCCCATTCCGAAAAGGACCCGTTTATCCCAACTCTCTGCTTCCTGTCTGCCAACCAGTTCTCTATCCATGCCAGTACATTACCCCCAATACCATGTGCTTTGATGTTGCACACCAATCTCTAATGTGGAACCTTGTCAAAGGCCTTTTGAAAGTCTAAATACACCACATCCACTGGTTCTCGCTTGTCCACTCTACTCATTATATCCTGAAAAAATTCCAGAAGATTTGTCAAGCATGATTTCCCTTTCACAAATCCATGCTGACTTGGACCGATCCTGTCACTGCTTTCCAAATGCGCTGCTATTTCATCCTTAATAATTGATTCCAACATTTTCCCCAATACTGATGTCAGGCTAACCGGTCTATAATTACCCATTTTCTCTCTCCCTCCTTTTTTAAAAAGTGGTGTTACATTAGCTACCCTCCAGTGCATAGGAACTGATCCAGAGTCGATAGACTGTTGGAAAATGATCACCAATGCATCCACTATTTCTAGGGCCATCTCCTTAAGTACTCTGGGATGCAGACAATCAGGCCCCGAAGATTTATCAGCCTTCAATCCCATCAATTTCTCCAACTCAATTTCCCGTCTAATAAGGATATCCTTCAGTTCCTCCTTTTCACTAGACCGTCGGTCCCCTAGTACATCCGGAAGATTATTTCTGTCTTCCTTCGTGAAGACAGAACCAAAGTATTTGTTCAATTGGTCTGCCATTTCTTTGTTCCCCATTATTAATTCGCCTGAGTCCGACTGCAAGGGACCTACGTTTGTCTTCACTAATCTTTTTCTCTTCACATATCTATAGAAGCTTTTGCAGTCAGTTTTTATGTTCCCGGCAAGCTTCCTCGCATACTCTATTTTCCCCCTCCTAATTAAACCCTTCCTCCTCTGATGAATTCTAAATTTCTCCCAGTCCTCAGGTTTGCTGCTTTTTCTGGCCAATTTATAAGCCTCTTCCTTGGATCTAACACTATCCTTAATTTCGCTTGTTAGCCACTGTTGAGCCACCTTCCCTGTTTTGTTTTTACTCCAGACAGGGATGTACAACTGTTGAAGTTCATCCATGTGATCTATAAATGTTTGCCATTGCCTATCCACCGTCAACCCTTTAAGTATCATTTGCCAGTCTGTTCTAGCCAATTCACGCCTCATGCCGTCAAAGTTAGCTTTCCTTAAGTTTCTGAATTAACTGTGTCACTCTCCATCTTAATAAAGAATTCTACCATATTATGGTCACTCTTCCCCTCAGGGCCTCGCACAACAAGATTGCTAATTAGTCCCTTCTCATTACACAACACCCAGTCTAGGATGGCCAGCTCTCTAGTTGGTTCCTCGACATATTGGTCAAGAAAACCATCCCTAATACACTCCAGGAGATCCTCTTCTCCCGCATTGCTACCATTTTGGTTAGCCCAATCTATATGTAGAATAAAGTCGCCCATGATAACTGCTGTACCTTTATTGCACACATCCCTTATTTCTTGTTTGATGCTGTCCCCAACCTCACTACTACTGTTTGGTGGCCTGTACACAACTCCCACCAGCGTTTTCTGCCCTTTGGTATTCCGCAGCTCCACCCATACCGATTCCCCATCATCCAAGCCAATGTCCTTCCTTAATATTGCATTAATTTCCTCTTTAACCAGCAACGCCACCCCGCCTCCTTTTTCTCTCTGTCTATCCTTCCTAAATGTTGAAAACCCCTGGATATTACCCCCAACCCTGTGAGCTCTTATCTTGATGTGGCACCTTATCGAATGCTTTCTGAAACTCCATCAAATTTGTCAAACATGATTTCCCTTTCATAAAACCATGCTGACTCTGCTTAACTGCATTATGATTTTCTAAATGTCCCGCTATTATTTCCTTAATGATGGACTCCAGCATTTTCCCAATAACAGATGTTAGACGAACTGGGCTATAGTTTCTTGCTTTCTGTCTCCCTATTTTCTTAAATAGGGGCGTTACATTTACGGTTTTACCAGTGGGACCGCTCCAGAATCCAAGCAATTTTGGTAGATTACAACCAGTGCATCTACTATTGGCAGCCACTTAATTTAAACCCTAGGATGCAGGCCATCAGGTCCAGGGGACTTGTCCACCTTTAGTCCCATTAGTTTTCCGAGTACTTTGTCTCTATTGACAGTGATTGTTTTAAGTCCTCTTCGCCCCCCGCAATAGCTCCTTGACTATCTATTATTGGGATGTTTCAAGTGTCTTCTACTAAGAAGACTGATATAAATTATTTGTTCAAAGTCTCTGCCATTTTCCTGTTTCCCATTATTAATTCCCCAGTCTCATCCTGTAAGGGACCAAAGTTTACTTTAGCTACTCACTTCCTTTGTATATACCTGTAGAAGCTCTTACTGTCTGTTTTTATATTACTTGCTAGTTTACTCTCATATGCTATCTTCTCTGTCTTTATCATTTTTTTAGTCGTTCTTTGCTGGTTTCTAAAAATTTCCCAATCCTCGGGTCTTCCACTATTCTTTGCAACATTGTATGCCTTTATTTCCTTAGTTAGCCATGGATGGCTCATCCTTTTTTGTTTCTGTTGGCTGTAGTGTTGGTTGCTCGAGGAACTTCGGCTCAGAGTTGATGAGCTGGAATCTGAGCTTCAAAGACTGCGACACATCAGAGAGGGAGAAAGTTACCTGAACGCTGTCTTTCAGCAGAGAGTCACACCCCTTAAGTTAAATCATTCAAATTTGCTCTGTGGTCAGCGGTATGAGGGTGTGACAACGAGTGGAGTGATGGAGGAGCCTCAGCCCTTGCTCTTGCCCAACAGGTTCGACGCTCTTACTCCCTGTGTGGATGGCAGAGAGGATGAGCAAACTGACCACAGCACCGTGGTACAGGGGGCAATTCAAGTTGGGGGGAGTAAAAAGAAATGTGGTTATGGTAGGGGACACTATAGTTAGGGGAATAGATAAGGTTCTTTGCAGCCAAGAGCATGAGTCCCGAAGCCTGTGTTGCCTGCCCAATGCCAGGGTTAAGGATATCTCCCCTGGGCTGGAGAGGAACTTGGATTGGGAGGGGAAGATCCAGTTGTCGTGGCCCACGTAGGTACCAACAACATCGGTAGGACAAAGAAAGAGGTTCTGCTGAGGAGTATGAGCAGCTAGGGACTAAATCAAAAAGCAGAACCACTAAGGTAATAATATCTGGATTACTACCTGAGATGGTGGGTCCAAGAGGTTGGTCACTGAGGAAACTCTTTCCACTGGCAGGAGGGTCAATATTCAAAGGACACAGATTAACAATAATTTGCAAAAGAACCAGAGGAGAGATGAGAAGAGGGGGCCAAAATTGCTCCTTTCTATAAGGCCCGTGGCAGCCTGAAAGCGACGGCCACGGGTCGGTGCGGAATGGCCACCGAGTTTCCACGGACAGGCTGCCAATTTTTAAATTGCCCTTCCTCAGGTTTGGAGTGGTGTAGGGAACCTCTCCACCCGTTTTCTTCTCGCACCGATCCCTTACTGACCGGTGGCGACCCCTTCCCGAAATTGCCCCGTGGGAAATTGCCCCTTTCGCGGAATTGCCCCGTGAGAGCGGTGTCACCGCCGGTTGGTGCCCCCGATAGCTTTTGCTGTCGGTACCCTTTGTGTGTCTGGGCGGCACGGCTGCCCATAAAGGGGAGGTGGCGTTGCCGGCAACGCCATGCTATTTTTTTTTTATCGGCTAACTTCCAGGTCAGGCCAACAATTATGGCTGTGGGTTCAGCCGGGCTGCCACCAGGCAGCCTGGCACCCCCTCTTGGATGCCAGGCCGTTGGCCCGCCCGAAACCCTCCCTGGTGGCCCAGTGTTTGCCATTAAAGTGGCTGCAGAGTTTGCAGCGGCCCTCCACTTTAACTGATGGCGGGGGGACGTTGTGATGTGCCAGCGCGATTATGTCATAGGCGCTGATGACTGATAGCGTCGCCTACTCTGCCCCGCTAGTGACAGCCACTCCGCCCCGCCTCCACTTCCGCCCCGCTGATGAGGTCACTTCCACCCCATTCCAAAAAAAAGCTACATTTCTCCAGTTTAGCCGCCCCATGCATTGGGGCGGTCAGGACTCTTCAATAGCGGTTGGTACGATTCACACGGTGGGCAATTTTGGCCCCGAGATGTTTTAATACACTGAGTTGTAATGATCTGGAATGCTCTGCCTGAAAGGGTGGTGGAAGCAGATTCTATAGTCACTTTGAAAAGTGAATAGGGTATATACTTGAAAAGAAAAACATTTGCAGGGCTTTGGGGAAAGATCAGGGGAGCGGCCTCTTTCTGTTCTATATAATTCATGGATGCCATGAACTTGTAAAGGAGAGAAATTGAGATTGATAGAGGGGCTTCAGGGCAGGAGGGGGACTGTGGGGAGTGTCGGACCGGTAGGAAAGGGGAAAGGGAGGAGCAGTCGATGCAGCTGACTGGTTACTGTTAGCAATAATAATGGGCAAATGCGGTGTGAAATTCCTCTGTTTACCATTTTAAAGAAATGGGTTAATGTCTGTGTGGAAATAATGGGGAGGTGTGTCACTCGAGTGTAATCTATGCATCTGTGAGGATGCTCACAGGTTGGTTGAACTGTTGAGTTGGGAGTGGCTTAGCCAATCACATAATGTTCACAAGCCTCAATAAAACCCCAGCCAGTTAGATTCAGGGGTCCACGATGAGGCAGGTGGTTGTGAGCCCGGTGGATGAACTGGTAATGTGTAGTGTGATTGTTAAACCTTTTGCTAATAACCCAAATAGTTCCTAATAGCAAGGTGTTTCTATGAATTCTTAAGGAAAGAACCCATGAAGCAAATACGTTACAATGAGCATTTCAGGGGTTTGGCAGCTACTGTCTCCAAGAGGGATTTCAAAGCTTGTAGACACTCCGACAGAGAATGCAGAAGCATTGTGCTCTTTGGTATTTTTCTTTTTTTATTGCAACAAAAGACACATTAAAGCTTTTAACAAATAGTGTGGAACTGGCGCGCCATTTGAAAGGGAAGAGCTCTGTTGTGGTCACTTTGATCTGCCTGCTTGTTTTCCTTAAACTTCTCCCTCCTTCACAGGACAGGTTGTCACAATGGAATGCTGCCTGTTAAACAGACTGTGAGACCCAGCTCTAAACCAGCTGTGGAAACAGCGCGATAAGTATACAGGTACCTGATACTGAACCGGGAAGATGATCTGCTTGTTCAACATTCTCACCCTTTCTCCTGTCCGTACCTTAACATCAGCTACAGACTGTTGCTTATGGACAACAATTCACTCCATTTTTGAGATGAAAAGAGGAAGTGAATTCTTCCCAACTATTTTGTGCTTTCTATAGCAGTGTTGTCCAATAGAAATCTTTGACTATCCACAGGTATGGCTGTAAGGACCCTGTTTTAGCCACATGCACTAATTTTAGTAGATAAGGCCTTACACATGTACAGGTAAATGTATATCATAGGCGTACATTTACTTAACAAACATATACCACCATTCAGTAACCAAGAAAGTAAAGCATTCAACGCGATCAAAAAAACACTTGGACACTCTGCTTTTTATCTTAGCATTTTACCAACAATCACGCAAAAAGGTTAAAGTTCACATACATATGCTGTGCGCATATGATTATTGGCTCTGAACTTGTGGTCGGAGGCTTCCCGCGCGGAAATGTCTCCAATCCGCAAATAAAAAGCCCGCGTACCTGGTGGTCCGGGAAGGTATGGAGATTTGCAGTCCTGGGCCCTTCCGGGTACCCGCAGGTACAGGCCCATGTATCTCAGGGATGCAGGCAGTTCGCGAGCGACCCTGGGATCACATGGACCAGGCCAACCAATGAAAGAAGGGGGAATCCCCATTCATATTTATGGGGATTTCACATGTATGGAACCTCCATAAGCATGAATGGGAATATCCCCAAATAATACATCTAAACATCCAATAAATAAAACAAAACATCACATATTTAAAATTAATTAAAATTACATTTAATTAAATATTTAAAACAAAAATTTAACTTTTTGAAAAATAACTTTACATGTTTTAAAGGGGCTAAATGTCTTCTTCTTTGGCAGTCTCCCAGAGTCGAGGATGACTTGCTTCCACACTAAAATGAGTTCTCAGGTGACTGATGAGACCGACAGACTCTGTCACAGGTGGGACAGACAGTGGTTGGAGGGACGGGTGGGTGGGGAGCTTGGTTTGTCGTATGCTCCTTCCGCTGTTTGTACTTGGAAAGGGACTAAAAATAAACTTATCTTATTTCACAGGTTTTTAAACGTATAAATTATTGATAACATTTTATTTTTCTGTTTTTTTAAAACACTTAGGCTGGTAAAAGCAGGCCTCACTCCTGCTTTACCAGGTGTAAGAATTTCACAGGTATTCGCTGAGCACAAGTTGGGCAAATAACTCTCTGCTCACAAATGACCCATTTCTGACAATGAGGAGTCTATCAAGGGAATTGTTGACAGATCGCAAGTTGTGGGTTTTAGCGCATGCCTAAACCCAGACCTTGCGAGGGTCCCAAGGGCACATGAGCACCTCGAACGCGCCCATAGGGGCCGCAAATTACGGCCCATTGAGAGCACACATCCAACGACGATGTTTATTTCTCATACTTTATTTACTAACCAGAAATGCAATTTATCACATCCAGATTTCCAATTTTCCGCATTGGACAACAGCGTTCCATAAAGGGATGTGACAGCACAGATAACAGAGCCCATCAGTTCCTCACCTCCTTTCCCACATGGCGCACCCCCCCCCTTCCCCACCAAGCACCATATGTAATGGTGACCCCTGGCAGTACATCTGCTGCGACATTGTGTAATAAATCTATGCCTCTGTTACCTCTCGACTTGACTATTCCAAATCACTCCTGGCTGGCCTCCTATATTCTACCCAATGTAAGATTGAGATTATCCAAAACTTGGCAGCCCATGTCCTAACTTACACCAAGTTCCTTTTACCCATCACCCCTGTTCTCGCTGACCTACATTGGCTCCTGGTTTAATAACGCCTCGATTTCAAAATTCTCATCCTTGTTTACAAATCCCTCCATGGCCTCGTCCCTCCCTATCTCTGCAATCGCCTTCAGCCTCACAACCCCCCGAGATATCTGTGCTCCTCAAATTCTGCCCTCTTGAGCATCTCTGATTAAAATTGCTCAACCATCGGTGGCCGTGCCTTTAGCTACCTAGGCCCCAAGCTCTGGAACTCCCTGCCTAAACCTCTCCGCCTCTCTACCTTTGTTTTCTTCTTTAGGGCACTCCTTAAAACCTACCTCTTTGACCAAGCTTTTGGTCATCTGCTGTAATTTCTTCTTATGTGGCTCAGTGTCAAATTTATTTGTTTTGTCTGATAACACTGCTGTGAAGCGCCTTGGGACGTTTTACTACGTTAAAGGTGCCATATAAATACAAGTTGTTGTTGAATTGGGACATCATCATCATTGGCAGTCCCTCGGAATCGAGGAAGACTTGCTTCACTCTAAAAGTGAGTCCTTAGGTGACTGAACAGTCCAATATGAGAACCACAGTCCCTGTCACAAGTAGGACAGATAGTCGTTGAGGGAACTGGTTTGCCGCACGCTCTTTCCGCTGCTTGCGCTTGGTTCCTGTATGCTCTCGGTGATGAGACTCGAGGTGCTCAGCGCCCTCCCGGATGCACTTCCTCCACTTAGGGCGATCTTTGGCCAGGCATTCCCAAGTGTCGGTGGGGATGTTGCACTTTATCAGGGAGCCTTTGAGGATGTCCTTGTAACGGTTCCTCTGCCCACCTTTGGCTCATTTGCCGGAAGGAGTTCCGAGTAGAGCGCTTGCTTTGGGAGTCTCGTGTCTGGCATGTGGACACTGTGGCCTGCCCAGCGGAGCTGGTCGAGTGTGGTCAGTGCTTCAATGCTGGGGATGTTGGCCTGGTTGGTGCGTCTGTCCTCCCAGGGAATTTGCAGGATCTTGCAGAGACATTGTATTACGGGTTACTCTTCCCATAATGCTGGGCTCTCCTGTAGCAGAGAAACACCACTGTCCAGCATGGGTCACCAGCTAACATGGCAGCAGGCTGGTCGGGACACAATCAGAGTGAGTTTAATTGGTACAGAGATGTATAATCCTAGACCCACCTGCTCGATGGTGCCACTTGCTCTTATTTTTGCTTTTGCTGCTGATTTTTGCAATATATTTGTTATAAACAGGTGAGAACTCATGGACTTATGGGGTGGGAATTGGCTCACAGCAGTTAATGAGCCTGAGAACATTAATAAATTGAATTAACATTAGCAGAGATACAATCATTAAACTATGATGCTTCTGTGATCATCTCATTTCATCTCTGTATGTTAATTTAGCTCCCTCACTATCGAGACCTGGTCCCTTTTTCAAGTGACTGTGATTAGCTATGATTAATTTGATTTTTCTCTCAATTTCCGTTTTGATTTTTGAAAGACTTTAATTTAATGAGTGAGACCGATGCCTTAAGGGAAATAGGCTGGGAGAGGTTACTGAATGATTGTGTGAGGGAGCGGGATTAACATCAGCAGAGATATAGTCAGTAACACAGGATGCTGGGGAGGGGTTACTGAGTGACAGTGTGAGGGAGCTGGATTAACATCAGTAGAGATACAGTCAGTAACACAGGGGTGCTGGGGAGGGGTTACTGAGTGACAGTGTGAGGGAGCTGGATTAACATCAGTTGAGATACAGTCAGTAACACAGGTCACTGGAGGATGTAAAGTATCCTACATGGCTACTGTTGGTACTATCACAAGGTGTGCCACCAGAGGGCACAGCAGTGGGAGACTTGTAGGTTACCTGTACAGGTGTGCCTGGCCTTTTATAAAAGGCAGGCCACCAGGGGTGATCCTCACTCTGGAGTTAACAAATAAAGGACTAAAGTCACTACAGTTCAAGTACAACACATTGCCTCTTGGGTCATTATTAGAGCATCTAAGGACACAACAATTGGCGACGAGATTACAAACTTTCACGCGAAAATAGCTACCCTTAGTATGTTGCATCAGTTCGCCGATGGTGATGATTGGGGTGCCTTTGTGGAGATGCTCGACCATTTCTTCACAGCAAATGACCTGGCAGGAGACGACCCGGCCACATTGGCTGATAAGCGCAGAGCTATCCTGCTAATTCGTTGTGGGCCCACCGTCTATGGCCTCGTCAGGGACTTGCTGTCACCAGTGAAGACAATGACCAAGATGTACGAGGAGCTCGTAACCCTGATCCAAGAGCAACTCAAGCCCAAGGAGAACATCCTTACAGCCAGACACCGGTTCTACACCCACTGACGGCCCAAAGGCCAGGAAATTGCAAAATACGCCGCAGACCTCAGGAGGCTGGTGGCACTGTGTGATTTTGGCAACCACATCAACGAAGCGCTGCGGGACATTTTTGTCATTGGAATCGGTCATAAGGGCCTTCTTCACAAGCTACAGTCAGCGAATACCACAGTCACACTGCAGAAAGCCATTTCTGTGAACCAGGTATTTACGACCTCGACCTGCAAATCTAGGCAGATGACTCACTCTCAGGACTCAAACCTGACAGGTACTTTGCACCGAGTGGTGCCTTTTAGAGGCTGGACTGTAGAACACGAACCCTCTCAGGGAAGAGAGAACAGGCCCCCGAGTCCCTTAACTCAGAGTCCGCCGAGGGGGGCAAATCAAGTAGCTCCATGCTGGCGTTGTGGAGAGAATCATAGGGCTCACCAGTGCCGCTTTAAAGACTATGTATGCAAGGGCTGCAGCACAAAGGGCTACCTCCAGCGAATGTGTAAGAGAAATATGACTCACTGTGTCGATGAAGAATCTGCAGATGGCCATGAATCCAGCGCAGATTATGAAACAATAGGCAGAGAGGCAGCTCAGCCCCACGATGAGGTATATGGCATGTTTACCTGCACCATCGAATGTTCTCTGTTGAGGATGGAAGTCGAGATTGATAGCGTTCCAGTCTTCATGGAAGTGGACACGGGGGTGAGCCAGTCAGTTATGAATCAAGTAGCCTTAGCGAGGCTATGGGACAATCAAACTGAATGACCTAAGTTGGTCCCGGTTCAGGCAAAGCTGCGCACCTATACTGATGAAGTTATCCCAGTCGTTGGTAGTGCGAATGTAAAGGTACTCCATGATGGCACGGTGCACAAGTTACCTCTGTGGATTGTTGCAGGTGATTGACCAACACTGCTCGGCAGAAGGTGGATGGAGGAGATCCATTGGAAGTGGGAAGACTTCACCCCTCTGTGCATTCGGAAGCACAGCAAGCCCTCACTTGAGGGTGGACCCGGCACCAGAGAGCAGACCAGCACAGCACCTGAGGCACAGACCGATCAGCACGACTGCATGGAGATGATCCAGCTGAGACGACCCGAATGCACCTTGCAGGCTCCAGTGGTAGGACTCTGGAGGAAGAAAATCCAAAGGCGACTTCCAAGCTTCGATGGCAGAATACGGGGAGAAGAGGATCACTGCAGTTGACATCATGGATGGAGGAAAGATGGCGCCCAAACCACGAGGTGAGGCACTGAAAAAAAAGATGGCCGCGGCTAGACCACAAGTTGCAGCGCTGATGGAGCAACACATGGCATCAAAATGAAGAAGAGGATTGGGGTAAAGAAACCAAGGCTCTCTTAAAGGAGGCCTGCAACCCACTACAATTAAAGGGACAGTTCCACACACTCAAGCAATGTAATAGCAACTGTAAGTTAGAGATAAAATGTGTAACTCACGATCAGAGTTGTGTACATGCACTAAGCAAGGAAAAGTCGCGCGATCATGTAAAATGTGTAATTGATGATCAGAATTGTGTACATTCAACCACTGAGGAAAAGTTGTGCGATCGCGATCGGAGCTACAGAGTATCCACAACAAGTAATGAAAAGTTGTGCGATGTAGGACTTCAACTGCACGCAGCCAATGCAGCGAGCAAACACCCATTGGGAGCACATAGGTCCAGCGAGTTACCCAATGCTGTAGCCTGCATCCCTGGGACCAGAGTTATGCACCATGGAGTGTGGCCACAAGCAGCAATACACACGAGCTGCAGAGCAAGCGATCTCAGGAGGGCAACGACATCGGTATCGATACCCTGCTCCTGATCGGCTCCACCTCTCAGGCACCCGATGGCACAAACCGCCACGAGCCTGAAAGAGCAAACTGTGTTAAGGCGCAGCCCCCAGACCTCATCGTCACCAAGGCCATACCCGGAAACGAAGGGTTACCCGCTACAGCCCAACCAAGATAGCCCGGGACCAGCCAGGATCCCAAACCAAACAACGCCCAGGCTAGCGAGTCAGCAGTTCCCTGTGCACTGCTAGACGCCAGCTTCTCAGGGAGCAGCAGCGACCCAGGGCGCAAAGAAAGGACAGGGAGGTCACAGGCATCTGTGAACCTGCCCGACACTAGGAATCACGGCAACTGCCCTAAGAGCAGGCAACTTGAGCCAACTGGGTTCCCACTGCCAGCACTGGGCACCGCGCCACCACCAGACTGCCTGGACACCATCCAATAGTTCTGGAACTAGTTCGTCCTTATGTACCGGTCACCGCATCGATAATGTATCTCACCAGTCTAACGTACTTGTCTCACAATGGAACCACAAATGTAATGCAAACTTATTTTTCTGAAGTTGAGTGTATATGAATGCAATGAGCCTTGGCATAATCTATATGTGGGGGGGGGTCGCAGAATGAAGTGGTCAAGGACACACACAAACAGCAACCACCAGCACTCTACTGCACCAACCACTCACCCAAGATTGAAATGACCTGTCAAGGGTCAACTAGATAAAGCCCAGATAGAGCTAAGCCCAGAGCACAGTCAATGCAGAGACGATTTGCACAAAAGGCTCGGGAGAGTGATGTCATGTATCCTACATGGCTACTGTTGGTACTGTCACAAGGTGTGCCACCAGAGGGCACAGCAGTGGGAGACTTGTAGGTTACCTGTACCTGGCCTAGTATAAAAGGCAGGCCACCAGGTGTGATCCTCACTCTGGAGTTAACAAATAAAAGACTACAGTCACTACAGTTCAAGTACAACACATTGCCTCATGGAGTCATTATTAGAGCATCCAAGGACACAACAGAGGAAGGGTTACTGAGTGACAGTGTGAGGGAGCTGGATTAACATCAGTAGAGATACAGTCAGTAACACAGGGTGCTAGGGAGGGATTACTGAGTGACAGTGTGAGGGAGCTGGATTAATATCAGTAGGGATATAGTCAGTAACACAAGGTGTTGGAGGAGGGGTTACTGAGTAACAGTGTGAGGGAGCTGGATTAACATCAGTAGAGATACAGTCAGTAACACAGGGTGCTGGGGGAAAGGTTACTGAGTGACAGTGTGAGGGAGCTGGATTAACATCAGTAGAGATACAGTCAGTAACACAGGGTGCTGGGGGAGAGGTTACTGAGTGACAGTATGAGGGAGCTGGATTAACAGCAGTAGCAATACAGGCCCTGAAATCCTGCGATCCTTCTCTGTCAGAATAACTGTGATGGAATGGGATGTTGTGGTTTTGACCAGTTGTGCCAAGATCCATTGGAATTCACTGGGTCAGGCAATTTGAATAAAGCAGACGGGTACCCACAATAATATCAGTGGAACCGGGGGCTCCTGTAAGGTGGGAGCGGGTGTTGAAATAGTGAAATTGACCCTTTTCCTGCATGGTCATGTTCCTGGGATGAGAGGGCTTTCTTATGAGGCGAGATTGTGTAGAATGGGCCTGTGCTCTCTGGAATTTAGAAGAATGAGAGGTGATCTCATTAAAACATACAAGATTCTGAAGAGGATTGACAGGGTAGAGGCTGAGAGGTTGTTTTCCCTGGCTGGCGCATGTAGATCAAGGGGGTTCAGTCTCAGGATAAGAGGAAGGCCATATAAGACAGAGATGAGGAGGAATTTCTTCACTCAGAGGGTTGTTAATCTTTGGAATTCTCTGCCACAGAGAGCTGTGGATGCTGAGTCTCTGAATATATTCAAGGCTGAGATGTATAGATCTTTAGACTCTATGGAAATCAAGGGATATGGAGATCGGGCGGGAAAGTGGAGTTGAGGTCGATGATCAGCCATGATCTTATTGAATGGCGGAGCAGGCTCGATGGGCCGAATGGCCTAGTCCTGCTCCTGTTTCTTATGTTCTTACGGGAGCCAATCACATCGCGACCAGCTACCATTTGGAAACCATGCTCTTCAGACGCAATGGGCACCACTTGCCCCCCGCCCCTGTTGGGGAGGACTGTACCCCTGCTTCATGTCCATGGGGACCCCACAGGCTGAACAAGCAGCGATGCCACTGAAATGTACCATCCCGCCAGACCCACCTCATTCTGTGACATCATCTGCAACACCCCTCATTAGAAAACAGGGTATTAATCTGTTGGAAACAGGTCTTGCTTTAATATCCATCCCCCCACTAGCCTCACCCTGCCCTGGTATCCCCACCTCAAGTGTGCTATAAACCTTGAGCAAACATGGGACTGCAGTTCGTAACAGAGAGAGGAGTTACTGAATTTAACAGTGAAAGCTATATGATCTCAACACACCCTGGCTTCGGGACTATATTTACTAACGTATATTTCAGTGGATCAGACTGTCAAGCAACTTACTTCCCTTGCGAGATCATCTTATCACTCATCCATGCTTCATAGACAGAAATCTGCAGAAATAGACAAAGCAAATTCATAGTATTAATCAGAATGAATTTAACCCTGTTTATAAACTTGGTGCCAATAGTGAGTGGCCTTCTTAAAACGGGTATTAATGATGGAACTTATGATTTGAAAAGGGGCCCTGATGTCAAGAGAAGTTATTTGAAAGGGGTCACTGTTGACATGGGACCCTCCTTAAGATGAGTGTACTAAACAAGTCGTAGAATCATTACGTTTAGCTGTTAAATTTCATCTGCCACGTCTCTGCCCATTCTAACAGCCTATCTATGTCCTCTTGAAGTCCATAGTGTCCTCCTCACTGTTCACTACACTTGCAAGTTTTGTGTCATCAGCAAATTTTGAAATTGTGCCCTGTACACCCACATCCGAGTCATTAATATATATCAAGAAAAGCATTGGTCCTGGTACCAACCCCTGGGGAACATCACTGTATACCTTCCTTCAGTCCGAAAAACAACCGTTCACCATAAGAACATTTCTTATCAATGCTGCCACTGTTCTTTTTATTCCTTGGGCTTCAGCTTTGCGCGAAAGTCTATTATGCGGCATTTTGTCGAACGCCTTTCAGAAGTCCATGTACACCATGTCAACACTTTCTGTTACCTCATCAAAAACTCGATCAAGTTGGTTAAACATGATTTGCCTTTAACAATTCTGTTTTGGCTTTCTTTAATTAATCCACACTTATTCAAGTGACTGTTAATTTTGTCCCTGATTATTGTTTCTAAAAGTTTCCCCACTACGGAGGCTAAACTGACTGGCTGTAGTTGCTGGATTTATCTTTACACCCTTTTTTGAACAAGGGTGTAACATTTGCAATTCTCCAGTCTTCTGGCACCTCCCCTTGACATTCAATGGCATTACCATCGTCGAATCCCCCACCATCAACATCCTGGGGGTTACTATTGACCAGAAACATAACTGGACCAGCCACTCCACTTGCCTAGATTAATGCAGCTCCACCAACATTCAACAAGCTTGACAGCATCCAGGACAAAGCATCCCGCTTGATTGGCACCCCATCCACCACCTTAAACTTTCACTCCCTCCATCACTGGTGCACCATGGCTGCAGTGTGTACCATTTACAAGATGCACTGCAGCAACTCACCAAGGCTTCTTCAGCAGCATCTCTACCACCTAGAAGGACAAGGGCAGCAGGGACATGGGAACACCATCACCTGCAAGTTCCTCTTCAAGTCATGCACCATTCTGACTTGGAAATATATTGCTGTTCCTTCATCGTCGCTGGGTCAAAATCCTGGAACTCCCTCCCTAACAGCACTGTGCGAGTACCTTCACCACATGATTGCCGCAGTTCAAGAAGGCAGCTCACCACCATCTTCTCAAGGGCAATTAGAGATGGGAAATAACTGCGGGCGTTGCCAGCGACGCCCACATCCCGGAATGAATAAAAAAAGATCATCCCTGTTTCTAAAGATGATGAGAAGATTATGGCCAGTAACTCCACAAGTTCTTCACTTCCCTCAGTGTCCGAGGATGCATCCCATCTGGTCCTGGTGACTTATAGAGATTAAGTACAGCCAGACTTTCTAGTACCAACTATTTATCAATTTCTATCCCATCCAGTATCTCCCCACCTCCTCCTTCATTATGTCTATGGCAGCATCTTCTTCCTTGGTAAAGACCGATGGAAAGTATTCATTTAGCACCTCAGCCATACCCTCGGCCTCCATGTGTAGGTCCTCTTTTTGGTCATTAATCAGACACCCGTTTACTATTTATATGCCTATTGAAGATTTTTGGATTATCTTTTACGTTAACTGCCATTCCATTCTCATACCCTCTCTTTGCCCCTCTTATTTTCTCTTTTACTTCTCTTCTGAACTTTCTGGGAGCGAAATTGCCCCTTCCGATAAGACCACTGGCCGCCTGAAAGCAGCCATTTTTTAATTGCCCTTGCTCAGGGTCGGAGCGGTGTCTGGGATCGCTCCGCCCATTTTCCCGTCGCGACGTGCACGCATCGACCCCTTACTGACTGGCAGCGACCCATTCATGAAATTGCCCCATGGGAAATAGCCCCTTTGCAGAATTACCCCGCGGGAGCGGCACCACTGCCAGTCAGCGCCCCCGACAGCTTTTTCTGTCAGTGCGATTCTTGTTGGTCAGCGGCATGGCCGTCCTTGAAGGGGAGGTGGCACTGCCAGCGACGCCATTTTATTTTTCATTGTCAGACGATTGCCAGGTCGGCCAGACAACTATGCCCCCGGGCAGCCTGGCACCCACTCTTGGATACCAGGCTGCTGACCCAGCCGAAACCCTCCCTGTGAACCTATGTGAAAAATCTGCAGCATTCGCGGTGCTGATGACTGGTCAGGATGGCTGAGCCGTAGCAAAGCCACATCCGCCCCGACCGAAAAAAACTCCAAAGTGCCGAATATCGATGGCGTCCCCGCCGCGTGGGTTACCGCGGAGAAAAACTACAAAAAATGGAGGGGGCCGCCGCTTGCGGTGGGCAATTTCAGCTCCTCTATATTTAGTCTGCTTCTCAGATGTATTTTTGACCTGGCATTTGTCACACTCGCTCTCTTACTGCTTCATCTTACTCTCTGGCGGAAACATTCGGGGTGTTTGCGCCTCCAGTTTTGCCCGGGTACAGTACCACTAGCGACTCCCCATAAAATTCCACAGGAGTTTAGCTGCGGTTGTAACCGGTAGCACACCGTGCCGCTGAGCCAGCAGTGATGACATCATCACCGTGCGCAGCAACTCGTTTTCGCCCAGGAGCGGAAATCCCGTAGCGCCCCCTGCAGCTGCCGTGGGCTGTAGGTCGCTCGCAGGATGAAAATTAAAGGGGAGGTGCGGCAGGAAAAAAAATGGCTGACATACCGGTCGCGGCCTTCTTGTAGGTAGATCACGGGGCCCGTGCCACAATCTTGCAGCCCGGCACTCCGCTTGTCTGTCGGGCTGCTGCCACAGCACCCCACTCCCTGATGATCCAACAGTGGCCCCATTTCCCGCCGACAGAGTCAGCAGCTTGGCTCTCCCCTTTAATGAAGGGGGGGGAGGTCTTGTCTACACGCCAGTGCTATACATCCCAGCTTCATGTGGCTTTGCGCCCCGCTCCCGCCCCTGATAGGAAGTGCAGTGCGATATTCTGCGCTGCCATTCCTCTCGGGGGCGGTAACCCAAATATGGGTCGCTTCGCTGCTCGATCTCTTTCATCATCATTGGAGCCCTGACTTTATTTGCCTTGCCTTTCCCCCTTGTGGGAATGTACTTCAACTATACCCAAACTATTTCCTCTTTAAAGGCAGCCCATTGTTTGATTACTGTTTTGCCTGCCAATCTTTGATTCCAATTTACGCGGGCCAGATCCATTCTCATCCCACTGAATCCAATTTAGTATTTTTACTCTAGAATGCACCCTGTCCTTTTCTAAATCTTGCTGATCTAAACCTTATGATACGATGATCAGTGTTCCCTAAATGTTCCCCTACTGACATTTGCTCCACTTGACCCACCTCATTCCCCAGAACCAGATCCAGCAATGCCACCTTCCTCGTTGGGCCATAAAGGTGCTGATCAAGAAAGTTCTCCTGAACTTCAGAAATGATTCCCCCTCTCTGCCCTTTACACTATCCTATCCCGGTCTATATTAGGATAGTTGAAATTCCCCCATTATCACTACTCTATCACTACTGCATCTCTCTGTAATTTCCCTGCAAATTTGCTCCTCCATATTTTTCCCACTAGGTGGTAGCCTATAGAATACACCCAGTCCTGTAATGGCACCTCTATTATTTCGTAACTCTAGCTTTTGTCCTTGATCCTTCCAGGATATCCAGGGGCAGAAATTGCCACGCTCCTTAAGGTCCATTACCGCCTCTAATGGGACGGTAATGGGGCAGTAAGACCTTTCTGACCAGGGGCAAGCGGATGGGCCGATCCATCAGGAATTGCTCCCGGGTCTCGGGTGACGGAAACGGGTTCCCGCCCCGTCGGGCATGCACCAACCCCTTTCCGCCCCGCGAGGGAAATTATCCCATGGGAGCAGAGCAGCCGCTGGTCGGTGCCCCCCGACGGCATTCCCGGCGGGAAGCTGCCAGTGGCTGGGCAGCGTATCTGCCCTTAAAGGGGCAGGTGCTCCGCCGTGCCACCATTTTATTTTAATTGTTGGCCGATTCTGAAGTTGGCCCGACAATGGCAGCCACGGGTCCACTCTCTCGCGTGCCGGACCGCTAGCCTGGCCAAAGCCCTCCCTCGTGGCCCTGGTCCCCTTGAACTGAAGGCGAGGGAGGCTGCTACACTTCAGCGCATCGCGGTGACGTGTTCAGGACGCCGCTGATGCCACCGCCCGCCTTCTGCCCCGCTCCCGGCCTACTTCCATCCCGTAGCCACCCAAAACACCGCCCCAACCGAAACACAAACATAAGGAGGGCAAAATCCCTCTATTCTCCACCCCAAGGATTGGGGCAGAGAATAATCTTTTAATTCAAATTATCCACCCAATTTCGCCCCTCTCTCCATCCAGCACTGTCAGATTTGCCTTAACCAATACTGCAACACCACCTCAGATCTTTCCTTCCCTATCCTTTCTGAATACCTTGTATCCAGGAATATAAAATATCCAATCCTGCCCTTTTTTGAGCCAGGTCTCCATTATTGCCATAACATCATATTCCCATGTGGCTATTTGCGCCTGCAGCTCACCAACCTTGTTTCCTGTGCTTTGTGCATTCACATACTTACATTGTAAACGATCTTAGACCATACTGTGTTCTCTTAGTCTTGTCCCACCTAATACCTTACTATTTCTTACTTTAGTGCCATCCGTCTCTTCCAATCCAGTGTTCCCTTTGTCAGGAGAAGTCAGGAGAAGTCAGCTAGATTAACATCATCATCCATCATAGGCAACCCCTCGGAATTGAGGAAGACTTGCTTCCACTCCTGAAGTGAGTTCTTTGGCGGCTGAACAGTCCAATACGAGAGTCACAGACTGTCACAGGTGGGACAGATATTCGCCGAGGGAAGGGGTGTGTGGGACTGGTTTGCCGCATGCTCCTTCTGCTGCCTGCGCTTGACCGCTTCACGCTCTCGGCGTTGAGATTCAAAGAGATCAACGCCCTCTCGGATGCACTTCCTCCACTTAGTGCGGTCCTCGGCCAAGGACTCCCAGGTGTCAGTGGTGATGTCGCACTTTATCAGGGAGGCTTTGAGGGTGTCCTTGTAACGTTTCCACTGTCCATCCTAGGCTCGTTTGCCATGAAGAAGCTCCGCATAGAACATTTGTTTAGGGAGTCTCGTGTCTGGCATGCAAACTATCTGCCTTGCCCAGTGAACCTGATCAAGTGTGGTCAGTGTTTCAATGCTGGGGATGTTGGCCTGGTCAAGGACGCTAATGTTGGTGTGCCTGTCCACCCAGGGGATTTGCAGGATCTTGTGGAGACATCATTGGTGATATATTTCCAGCGACTTGAGGTGCCTTCTGTACATCGTCCATGCCCCAGATCCATACAGGAGGGCGGATATTACTACAGCCCTGTAGACCATGAGCTTGGTGGTAGATTTGAGGGCCTGGTCTTCGAACACTCTTTTCCTCAGGCGGCCGAAGGCTGCACTGTTGCACTGGAGGCGATGTTGAATCTCCGCATCAATGTCTGCTCTTGTTGATAAGAGGCTCCCGAGGTATGGGAAATGGTCCACGCTGTCGAGGGCCGCGCCGTGAATCTTGATGACTGGGGGACAGTTCTGTGCGGCGAGGACAGACTGGTGGAGGACCTTTGTCATATGGATGTTAAGCGTAAGACCCATGCTTTCCTATGCCTCAGTGAATACATCGACAATATCCTGGAGTTCAGCCTCAGAATGTGCGCAGACGCAGGCGTCGTCTGTATACTGCCGCTCAACGACAGAGGTTGGAGTGATCTACAACCAGACTTGGAGGCGGCATAGGTTAAACAGCTTCCCACTGGTTCTGTAGTTTAGTTCCACTCCAGCGGGGAGCTTGTTGACAGTGAGGTGGAACATGGCAGCGAGGAAGATTGAGAAGAGGGTTGGAGCAATGACGCAGCCCTGTTTGACCCCGGTTCGGACATGGATCGGCTCTGTAATGGATCCATTGGTAAGGATCACAGACTGCATGTCGTCATGGATCAGGCGAAGGATGTTGACAAACTTTTGGGGGCATCCGAAACTCCTTTGTAAGATCGAAAAAGGGCATGTATAAGGGCTGGCGCTGCTCCCTGCATTTTTCCTGCAGCTGTCGCGCTGCAAAGATCATATCCGTTGTGCCCCATAGGGGACGAAATCCACACTCTGATTCCGGGAGGAGCTCCTTGGCCACAGGGAGAAGACGGTTGAGGAGCAATCTAGTGTCAGCTTTCCCAGTGGCTGATAGCAGGGAGATTCCCCTGGAATTGCTGCAGTTGGACTTGTTCCCTTTTTTAAAGATAGTCACGATCACTGCATCTCTGAGATCTCCCGGCATGCTCTCCTCCCTCCAGATGAGAGAGATGAGGTCATGTATCCGCACCAACAGCGCCTCTCCGCCATACTTTAGCGCCTCACAGGGATTCCATCCACACCCGTAGCCTTGTTATTCTTGAGCTGTTTTATGGCTTTGCCTACCTCATGCAACGTTGGGGTTTCACTGAGGTGGTGGCAGGTCGCATGCTGTGGGATGGAGTCGAGAACACTTGAGTCGAAGGCAGAGTCTCGATTGAGGAGATCTTCAAAGTGCTCGTTCCAGCAGGCCCTGACAGCCTTGGTGTCCTTGATGAGTGTTTCCCCATTCTTGGCCAGGAAACGAGTTTGGCCTTGGGAGTTTGGGCCGTAGGTGGCCTTGACTGCAGTGAAGAATCCTTGCATGTCATGGCTGTCGGCCAGTTGTTGTTTCTCCTGTGCTTTCTCCATCCACCACCTGTTCTTTAGGTTCCAGGTTTTTTGTTGGACCTGAGCCTTGAGCCGTCTGTAATGTTGCTTTGCTGCTCCCGAGTTAGGTTGTTGCTTGAGGCTCAGAAATGCTCTGCGCTTGCGATCTATTAGCTCTTGGATCTCCTGATCATTTTCATCAAACCAGTCCTGGTGTTTTCTGGTTGAGTGACCAAGTATCTCTTCACAGGCACTGGTTATAGAAGCCCGAAGGGCAGACCAAGCACTGTGGGCATTCAGCATCTCAGGGTCATCAAGGCATGCCAGATTAGCTGTGAGCCGCTGGCTGTATAGGGCTCTCTTAGCTGGGTCCTTAAGTGCCCCGGCATTGACTTTTTTACGGCACTGGTTCTGCTGTCCCTTCTGCTTTGGGGCTATGTTAATATCGATGATGGATTGGATCAGGCGGTGGTCCGTCCAGCAGTGATCAGCTCCTGTCATGGCGCAGGTGATGCGCACATACTTGCGATCCCTAGCTCGGACGATGACATAGTCGAGCAGGTGCCAGTGTTTGGAGCGAGGGTGTTGCCACGATGCCTTGTATTTGTCCATCTGGCGGAACAGGGTGTTGGTGATGAGGAGTTCATGCTCTCGACATTTTTTCAGGAGTAGGGTACCGCCGGAGTTGGCTTTCCCTACCCCCTCTCTGCCAATCACGCCTCCCCAGAGGGCTGTATCTTTGCCGACCCTGGCATTAAAGTCACTGAGGAGGATCAGTTTGTCACCCATGGGGACGCGGGACAGGGATGTCTTGAGGTTGGAATAAAAACCCTCTTTAGCCCCATCGAGTGTTGGGACGTAGGCACTGATGACTGTGGCGCATTGGTTCCGGTATAGGGTAAAGCGAAGGGTCATGAGGTGTTCGTTAACGCCGCAGGGTGAGGCTTTGAGGCGGTCGACCAGCTCATTTTTGACGGCAAAGCCGACTCCATGAAGGCGGCGTTCTTCCTCTGGTTTTCCTTTCCAGAAGAAGGTGTAACCTCCACCTTGTTCCTTGAGCTGGCCTTCCCCTGCCCGCCAGGTCTCGCTTAGGGCAGCGATGTCGATGTCAAAATGTCTGAGTTCTCGGGCAACTATGGTGGTGCGGCATTCCGGCCTGTTGCTGTTGGAGTTGTCCATGAGAGTCCTGACTTTCCAGGTCCCGGACTTCATATTAACGAAGTGGAAGATGCCTGTGCGTGAGTTCTTTTAATGTGGCCTGGCCGCTGCACACAGGCAACCACACGGGCTTAGCTGAGCAAGGTCTTGGTCCGGTGGCAAGGGGCACCAAGACAACTGGAGACCAGGCACTGCTGTATAAGCCTAATTGCCTATGGCAAGGTGTTGGCCGCAAGCTCAGCGCTGAGTAGCACCCTTGATGGTAGATGGCCCAAGGCTCGGTTGGGGGATAGGCATTGGGAAGGTCAGCTGTCCGCTGGGGGATGTTTTAAGAAGTTTCTACCAGAGTTTCCAAGATTATTTAAAAGTTTCTTAAAAATTTAAAAGTTTAAAAGTATTTCCAAATTGTTTAAAAAGTTACTCAGGTTGTTTAAAAGTTTAAAAGTTTAAAAATTGATTAAAAGTTGATTAAAAGTTTAAGATGTAAATCAGTGCTGGCCCCGGAGTCCCCTTGGCTGGTTCAGCACCGGCCCCGGAGTGCCCTTGGCCGGTTCGACACTGGCCCCGGAGTCCCCTCTGTCAGTTCAAAGTCGCTTGAGGGCTGCTCTGGATTATGGGGCTCGCATCGCTGGAGCAGTCTCGTACACACAGTACAGGGGTCCTTCCGGCCCGGGATAGAAGCGGGCCGATGCGCGGTCCCTCAGCACTGCACTGGAGTGTCAGCCTAGATAGGAGCATAGGAACAGGAGTAGGCCATTCAACCCCTCGAGCCTGTTCTGCCATTCAATTAGACCATGGCTGATCTGTAATATAACTTCATTTACCCACCTTGGTTACGTAAACCTAACAAAAATATATTGATCTCAAATTTTCAATTGACCTATCCTCAACAACTCTTTGGGGGAGAGAATTCCAGATTTCCACTGCCTTTTGCTTATAGAAGTGATTCCTGACATCACCCTCGAATGGCCTGGCTCTAATTTTAAGGTCATGCCCCCTCATTTTGGACTCCCCAGCTAGAGGAAATAGTTTCTCCCTATCTTCCCTATCAAATGCTTGAATCATCTTAAACACCTCAATTAGATCACCGCTTAAACTTTTATATTCCAGGAAGTACAAGTCTCGCCTGTGCAACCTGTCCTCATAATTCAGTACAGGTCACATGATGGATTGGTGCACTCGCTTAACCTTTAGGTGGCTGAGGTTCACGTTCAGCCCAGAGTGACAGGATAAAAGTCTACTCCCTCGACAATCTTTTCAGAATCCTTTGTCAAATAAGTTTGGGGAAGTTTCAAATCATTTCCACGCAATTTGACATTTAGGATGTGAGATTGCAGAGACAGAAAACAGAGAGGAATCTTCACACCTATCTTGTTAGGCAGGAACGCTACAATTTTACTCTTGTGTGTTTTCACAGAGCCCAGATGACTTTGGGTGAAGGAAAAACAACACGGCATTCTGGCATGTGTTTTCAGCATAGCGAGTGCCTGATCCGAGAGATCTTGCAAGAATGCTGCTGAACTCGCTAAACAGGCAGTGAACTGGTATAAGTACTGCACCGTCAAGCAATGCAGCTGTAAAGGCTTATCGCTGGGAGGAAGCGGAGGCAGCAGTATGAAGGCCTGCGGGTTAGATTCAATAGCATGAGTGCTGGGGAGATTGGCCCTGTGCGCTGCAGAGAGCCAACATTCTAAAACCAGCGAGTTAAACAGTCCATCATCCTAGCCGCGATTGAGTGTGAAGTGGGTGAGCACCAAGAGTTGGGTGAGAAAATCTGTAATGATTGTCATTACAAGGGTGTTGTCCAACATTAGCCAACGTTAGTGTCCTCGACCAGGCCAACATCCCCAGCATTGAAGCACTGACCACACTTGATCAGCTCCGCTGGGCAGGCCACATAGTTCGCATGCCAGACACAAGACTCCCAAAACAAGTGCTCTACTCGGAACTCCTTCACGGCAAACGAGCCAAAGGTGGGCAGCAGAAACGTTACAAGGACACCCTCAAAGCCTCCCTGAGAAAGTGCAAGATCCCCACTGACACCTGGGAGCCCCTGGCCAAAGACCGCCCTAAGTGGAGGAAGTGCATCCCGGAGGGCGCTGAGCTCCTCGAGACTCATCGCCAAGAGCATGCAGGTAGCAAGGGCAGGCAGCGGAAGGAGCATGCAGCAAACCTGTCCCTCAACAACTATTTGTCCCACCTGTGACAGAGACTGTGGTTTTCGTATTGGACTGTGCAGCCACCTAAGAACTCATGTTAAGAGTGGAAGCAAGTCTTCCTCGATTCCGAGGGACTGCCCATGATGATGATGATGATTGTCCACTGGGAAGCTTTAATAGATTAGAAGCAGGTCAATGTGATGCCCATAGTCAAAGCCGATAAGAATAACTTTAGTCTTGCTTCAATCTCATGTAAAATAGTTGAATTGATGATCATGCATAAACTTGAGGATAAAAACAGAAAATGCTGGACATCTCAGAGGGTCAGGCAGCATCCGTGGAGAGAGAAACAGAGTTAGCGTTTCAGGTCGAAGGTCATTCGTCAGAGCTGGCGAATGTTCAAAATTATCAGATTCTTAAGGAGCACTGAAAGGGGGAGGGGAGGAAAGAACAAAGGAAAGATCTGTGATAGGGTGGAAGACAGGAGAGATTTGAGAGACAAAAGGGATGATGGGCCGGCTTGAGACGGTAATGGCAGAAGTTAGAAAAAGATGAATCTAGATAGGGTGTGAATGGCAAAATAATTACCAGCTGCCATGGGAAACAGAGAAAAAAACATAAGATCAAGGGGTGGTGGGTTATGAGCTCCTTAAGAATCTGTTCATTTCAAACATTCGGCAGTTCTGACGAAGGGTCATCGACCTGAAACATTAACTCTGTTTCTCTCTCATCAGATGCTGCCTGAGCCACTGAGTTTTCCAGCATTTTCTGTTTGTATTTCAGATTCCAGCACCCGCAGTATTTTGCTTTTGTATAAACTTGAGGATGATCTACACCATAATAGCCTCATTGACAATGCTCGGCTTGGATTGAGAAGGGCAAGGTCCTGCCTGACCAATCATATTGACTTTTCTGAGAAAGTGACAGGACATGCCAAGTGGACCATGGAAAGCATTTGACAAAGCTTCTCATTGGTGGCTACTATTTCAGCTCAATAGGATGATGACTCAAGATAGACCTTTGGGAAGTTGGCTGAAGGGTTAAATACAGAGGGTAGTTGTCAGATCGGTTATATTGCATTTGAAGGTCGCGTGGAGTGGGGAGGGGAAGTGGTGAGTTGGATGCCCTAAGGATCAGTTTTGGGACCACTACTGTTTCTACTTTACATCAAAGAATAGGATTCAGAAACTCAATTAAATTTGCATCAGATATCACACTAGGAGGGGCAGTTGATTATGGGGAGACAGCTTGGGAAATACAAAATGAATTGGAAAAAATAAACATATATAAAAGTGGGCGGTACAGTGACAGAATAAATTCAACATGGACAAATGGAGGGTATTGAACATATGAAGAATGGTTAACACACATATTCAGTGAATGGTGTTGAATTAGCTAAGGATAAAGTTGAAAAAGAACTGGGATGTTTAGTAGATTCGACACTCAACATGTCCAATCGCTGCAGAAAATCACTTCAAATTAAATCAAGAAAGTGGAACAGGGGAATAAAGGTTCCAACTACTGAAAGGCAAATTTATTGATATCAGGAAGTTATTTTTCATGCAAGGAATGTTCAAGAATAAAACAAAAATTAATTTCAATTTATATAAAGAAAAAGAAAGACTTGGATTTATATAGCGCCTTTCATAACCACCGGACATCTCAAAGCGTTTTACAGCCAATGAAGTACTTTTGGAGTGTTGTCACTGTTGTAATGTAGGAAATGTGGCAGCCAATTTGCGCACAGCAAGCTCCCACAAACAGCAATGTGTTAATGACCAGATCATTTGTTTTTTTGTTATGTTGATTGAGGGATAAATATTGGCCAGGACACCATGGATAATCCCCTGTTCTTCTTCAAAGTAGTGCTATGGGATCTTTTCCGTCACTTGAGATAGCAGACGTCTTGATTTAACATCTCATCTGAAAGACGGCACCTCTGACCGTGCAGCACTCCCTCAGCACTGCACTGGGATTATCAGCCTAGATTTTTTTTTGTGCTCATATAGCCCCTTTCACAAGCTCAAGAAGTCCCAAAGGCATTGAAAGACATCTGTTTTTTTGGTGGTGTTGGTTGAGAAATAAGCGCAGAGTGAACACAAGTGAACTCGGAGCGTTGCTGAACTGGGAGCCAAAGTAGGTCAATGAGCACGGGGTGGGGGTTGGGGTGATGGTGAACTGGGATTGGTACAGTGGCTGATCGAGAGAACAACAACAACAATTTGTATTTATATAGCGCCTTTAGCATAGTCAAACGTCCCAAAGCGCTTCACAGGAGTGTTATGAGATTTTTTTTTAAAACCCCGAGGAAAGTCACAATGACTCACTGAAGCGAGTGAGTTATCTCTTGCGGGTTTGGAAAGGGCTGGGGTGAGCGCTAAAGAAAGCTGTCAGTTGCCTGTAATCACCACACTCCTCGTAGTGCCAACCTCATATGTGACATAGCGGACACTTCAGCATTATGAGCTGCACCAATCAGTTGCCTCATGGCAGAGCACACTGAAAACTGGAATCACTGCAGCTCCAACTGAGTCGGGCAATGTCACACAGCGCACAAAGACAGCGGTCTCGGCAGGAGGACCTTGGCAAGCTGGCAAGAAAGACAGCTGGAGCATTCCTGCAGAATGCGCATCTCTCTGGATTAACGTGAATTATCCCGCAGAGAAGTTTTGAATCATGGGCAGTTACGCACCGATGCTCCGGTGATGTTAACGTAGCAAAGGGCTGAATCCGTGCTCCTGGTGGGAAGCGACACTCCGAGGGAGAGCATAATGGGAAATCACAGGTGCATGGCTCAAACATACAGAGCAATGTGATCCAGACAGGGCCACAAGGATGTGGCAAATGGAAATGTCATTCTCGTGCAGACGAAGGATGAGGTTAAGGCTCATTGTTCCAGCAGTACCGAGGGATCATTACCCTGCACCAATCCTACTTCCACATCTGTCGACGACAACCGTGATGACAACACTTTGCATTTATCTAGTGCCTTCTACATCCTAAAAGCCTTTTCAGCGACCTAATCAAAAAATGGCCAGTGAGCCAAAGAAGAAGCTATTAGAAGTGGTGACCTTAAGCTTGGTCAAAGCTGTGGGTCTTAAAGGAGGAGAACGAGATAGAGAGGCAGACAGGGTTTAGGGAGGGAATGCGTGAGTGTGGGACACAGGTGGCTAAAAAGAAAAAAGAAAGACTTATATTTATATAGCGCTTTACAAGCCAATGAAGTACTTTTGGAGTGCAGTCACTGTTGTAGTGTGGGAAATGCAGCAGCCAAATTGCTTAAAGCAAGCTCCCACAAACAGCAATGTGATAACGACCAGATAAACTGTTTTTGTTATAGTGATTGAGGGGTAAATATTGGCCAAGACACCGCGGAGAACTCCACTGCTCTTCTTTGAAATAGTGCCATGGGATCTTTTATGTCCACCTGAGAGAGCAGACAGGGCCTCGGTTTAATCTCTCATCTGAAAAATGGCACCTCCAATAGTGCAGCATTCCCTCAGCACTGCACTGGGAGTGTCAGCCGAGATTTATGTGCTCAAGCCTCTGGAGAGAGACTTGAACCCACAACCTTCTGATTCAGAGACAAGTGTGTTCCTCACTAAGCCACATCTGACATGCTAGAGGTTTGGCCACCATTGGTGGGGCTATGGGAAGGAGGATGCACAAGGGGTCAGAGCTGGAGGAAGGTAAAGTTGTGGGGAGGGAGTTGTCAGGTTGGTGGAGGTTACAGACCATGGAGGGATTTCAACACACCTGTGAAGGATGAACTTGCATTTATCTTTCATGTCCTTAGGACGTGCTAACGTGCTTGACAGCCAAGGGGCTAGAAATTCAGTTTTCATGGTATTTTGTGCCAAAATTACTATTTTCGCTTCGCTACCATTAGTAGGCCCGATATTCAGCTTTTAATTTGCGCAGCAGTAAAAATCGACGTCGCACGAGGATTCATGGCGCAAACCGGGAATTTCGTCAACTTTAGTCCGGGGCCGATAGCGCTGCGTGAGAGGCCTTCGGAGGGGGGGCAGTGGGGGGGGGGGGCAGGGAGGGAGGGGGGGGTGGCGGGGAGGGAAAACCACACCCCCCCAAAAAAATAAGAAAAAAAAAACTTCACAAAACATTCACAAAAGCCTTATCTACTAAATCGCTGAAAAATAATTAAAACATAAAAACTTTAACTTATCTTTGTTGCAGGTCTTCATACTTACCACTGCTGGCAGGGCTGCAAGGCAGGTTTTTCCCTGTCGGTATTCTGGGCGCAGAATACGGGTGCGGACAGAGCCAAATTTCGGGCGAAAACACTATTTCGAGTGTTGCACGGCAGTGCTCCTCTCCCCGGAGGTACGTTAAAAGCGCCGCCGCAAAAGGCCATCCAATTTTCTGCTGACCGGTTTTTCGCCGCGGAGGGTGAAATATCGCCAAAAAACCCATTCGCAAAGTCGGCAAATTCCTAGCCCAAGGAATCTTGCAGTGTCGTCACTGTTGTTATGCACCTAAACTTGCAAGCCAATTTGCATACATACAGCTACAAGATGCAGGACCAGTTAATCTGTTTTTTCTGATGGCTTTTGTTGAAGAAGGAATGTTGGCCAGGGTACTGGAAGAACTTCTTCAAATACCACCATGGGATCTTTTGCATCCTCCTGAGCAGGCAGACTAAGCCTTGGTTTAACATCTCATCGGAAAGATGCTGATAGTGGATGCAAAAGTAGAAAAATGTTCCATTCCTCTGCCCTGAAATCTTTTGATAGGCACAAAGATTCACTCAGAACCTTGTGAGATAAATGTAATCAAAACAACTTGAACAAAATTATTTTTGAAGCAGCTTTCTGATGGCCAAGAGTACAATATAACCTCAATTCAATTTGCAAAACAGAAAGTAAAAAGCAGAATGGTTAAGTCAGTAAATGTACTGTTGCATGTGGTTCGAAGTCACACTGACCGGGAAATCCCAGTTCCATCCGTATTCTCTGCAGTGTTAGCTAATTGTGAGTCATCAATAGGGGCATTACTTCATGTTCTTGGAGTAGGGATGGGAAAAATGAGCCAGCGTTCATGCTCCTGATCGCTATCCAATGGTTCTTGCTGGACAGTACACATGTGGGTATGGAGGGAACAGCGTGCGGCAACCTGGCCTGGAAATCAGCGCGGTCCCGGCCTGCAAGATCATCAGCAAGCCGGGGCTATTAGAGGGGGCAGTGTGCGTCAGCGTGCCACTGCAGGGAGTAGGGCGTGCTGCTGCAGGAGGGCAACGGCTGATTGCAGCGTGGGCAGGTACAGCAGGAGCGGCGAGGTCAGGGCGAAGGAGCGGCAAGAGTTCGTAGAGGGATGTAATCGGGTCCCAGGAGAGGCGTTAGTTTGGGGCCAGAAGAGGCAGGGCCCAGGGGCAGCACGGGCCTGCTCACACTGCGATATGTGCGTGCACTAGGTCCGTGCAGCAGAGCAGGTCTCCAGTCGTCTTGGTTAATCCTTACCACTGGACCAAGACCTAGCTTTGTCAAGCCCGTGTGGTGGCTGGTGTGCAATGGCCACCACACGTTAAAAAATCCACGCACAGGCATCATCCATCCTTCAGGATGTAGTTCGGGATCTGTGATATTAGGTCCTTCATTGAAACACCTGTGAACTCATCCTTTTTCGGCGTGGAAGCAAGTTATCCTTGTTTTGCGGGACTGCCTATGATGGATATGGATGGGGCCATGTGTGAAGAAAAGCCACTTGGGTGGGTATCGGAGACTTATCTTAGAACCTTACAGCACAGAAGAAACCCATTTGGCCTATCGTGTCTGTGCCGGCTCTTTGAACGAGCTACTCAATTAGTCCCATTCCCCTGCTCTTTCCTCACAGTCATTATCAAGTATTTAGCCAACTCCCTTTTGAAAGTTACTGTTGAATCTACGTTCCAGATCACAACAACTCGCTGCGTAAAAAAATGTTGCCTCATCTCCCCTCTGGTTCCTTTACCAATTATCTTCAATCTGTGCCCTCCTGCCACTGGAAACTGTTTCTCCTTATTTACTCTATCAAAACCCCTCATCATTTTGAACACCTCTATTGTGCGCTCTAAGGAGAACAATGGAGTCTCTGGATTGGCAATCTTGGCAGGCATCACCACAGCCTTTGGAGAGGAAGTGGGAAATTCAGAAAAAAACAGTCCGCTCATAATTCGGTGCAGCCACTGACAGAGCCATGGTAGGAACACATGCTCCGCCTGCACGCATTCAATCACGTCAATTGGCATTCCTGACAATGAATTTAATAATGAATTAAATAATGAATGTTCCTGATGTTGGGGAAGTCCAGAACCAGAAGACACAGTCTAAGGATAAGGGGTAAGCTATTTAGGACCGGGATGAGGAGAAACTTCTTCACTCAGAGAGTTGTTAACCTGTGGTATTCCCTACCACAGAGAGTTGTTGATATCAGCTCATTGGATATATTCAAGAGGGAGTTAGATATGGCCCTTACCGCTAAAGGGATCAAGGGGTATGGAGAGAAAGCAGGAAAGGAGTACTGAGGTGAATGATCAGCCATGATCTTATTGAATGGTGGTGCAGGCTCGAAGGGCCGAATGGCCTACTTCTGCACCTATTTTCTATGTTTCTATGTTTCTAAAATAAACTCAAGCTTTGGCGGGCTAGACCCCACTAAAATTCACTCGGCCTCTCGTACGTCTCTGGCTAAGGATACTGTTTGAGCGAAGTCTGCAAAAAAATGTTGCTCCATCTTCACTATTATTCCTCTCCACCTCCACTCGTTCCCCTCTCTCCTCTTCCATTCCTGTTTCTCTCTCTTCTCCATCTCTGTGTGTCCGCTCTGACCCTTCACTTCTGTTTCCCACTCCACCTTTCATTTCTAATTGTTGCATTCTTTTCTTCCGCGTCTGCTTCTTTTTCCCACTCACTATTGTCTCTTCCCCTTCTACTTTCGCCTAACCCCTTTGCTTTTTTTCTGTCCCTCCTCTTATTTTTCTCTTTCTGCCTTTCTCCTCTTTCTTACCTCTCTTTCGTGTTTTGCCTCTGCATCAGCTTTATCCACTTTCTGCTGCAGTAAATCTGCACACGAGGTGGGGTTAGAGGCCAGAGGCAGCAACGTGAGGAAGCTCGGAAGAAGGAGGCTGGGGTAGGAGAGGCCTAACCTTTCCTTGTGGGGCCTGGAGGAACCACACATAGAAAGTAAAAAATATAGGGGCTGAAATTGCCCCTTCCGATAAGGCCTTTGACTGCCTGAAAGCGGCGGCCACAGGGCGCAACAAAATGGTCGCCCATTCTTCATGGAGGGGCCGCCATTTTGTAAATTGCCCTTCCTCAAGAGCGGAGCAGTGTCAAGGACCGTTCTGTCCATTTTCCCGCCACGGCAAGCACGCGCAGATCACTTACCGTCTGGCGGGGACCCCTTCGCGAAATTGGCCCTTACCCGAAATTGCCCCTTACCTGAAATTTCCCCACTGCAGGCTTTTACAGTCAATACACTCTCTGAAATAGCAGCGCAGCTTGGCCGCTGGCCAGGCCGAAACCCTCCCTGGTGGCCCAGTGGAACAAACTAAAATGAATGCAGAGTTTGCAGCGGCCCTCCCCTTTAACTGAAGGGGAGGGATGTTGTGACGCGCCAGCGCGATGACGTCATCGGCCCGGTGCTGATGACTGACAGTGTCAGGCGTTCCGCCCCACCCCGCTAGTGATGGTCACTCACCTCCGCCCCCACTTCCGCCCCATGATGAGACCACTTGCATCCCACTGGAAAAAAAACCCACGAGAAGCTGAATTTCGCTGTATAGGCCGCCGCATCCATTGCAACGACGAGAACACTTCAAAAACGGTAGATGCCCCCCATTTCCGGCGGAAGGCAATTTCTACCCCATGCACCTTTAGGGTCTCTTTGGCCCCAACAACTCTTCCCGCAATGGGCAACTGGTAGGAGAGCCTTAAGGGTCCCTCTGCATGGGTAAAATAGCAGGTCGCGCCCCAGTGATGTCATCAGACCCCGATCTGCATATATAAAGAAGGACCCAGTTGGTTTCCGGCCTGCTCAGAAAAGCAGGTTAAAATCATGGCCTGCGAGCCTGAGTCCCACAGGTGATTTTAACTGCCCACCCGCCTGGATTCCACCATGTGAGCTGGGTTAAAATTGTCCCTTAAAAAGTCTATATTTAAAATTGAAGTGCATTTTTCCAATTAATTCTCACCAGAACCAAAGCAAACATTGCAGTCCAGCCTTCATCCGATGTTCTGCTTCCTCAATGGTTTGGGATTTGATAAAAGTTTGGCAACTTCAGGCACACTCTGCCACCGTAAATATCCTCCTTTTCTGTCACCAATACATTCCAATCCTAATTCTGTGGGGTCCACTTCAAACAACTAAGGAGGGAAAAAAATCCCAACTCACTAAGCAAAGCAATTTTCATTAAGATGCAGTCATAATAATAAGTGACCCTGAGTGCTTTTTATCAAATATTTTTTGTTTAAAAATAGTAAACTACCATTTGTCTGTGCGAAGATTAGGCCTTCATTGTTGGTTGATGGCAGACAATGAAAGATGCGGGATGGAAACGATACTTTATGCACCATGTAGAAATCTGTCAGCCTAGCCTGGATGCCATGGACCAGCTGAGGGCTTGGTGGAAGTATGATTCACAGTAGGCCAGAACCTGGACATTCCAGATGTATTTTCAAAGTGATTGTTTTCGCTTGCGAGTCAAAGCAAACGCATTAAAGGTCACTTAGATGTAAAGACCCTATTATCCCTAATCTGCTGCCAGTTCTAGGAGAGGCCTTCTCCACAACTGTGGCCTAGCCAAGCATGAAGAAAAAATAATTTTAACCAATCTCTTTCGTATCCTCCATCAGGAGAAAGCTTTTGTAGCGAGGGGAGAAAGAAAATGGGTACAATGGAGGCAGTTGAAGATAATGATCTGCATAGGTAATGCGGGAACAGCTATAAAATGCAATTTTTTCTCTATTCTCTCCAGCAATGACCACTGTTTGTCTCCTCGATGTTGAAATGATGGATAACCATTTTATTGCATATAATTGGAGGGGCTTCAGAGAAGAAATTTGATTAATTTGGTCTATAAATAATGCATAGTTGTGACAGTCTCTGTGGTTTGCACCAGTCTTTGGTTTGTTGACTAATTTTATTAATTTTAAGCTCGATTCTTAAAGGGCCCTCCCCCCCTCATCACTATCACTCAGATCACATGAATGGACTTTGCAGTGTTAGTTTAGTGCCTAGGAGGTTGCGACAAGCAGGTGACAAAAGGTTTGTCGAGTACTATTGTTAGAGACAACAGCCCTTCAAGCTAATTAGTGGCAAAATTGGTCGCAGTTTTGCCCATTTCTCAGTGCCGATTTTGCAGGGTTCTCTCCTGTGCCTCACCGCCACCTGAAATGCATCTAACACAATGTTAGCCCAAGCAATATACAGCCACCCCTGGTGGTCACCTTGAGCAGACGTAAGGCTCCTTGCATATGCTAATGACTTGAAGCCTGTTTAAGTGCCGCTTTGCGCAATTGGTCAGAAACAGAGCAAGGTTTTTCCGGTTCCTTCTGCTGCCTCAGGAAGACCACCAACAGTACGATGGGTTTTACCCTGATGTGGACACAGGAGGAACAGAAGTGCTCCTCCTTGCTCTGTGGGAAGGCTGCCTGCCCGATCTCGGACCCCTCCCATCTGTCTCCTCACCCTGACCTGCCTGAGAGCCACTGCTGGCACGCAGCCCCTGTGCCCAGGTTTAAAGCGAACTGGCAAGCTGCCTCATTGGTGTCTGCAGCTCGCTGGGATTATTTAGATGAGGTCAAGGAGGCCCAATTTGGGATGAACCTCTGGCCTTTGGTGCATCCCATCCCATGTCCGACAACAAGCTAGAGCCAATCTCTCCCTGTTGTTTAAAGTTTGTTTTGCTTGGAGCTCCCTGGTGGATCAGTGGGTAAATGAACCACGTGGTGTGGGACTGAGCAGTGCAAGTCTGATAATGTCCTAGGTTCAATGATGGTCCTTGATCAAGTGCAACATCCCCACCGACACCTGGAAGTCCCTGGCCAAAGTGGAAGAAGTGCATCCGGGAGGGCGCTGAGCACCTCGAGTCTCATCGCCGAGAGCATGCAGAAATCAAGCGGAGGCAGTGGAAAGAGCGTGCGGTAAATCTGTCCCACCCACCCCTTCCTCAACATCTATCTGTCCCACCTGTGACAGGGACTGTGGTTCCCGTATTGGACTGTTCAGCCACCTAATACCTCATTTTAAGAGAGGAAGCTAGTCTTCCTCGATTCGGAGGGACTGCCTGTGATGATGATGATACTGAGCTACTTAACCTCATTGGGAAGGGAGCAGGGTTCCCAGTCTTGACTGCAATCGGAGTATATATGTATATATATATATATATATATATATATATATATATATGTCATGTATCTTACATTATTATACATAACTGTATTCTATCATGCTCTACATGACTGTAATAAGATATGACCTGAAACCACCAGCATAGCTTACCACCAGGGGTGCACTTGCAAGAGACAGGTATATAAGGACAGGTCTCAGGCAAGTACAGTTCTCCAGAGCTGTGAAATAAAGATGCAGGTCCAGAGTGACCTTCACTTCACAACATGCCTCGTGTGAATCTGTACTGAGGGGACAGGACTTTACAGTGGCGATGAGTTACGGGATTACAGAATCCACAGAATGGCGAACAATGGATCAGATGAAAAGTACAATGCAGGAGACAATTGGGAGGACTTTATAGAAAGTTCCAGCAAAGCTTTGTAACCAAAGAATGGTTAGGCGGTGATAAGCCAGACAAGAGAAGAGCCCATCTCTTGACCAGCTGTGCTCGAAAACATAAGCTTTAATGAAGGATCTGTTGGCACCCGAGAAACCAGCAAGCAAGTCATTTAAAGAATTGAGCACACTGGTAAGAGACCACCTGAAGCCAGCGAGCAGCCGACCCATGGCCAGACACAGATTCTACAACTACAGACGCTGTGTGGGCCAGAGCATACCCGACTTCGTGGCGGAACTTCAGAGGTTGCTAGATTATGTGAGTTCTCCGATGAACTGAGGAGAGAAATGCTGAGAGACTTTTTCATTGAAGGAATAGGTCACGCAGGCATATTCCGAAAGCTCATAGAGACCAAGAACCTGACCTTAGAGGCAGCAGCACTGGTTGCACAGGCATTCTTAGTAGGGGAAGAAGAAACGAGGTTGACTTACAATGCAGGAACGACAACTAACAAAATATCGGAACAAGAAGTTCACAGCACTAAACAAGCTGCTACCCCCACACACAGACAAAACCGGGAGAACAGGCTCTCGACAGCAGGCAGAAGCCATCAAGGGCCACAGGAATGGCCGTTCACACCTCATCAACCCACAATGCGAACAATCAACTACAAACTGAGAGAAGCTCAAGAGAGATCAGCTAGACGCAGCTCATTCTTTGGGAACACTTTGAACAATGGAACAGGTCTGTGCTGGAGATGTGGGGGTGGGCACTCATCAAGGGGATGTCGATTTCAGCAGGCTGTTTGCAGAAATTGTGAATATACATGGCATTTGGCCCGCATGTGCAAAAAAATGGCAGCTCGGCTGGTATACGAATTGGATGGGTCGGAAAGCGGACCAGAAGATGATGGGGACAGTACCCGGGACACCGATGTACAGCGGGTCAACACGATCAATGGCCGCTGCTCCTACAACAGGACTCCTCCTATAATGATGAGGGTCCTAGTCAACGGGATATCTGTCAACATGGAGCTGGATACGGGAGCGAGTCAATCTCTCATGGGCGCTCAACAATTTGAACAACTGTGGCCGCATAAAAGAGACAGTCCAAAACTCACAAGGGTCGACACCAAACTAAGGACCGATACCAAAGAAATCGTTCCAGTCCTCGGCAGCGCCATGCTTTCAGACACACACAAAGGGACAGTGAACCGACTTCCCCTGTGGATTGTCCCCGGAGACCCCCCAGCACTGCTGGGGAGAAGCTGGCTGGCAAAACTAAACTGGAAATGGGATGTTGTCCATGCCATGTCATTAGAGGAACGGACCTCCTGCTCAACAGTTATAAAGCGATTTGAACATCTCTTTCAGCCAGGTGTGGGCACTTTCAAAGGGGCCAAAGTCAAAATCTACATCACACAGGATGCTAGACCGGTCCATCACAAGGCCAGAGCTGCACCCTATGTGATGAGGGAAAAGATTGAACACGAACTAGACAGGCTTCTGCGGGAAAGCATTATATCACCTGTGGAATTTAGCGACTGGGTAAGTCCCATCATCCCAGTCATGAAGCCTGATGGATCCGTACGAATCGGTGGGGACTACAAGTCTACCATAAACAGAGTCTCCCTACAGGACCAGTACCCGCTGCCCAGAGCAGAGGACTTATTTGCCACATTGGCTGGAGGTAAACTTTTCTCAAAATTAGACCTCACATCTGCGTATATGACGCAAGAATTGACTGAGGAATCCAAGCTACTCACCACCATCAACACACATCGAAGCCTTTTCATGTACAATCGATGCCCATTCGGCATCAGGTCGGCAGCTGCCATATTCCAGCGCAACATGGAGAGTCTGCTCAAGTCCATCCCGGGGACGGTTGTATTTCAAGACGACATACTTATCATGGGCAGGGACACCGACTCCCATCTCCGTAACTTGGAGGAAATGCTAAAGCGGTTGGATCGGGTAGGCCTACGAGTCAAAAAATCCAAGTGCCTGTTTCTCGCACCCGAGGTTGAACTTTTGGGCAGAAGGATTGCCGCTGATGGAATCCGCCCAACAGAGTCCAAAACAGAAGCAATTCGCCTGGCACCCAGGCCCTGGAATGTATCAGAACTGCACGCCTGTCTCGGGCTACTCAATTACTTTGGGAATTTTATGCAGAACTTAAGCACGCTGCTGGAGCCTCTCCACGTGCTACTCAGGAAGGGGTGCGATTGGTTTTGGGGGGACGCCCAGGAACGCGCCTTCAATAAGGCACGCAACATTCTGTGTTCCAACAGTGTTTTGACTTTCTTTGACCCAGGTAAAAAGCTAGTTCTCACATGCGATGCATCAGCGTATGGGGTCGGGTGCATTTTGCAACATGTCAATAGTGCGGGCAAATTACAACCCATAGCTTATGCCTCCAGGTCACGTTCGCGGGCGGAGCGCGGGTACGGAATGGTAGAGAAGGAGGCGCTCGCGTGCGTGTACGGTGTCAAAAAGATGCACCAATACCTTTTCGGGGCCAAGTTCGCATTAGAAACTGACCACAAGCCCCTCACGTCCCTCCTATCCGAGAGCAAGGCAATAAACGGCAACGCCTCGGCGCGAATTCAACGGTGGGCACTCATGCTGGTGTCCTACGACGATCCCATAAGGCACAAACCAGGCACAGACAACTGTGCCGACGCACTCAGCAGGCTAGCCCTGGAGACCACGGAAGGGTCTGACGAACAGGACTGTGAGATAGTCATGGCAATCATTGCCTTTGAGTCCACAGGTTCGCCCATGACGGCTCGCCAAATCAGAGCCTGGATGGCCAGCGACCCCATGTTATCCTTAGTAAAAAGATATGTCCTAACCGGTGACTGGGCAGAGGCTCGCGCTGCCTGCCCCGAGGAATTAAAACCCTTTCACAGGCGCATGCATGAGCTATCACTACAAGCAGACTGCCTGATGTGGGGCAGCCGAGTAGTCATGCCTCTGCGAGGCAGAGAGTTATTTGTCCGGGAGCTCCACCGCGAGCACCCGGGAATCGTTCTCATGAAGGCCATAGCCAGATCCCACGTCTGGTGGCCTGGTATTGACGCGGACTTGGAGCTCTGCGTCCGAAGAGCAATGCCCCCAGGGAGGCTCCACTGAGCTCCTGGCCCTGGCCTACCAAACCGTGGTCGCGGGTGCACGTAGACTATGTGGGCCCATTCATGGGCAAAATGTTCCTCGTAGTTGTAGATGCAATTTCAAAGTGGATCAAATGCAACATTTTAAATTCGAGCACAACCTCCACCACTGTGGTGAGCTTCGCAACCATGTTTGCAACGCACGGAAACCCTGATATATTGGTCAGTGACAATGGTCCGTGCTTCACCAGCGCAGAATTCCAAGACTTTATAATTGACCACGGCATAAATCACATCAAGACGGCACCGTTCAAGCCGGCCTCCAATGGCCAGGCGAAGAGAGCAGTGCAAGTCATTAAACAAGGCATGCTTAAAATCCAAGGTCCCACGCTGCAGGGTCGCCTGTCGCGACTGCTGCTGGCATACAGATCTCGTCCGCACTCACTGACTGGGATCCCCCCCGCGCAACTGTTGATGAAAAGGACTTTAAAAACAAGGCTCTCATTAATCCTCCCAGATATGCATGAAATCGTTGAGGCAAAGCGCTGTAAGCTGACTGAGCACCATGACAGAAATTCGAGGGGGAGATGGAATGAGATAGGGGACAAAGTGTTTGTACTAAACCATGGCAGGGGTCCCAACTGGCTTGCAGGGACAGTAACGGGCAAGGAAGGAAACAGGCTACTGGTAGTACAAATGGATAATGGCAAAACCTGCTGGAGGCATGTAGACCAAGTCAAAAGCAAATTTACCAACAACACTGTGGAACCAGAGGCAGACTACAATGTGGAACTCGCACCACACCTGGTGGACAGACAGAGGGAACAACCTGAGGAAAGGGCAATCCCAACAGACAGCCCAGGCGAGTCAACAACAATCACACCAATTGAAACAGACAGCCCAGGCGAGATTCCAGAAACCACACCCAAAGAAAAACAGACACCAAGGCAAACAACTGAACCACAACTCAGACGCTCCACGAGAGAGTGTAGACCATCTGAGAGACTGAACGTATAAAGACAATAAGACCTTGGGGGAGGGTGATGTCATGTATCTTACATTATTATATATAACTGTATCCTAACATGCTATACATGACTGTAATAAGATATGACCTGTAACCACCAGCATACCTTACCACCAGGGATGCACTTGCAAGAGACAGGTATATAAGGGCAGGTCTCAGGCAAGTGCAATTTTCCAGAGCTGTGAAATAAAGGTGCAGGTCCAGAGTGACCTTGACTTCACTAGATGCCTCATGTGAATCTGTACTGAGGGGACAGGACTTTACAATATATATCCTTCTTCTTCTACTTAGGCAGTCCCCGGAGTCGAGGATTACTTTCTTCCACACTAATATTAGTTCTAAGGTGACTGATAAGTCCTATGCGGGACCTACAGACTCTGTCACAGGTGGGGCAGGTGGTGGTTGAAGGGATGGGTGGTTATTGTGCTTGATTTGTTGTACGCTCCTTCCACTGTTTGTGCTTGGCTTCCGTGTGCTCCTGATAGAGAAACTCGAGGTGTTCGCCGCCTTGTCAGGTACTCCTCTGCCACTTTGAGCGGTCTTGGGACATGGATTTCCAAGAGTCGGTGGGGATGTTACATTATTTCAAGGAGGCTTTGAGGGTGTTCTTGAAGCATTTTCTACACCCTCCTGGGACTCGCTTGCCGTGACGGAGCTCTGAGTAGAGCGCTTGTTTCTGCAATCTAGTACCAGGCATGCGGACATTGTAGCCCGTCCATCGGAGCTGAGTGGTCAATATATTTAAATATATTATACACACATATATGCCTGATCTTAGCACCAGAGCTCTCAGTGTCTGTGGGAATAATCGACCGGGTTCTTACTCTCAATCACTATCCAGTGCTCCTTGCTGGAAGTGTGTGTGCGTGTGTGTGAACATCGAGTGAGGACAGAATTGCATTTCACCCCCTGGTGGAGTAGCTTGCCGACGCTCATTGGCAAGCCTCACACATGAATAGCATTCACTTGGGCAAGGGATAGAGATCATTCAGCACCCATGGCACTGCACTTCGGCACGGAGCCAACAGCTTCGATAGAGGAAGGGAAATTGGTGATGGAAGAGAGAATGAAAGACTTGGATTTATATAGCGCCTTTCACGACCACCAGATATCTCAAAGCGCTTTACAGCTAATAAAGTACTTTTTGGAGTGTAGTCGCTGTTGTAATGTAGAAAAAACATGAGTTATATGGAAAAAACATGAGAACCAAATGGGTGGTTTGCTAATTAGGAGGTACAGACCTTGCTTGAATTACTCATGCACAATGCCATGAATATCTGTGGTTGATGGTTTCCAGCAACTGTGTCACATCCACCCATTGCTGAGTGAGTGATATTCTAATCTGACAGCTCTGCAGTTATACTTAGGTTCAAGGGCATTTGCATTAGGGCGAATGTTTGCTCCATAATGGAGATGCATGGCCTCCTGTCTTGTCAAACATACGCTGGATGAGTAAGGGACGTGACTGAAGCTCACGTCCATGTTCTAGCCAAGTGACAATTTATCAAGAGTGCATGCTTGATTCCACGATTGCCCCTTAAATATGTTCATGTTTCAATTTATTTCATTTTGTATTTTTTTTTTATGTTTATAGATATCATCATGTGCTGTTTAAACTATTCCTTTTCCTGTATTGCCTATAGGCCAATCCAAAATTTATGTTATTGAGAAACCTGGCAAATGGGCCAAGTCCAAGGGTATAGGGCACCTCCAGGGTCTCAAACAGTAGGAAAGAAGACAAGCCAGATTAAGAAGCAGTGATTAATTGATGCGTGCTTGTGTTTCAGAAGCTTGAAAATTTTATGAGGAAAGGAAGCAGTTGTGTCAATCCTGGCTCAGCATGCTTGCCTCTGAGTCTGAAGAATCTGAAGATTGTTGGTTTAAGCCTCACTCCAGAGATTGGAGCACAAATCTAAGCTGACACTCCTGTGCAGTACTCAGCAACTGCTCTCTTGGGTGCAGGTAAAATATTTTTTCGAAGAAGAGCTGAGGATTTCTCCCCGGTGTCCTGGGCAATATTTATCCCTCAATCAACATCACAAAACCAGCCCTGGAGTTATATTTAGGTTGAAGATCATTTGCATTAGAATGAATGTTTGCTCGGTAATGGAGATGCATGGGCTCCTGTCTTGTCAAACATATGCTGGATGAGTAAGGGCTGTGACGGTTGCTGGTTGTAGGAGATTGCTCAGTGCAAAATTGGCTGCTGTGTTTCCCTGCATTACAACTACATTTCAAAAGTACTTCAGTGGCTGTAAAGCGTTTTGGACTGTCCTGAAGTCGTGAAAGGCACTATATAAATCAGCAGAAAAAGTGCACCGTAGAGATGAGCTTATTCAAAACTGCATTGATTCAATGTGTGGAACTAGTCGAGCCTACATTGGTAATTGCAAGATGACTCCAGGTCCAGTTTAGGTGCAATTTTTTAACAAAACCTTATCGTCCGCATGCCCGACACAAGACTCCCAAAGCAAGCACTCTACTCGGAACTCCGACATGGCAAGCCAGCCATAGGTGGGCAGAGGAAACGTTTCAAGGACACCCTCAAAGCCTCTTTGATAAAGTGCAACATCCCCACTGACACCTGGGAGTCCCTGGCCAAAGACCGCCCTAAGTGGAGGAAGAGCATCTGGGAGGGCACTGAGCACCTCGAGTCTCGTCGCCGAGAGCATGCAGAAATCAAGTGCAGGCAGCGGAAGGAGCGTGCGGCAACCCAGACTCCCCACCCACCCTTTCCTTCAGCCACTGTCTGTCCCACCTGTGACAGAGACTGTAATTCCCGTATTGGACTGTACAGTCACCTGAGAACTCACTTTTCGAGTGGAAGCAAGTCTTCCTCGATTTCGAGGGACTGCCGATGATGAGTATTCATTTTGTGTTTATCAAGATGAGGGATGCCAGTGCTGGGGAGTGAAACATTTTGCTTCTACTTTTGTCACTCTGTGGTACCCAGTTCCTCGTCTATCTTTTGGTTAAAGTGGAGTGCCTGCTGTTGTAGAACTTGTCTGACTCTCGTCCCGTTGACTTCAAAGGGTTAAATTGGACACGTGCTATAATGGACCGACGATCTGCTCTGCCAGTTTACCACTCAGGTAGTGAAGTTGAAAATTACTGTGAAAAGTTTCTGTGGCTCAGTTGCTATCACTCTCAACTCTGAATCATTCATGGGTTCAAGTCCCACTCCAGAGACTTGAGTACATAATCTAGGCTGACATTCCAGTGCAGTGCTGAGGGAGTGCTGCACTGTCGGTGGTGGTGTCTTCAGATGAGATGTTAAACTGAGGCCCCAGCTGCCCTCTCAGGTGGACCTGAAAGATCCCGTGGAAATATTCAAAGAAGAGCAGGTGAGTTCCCCCAGTATCCTGGCCAACATTTATCCCTCAACCAACATAACTAAAAAACAGATTATCAGGTTATTTATCTCATTGTTGTTTGTGGAAGCTTGCTGTCTGCACATTGGCTGACGCGTTTCCTACATTACAATAGTGACCACACTTCAAAAATACTTCATTGGCTGTGAAGTACTTTGGGATGCCCTGAGGTTGTGAAAGGCACTATATAAATGCAAATCTTTCTTTCTTTGCTGGATCTCTGAGAATCCCACACACCATAGGATCGGACACCTTATCATCAGGAATCAAAATGTGACAATACCAGTTCATGTCTCATGACAGTACATAAGGGTAGTGCAGAGGAGAACAACAAGGCTGATCTCGGGTGTCAGTGAGAAGACCTTTGAGGAATTTAACAAGCAAGCGCTCTTCACCCGCGAAAAGAAACATCTCAGAGGGGACCTTATCGAAGTATGCAAGATACTTAAATGGGATAAACCCAAAGCTACATTTACAAATACGTCAGGGTGGTGGGACAAGAGGGCACAGGTTCAGCATTGTGTTGGACAAACGTCTGCCAGTCAACAGCTGGAATGGATGGCTCAGCTAAGGCCAGAACATTGGACTCAGTTAAGAAACAGCTAGATGCTGTGATGGGGAGATGGTCGAGTTGGTATTCTGGAAAGATGGGATCAAATGGGCTGGTGGACCTTCTTCAACCGAATCCGTCTTCTGAATGGGACCACTTTAATTGTAGATTTTGGCAGACAATTAGATCAAATATAAAGATGTTTATGTGTACAAATGAACAATTAGTTCCTAATCAGCGTTTACATGTGCAACTACATTAGAGCGCAGTAAACACGCTTCAAATCAGTTACCATTGCATCTTTCTTTTAAGGATTCCATACAATCTTCTCCGAGGATCCAATAGATCGCTTTGTGATTGCAAGCATGATGAGTTGGAGGCTTCGCGGTGGCTGTGAGGTGTGGGCCTTATGAGCATCTGGTCAGAGACAATCAGTTGCATGGAGGACTACAGGAGGGAAAGCTGCACTGGGCATTATTATCCTAGCTGGCATGGAGGGATGAGGAGCATTAACATCATCATCATAGGCAGTCCCTCGAATCGAGGATGACTTGCTTCCATGCCAAAAAGTTCACAGGGATTTCAATGAGGACCTAATATTCCAGACGCTGAACTACATCCTGAAGGGTTTTTTTAACATGTGGTGGCCGTTGCACATCAGCCACCACATGGGCTTGACAGAGCTAGGCCTTTATCCAGTGGCAAGGGATTAACCAGGATGACTGGATCTGCTCTGCTGCACGGACCTTGTGCATACGCATATCGCAGTATGGGCTGGACCGTGCTGCCCCGGGCCCTCACCTTTCCTGGGCCCCGATCACATCGCTCTACAATCTCTCACCACTCCTTCGCCCCGACCTCGCCGCTCCTGCTTTACAATCATCTTGGTGACGCCAAATCCAGTCGCCCTCTTCACAGCCATTGCTCTCCTGCTCCAGCACGTGCTGCTCCATGGAGTGGTACGCCCCCACACTGCTCCTTCCACTCCCGGGCCTGCTCCGATGGTGCTCGTAACTGGTGTAAGTCTGAAGTCTGAGGCCCCAGATCAGAGCCCACAGGCCCCGTGTTTGCCCCCAGTTCCAGGCCCGGTCAGTGACCGCCTGGGGGAGCGGGCTCACCGGCCGCCATTTTGGATAGGGCATTAACACAGGTTAAGCAGAGGCTGTCAGAAACTGGTGCAAACGTGGTGACGATCTCCTATGCAACTTACTTTAGGTGTATGGCAGACAATCTCCCTGACATCGGCTGTTGTGTAGCTTAATACTTCAAGTCAATAAAGAATGTCTCTTCGCTTTTCTGCTATGGAGTTGCTCAAAAGCAGGTCTAATGGGGCACTTAGCTTGTCTCTCTTGACAACGCTAACACCTCTAAGTCAGAAAGTCATGGATTCAAGCCCCTCTCCAGAACCAGAGTGCATAACCTAGGCTAGCATTTTAGTGCAGTGCTGAGGGAAAACTGCATATCAGAAGTGCTGGTTTTCACATAAAAATTTAAGTCCAGGTGACTGCTTTACAGATCACCTTCGTTCAGTCCGTGAGCGTGACCCTGAGCTTCCAGTCGCCTGTCACTTTAATTCTCCACTCCACTCCCACTCTGATATCTCTGTCCTCGGTCTCCTACACTGTTCCAACGAAGTTCAACACAAGCTCGAGGAACAGCACCTCATATTTTGTTTAGGCACTTTACAGCCTTCTGGACTCAACATCGAGTTCAATAATTTCAGACTCTAACCTCTGCCCATATTTTGTTCCTTTTTACACACTCCCCTCTTTTTTTTCTCTTTCCCAGGGCAGCTGGTGATGATTCCACCATTCACACCCCATCTCGACTCATTTTTTGTTTCCTAACTTGTGCCATTACCATCTAATTTTTGCCCATCATCCCTTTCGTCTCTCAAATCTCTCCTGCCTTCTACCCTAGAACAGACCTTTCCTTTGTTCTTTCCTCCCCTCCCCCTTTCAGTGCCCTTGCACTGCCTTAAGAACCTGTTATATCTCAACATTTTCTAGTTCTGACAAAGGTTAGTTTAACATCTGTAGTGGGGAAAATGCTTAGTTTAACATCTGTAGTGGGGACAATGCTTGAAGCTATCATTAAGGAAGAAATAGCGGGACATCTAGATAGGAATAGTGCAATCAAGCAGACGCAACAGGGATTCATGAAGGGGAAATCATGTTTAACTAATTTACTGGAATTCTTTGAGGATATAATGAGCATGGTGGATAGAGGTGTACCGATGGATGTGGTGTATTTAGATTTCCAAAAGGCATTCGATAAGGTGCCACACAAAAGGTTACTGCAGAAGATAAAGGTATGCGGAGTCAGAAGAAATGTATTAGCATGGATCGAGAATTGGCTGGCTAACAGAAAGCAGAGAGTCGGGATAAATGGGTCCTTTTCAGGTTGGAAATCGGTGGTTAGTGGTGTGCCACAGGGATCGGTGCTGGGACCACAACTGTTTACAATATACATAGATGACCTGGAAGAGGGGACACAGTGTAGTGTAACAAAATTTGCAGATGACACAAAGATTAGTGGGAAAGCGGGTTGTGTAGAGGACACAGAGAGGCTGCAAAGAGATTTAGATAGGTTAAGCGAGTGGGCTAAGGTTTGGCAGATGGAATACAATGTCGGAAAATGTGAGGTCATCCACCATGGAAAAAAAACAGTAAACGGGAATATTATTTGAATGGGGAGAAATTACAACATGCTGCGGTGCAGAGGGACCTGGGGGTCCTTGTGCATGAATCCCAAAAAGTTAGTTTGCAGGTGCAGCAGGTAATCAGGAAGGCAAATGGAATGTTGGCCTTCATTGCGAGAGGGATGGAGTACAAAAGCAGGGAGGTCCTGCTGCAACAGTATAGGGTATTGGTGAGGCCACAGCTGGAGTACTGCATGCAGTTTTGCTCACCTTACTTAAGGAAGGATATACTAGCCTTGGAGGGGGTACAGAGATGATTCACTAGGCAGATTCCGGAGATGAGGGGGTTACCTTATGATGATAGATTGAGTAGACTGGGTCTTTACTCGTTGGAGTTTAGAAGGATGAGGGGTGATCTTCTCGAAACATTTAAAATAATGAAAGGGACAGACAAGATAGAGGCAGAGAGATTGTTTCCACTGGTCGGGGAGCCTAGAACTAGGGGGCTCAACCTCAAAATACGGGGAGCCAATTTAAAACCGAGTTGCGAAGGAATTTCTTCTCCCAGAGGGTTGTGAATCTGTGGAATTCTCTGCCATAGGAAGCAGTTGAGGCTAGCTCATTGAATGTATTCAAATCACAGATAGATAGATTTTTAACCAATAAGGAATTAAGGGTTACGGGGAACGGGCGGGTCAGTGGAGCTGAGACCACGGCCAGATCAGCCATGATCTTTTTGAATGGCGGAGCAGGCTCGAGGGGCTAGATGGCCTACTCCTGTTCCTAATTCTTATGTTCTTATGTTCTTATGTTCTTATGACCTGAAACGGTAACTCTGTTTCTCTCCACAGATGCTACCTGGCCCGCTGAGATTTTCCACATTTTCTGTTTTTAAGCCAAGGCTTTGTCTGCATGTTCAGATGGATGTCCATGATTCCACAGCACAGTTCAAAGAAGAGTTTGGAGTTCTCCGAGTATCCTGACCAACATTCCTTCCTCAACCAGCATCACCAAAAACTGATTAACTAGTTAGTCAACAATTTGCTGTGTGTGGGGTCTTGCTGTGCACATTTTAGGTACTGCGTTTGCCTACATTAAAATATTGTTCATTGGTTAAATTATGAGAATTGGGGTTCTATAAATTTGACTTGTATTGACTTGAGTCTAGAAGATTGAGAGGTGATCTGATCGAGGAGTTTAAAATGTTATGAGGATTTGATAGGGTAGATAAACTATTTCCTCTGGTAGGGGAATCAAGAACAAGGGGACATAATCCTAAAATTAGAGTTAGGCTGTGCAGGAATGAAATCAGGAAGCAGTTTTCACACAAAGGGTAATAGAAATTTAGAATTCTCTCCTCCAAAAGACCGTGGATACTGTGAAAGATTTTTATTAAGTAAGGGTATCAAGGGATATGGAGAAAGGTAGGTAACTAGAGTTGAGGTACAGATCAGCTATGGCCTAATTGAATGACAGAGCAGCAGCTTGAGGGGCTGAATGGCCTCCTCCTGTTCCATGATATTAATACAAGTTATTTTTTATTTCACTCTCCCAAGCTAAGCAAGTCTACCTGATATTGGCTGATGCTTAAGTTCCTTCAACAGGGTTCCTGGATAATGGCAATGGCCATCAGTGGTCTGCAACCGTGGTGCTGACAACCTGATACACCAAATCCTCTTTTTATCTCCTCACTTAGCTCATGCAAGATTTGCTTATCTCCATCTTTGACTACAGTGGATGTCATGACCCGTGTCAAAATGATTTACACGAAATCTGTTGCCACACAAAAATTGCACACGGAAAAAAAAACGTGCCCCCTCCACCGATAACGTACATCCGCATAGGTGTAGTATTTAGTCAATGGTCTAATTCATCTGAGCAATTTAGGAAAATCCCCCAAAATATATATTCTTAAGCAGTAAGGAAGAAACAAATCAAAAGGAGGCGAGAGTTAATCATGTTTCTCTGTTTTATAAAGGCGACAGTGCTGCCAACAGCCTACGATTGTGAATGAGCCACGAAAGAGCTGAGCACTGTTATGATTTATTGATTACTGACCTGTAAACTGCAAGGCAAATCCAGCAATGAAACAGATAAATACATTTGCTAGGCATATGAGCCATGCGGCAGGAGGGAGATTGTTTAGTGTATGGATCCCTTAATAATTTATTATTTAGAATTTCTACATATATCAGAGGTTAATCCAATTTTACCTGGGTTGGAGTACAAGGCACCCAAGCATGAAGAGTGGCTGCTTGTTGAAATCTGAAAGTTTTATTCATTAGAAAATACAACCTGCACAAGTAATTGAATTCTTTTTCGCCGTCCGATAATGCAGGAGCTTATTTCTATTTGTGTGTCAGCTGGCATGGTGGGGGTGGGCGGATGCAGCGACAGAAAGAATGGTAACAAGGACAGGGTGTCTCGCAGAGAGAGAGAGAAATATATATCACCCCGGTCATTACTGAATGGCAGAGAGACGTGGAAGGTGTCTATACACTGAGAGGTCCTATAGTCTGCCAAGTTATGCAGCAACCTGAAGGGTCAGCAGGTCATGGTTAACTCTGAGCTTGCAATTCTGCAGTCATGACACAGAGCTCCAAGTTGGCAGAGGACTGTGCAGGCTGGAGAAGCAGCGTGTCATTGATACCCGTCTTGTGCAGAATGTTTTGGACGGGTGCAGAACGTTGAAGTTAAAAACAATCATGAAGTTTTGATTTTAGGGCTGGCCGAGACACATATATGGGCGAGAAATTGCCCTCTGCCGGAGACAGGGCGCACCAACCGTTTGTGAAGTGTTCTGGCTGCTGCAATGGATGCGGCGGCCTATCCGACAAAATTCAGCTCCTCGGGGTTTTTCTTCCAGCGGGACGGGAATGGATCATCATGGGGGCGGAGATGGGGGCACAGTCGCCGGCACTAGCGGGGTGGAATGGATCATCATGGGGGCGGAGATGGGGGCACAGTCGCCGGCACTAGCGGGGTGGAATGGATCATCATGGGGGCGGAGATGGGGGCACAGTCGCCGGCACTAGCGGGGTGGAATGGATCATCATGGGGGCGGAAGTGGGGACGGAGTGGCCGTCACTGGCGGGGTGGAAGTGGGGGTGAGACAGAGCAACGGCAGCTGTCAGTCATCAGCACTGGTGCATCAGTTAAACAAGAGAGTTGCTGCGAGCTCTGCATACTTTTAAGTTAGGTCCACTGGGCCACAAAGGAAAGTTTCGTCCGGAATAGTGGCCTGGCTGAAGTTTACCTGGGCCACACTTAAAGGGGTGATTGTCCAAGCACTCACTGGTAGAATGGTACCTTTCATTCTGTCAATGCATATTGGAAACTCAGGGGCAGGCTCTCTGGCCATTTCTATCCATAATAGACATTCTTACATACATAGGATATACGACACAGATACAGGTCATTTGGCCCAACCAGTCCATGCCGGCGTTTATGCTCCTCTCAGGTCTCCTCCTGTCTTTCCTCATCTAATTCTATTAGCATAACTCTATTCCTTTCTCCCTCATATGCTTGTCTAGCCTCCCCTTAAATGCATCTATACTATTCACTTCAACCACTCCCTGTCATAGTGAGTTCCACATTCTCACCACTCTTTGGGTAAAGAAGTTTCTTCTGAATTCCCTACTGGATTTCTTGATGTCTATCTTACACTGTATTGATCGCCTTAGTAATGCTCTGCCCCACAAGTGGAAACATTTTCCCTGTATCCACTCTATTAAAACCTTTCATAATTTTAAAGACCTCTATTAGGTCACCCCTTCTTTTTCCCTCTCTATCTTTTCTAAATATGTTATACCCTGCAATGTTTAATTCCCAGTCCTGATTTTTCTGTAGCTATATCTCAGTAATCCCTATTATATCTGGTTCCTCGCAACGCATGATTGCCTCCAGCTTCCCTGTTTTAATACGGATACTGTGTGCATTGCTGTACAGACAAATTAACTAATTTTTAATAGGATTTAATTTCACTTTATCTTTTTAGACTCCTGTTCTATAACTCTATTTATTCCCTTGGCATCAATGTCCTCCCTTACTTTATTCATTCCAATGCTTTCTTTTGTTTTGTTTATATTTAGGCTGGTTACGTTTCTTATAGATCCCTCCCTCCATCTTACTAGTTTAAAGCATTTTGCACCTCCCTATTTACCCTTTCCGTTAGGGTCCAATCCCGGTTCAGGTGAAGCCCGTCCCATCGGTACAGCTCTTTCCTGTCCCAGAACTGGTACCAGTGTCCCATGAAAAGGAACCCCTCTTTCCCACACAAGCCCTTTAGCCACATGTTCATTCTCCTGATCTGTCTGCTTCTATGGCAATTTGCATGTAGCTATGGGAAATAATCCAGAGATTATTATCCTTGAGGTCCTGCTTTTTGATTTAGAGACGAACTCCTGATACTGTTTCAGCAGGACATTCTGGGTGGGTTAGTCCCCCTAAAACTCAAACCATTGACCTGACTGAGATTAGGTACCTCAACACCAAACAGACATTGAACCTGAGCCCTACCTATACTCTAAGGATCTGTATCTCTTAGAATTTCAAATAAATGCAAAGCTTTTCAGTGTGATGCGTGTTTTTTATTGCTGACTGTATGAAGTCTTTGCCAAATAACCAATGCAATTAGTGGGGATCTACTGTACAATAACATTTACTGGAACTCGGTCAACTTTACAATGAAAGCACTACAGAAAAGTGCTTTCAAGACAAACAAACTTAAATCCCTTAAAAGTGTTTGCATTCAGCTGATCTCCTTTTTACTGAACCCAGTTTCTCCCAGAGAAATAGGAGACAGAGTCATTGATTCTGCAGAAATAACTGTTCTTTTATACTGTGTTATATTCATGCACACTCCTGGAAACTCATTACCTGGAGCAGGCACCATCTATTATCTATTAAATTTAGTACGTGAGATTCGTGTTTCATTGAAAACTCATTATAAGTACCTGCAGTACCAGCTACTCCTGTAGATGGTGCTGTTAATAGGTATTTTCTATGTTAACGGTGTCACACGATGTGACGCACAATAGTGGCTATTTTATTTTTAGTGTGCATTATCACGAGATTATGTATCCTGGCTGTCTGAATCGCCATAAATCACTAAAATGCTTTCTGAATTTTTGGTGTGATATTTTTCTCAGTAACTGAAATTTCTAAAGTCCAAAATAAGGGCTTAAATATTTTTTTTAAATCATCCTCTCCCAAAGGCCTGGGTTTTAAATTGATATTTTTGCTCAGACCTTTAACTATTTGAGCTTAACTTGCATTGAGTAGTCTGCGCAGGTTTAGTGTACTTAATTTACCAGGATGCAGCAGTAGTATTCAGTCAGCTGTACTGAGAGGATATTTGACATTATCTTTCGCCCAGTTGCTTTTTTACAAAATAATTTTGAAAAATAAGAGGTAACATTTTAAAAGCTTTGATGAGATGTAGTATGTATAGAGTGTTGTAAAAAATAAACTGAGGGTTAGAATTTGTTCAAAATCAACCCCCGCTGGTTTGCCGCCCAAAAAACGCTAAGATTATTAAATTAACGGCGGTGAAAAATTGATCAAAAAATGGAAAAGTTGGCCTTCTACGCGTATTCTCGGCGGAAAACGCGATCGTGGTCAAATTGGGCGGTACATACTCAAACTTTAGTCCGAGGCTGCGAGTTGGGCCTAGGGAGGGGGGAAAACACAAAAAATATTTTAACAAAAGAACAAAAAAACTAAAATCGGAAAACATTCACAGGTCCTTTCTGCACTGAATCGCTGCAAAATAATTATTTTTTAAACTTTCACTTACATTATTTTTGCACGGTTTCTTATCAAAGGGCAGCCCCAGCTGGTTTCTCATGAGCGGTATTTTTTCTCTCAGCTACGGAACACCGCTACCACCAAACTTGGGCAGTGGCAGTTTTTTCAGTCTTCTATGCCGGCGGTCTACTCCCCAGCGGTATTTCGAAACCGCCGGCGAAAGACTTTGACGAAACTTGGACCGGGCGGTTTTCAAGGAAAAAAACAGGAATACCGCTGAGAAACTGGGCAGAAATGGTGACCAAATTCCAGCCGATAATGTGTGTTTGAGAGGAAAAAAAACATTGTATTCTAATTACCTCATCCTCCTCCTTGGAATCGAGGAAGACTTGCTTCCACTCTAAAAATGAGTCCTTAGGTGGCTGAACAATCCAATATGAGAACCACAGTCCCTGTCATAAGTGGGACAGATAGTCGTTGAGGGAAAGGGTGGGTGAGACTGGTTTGCCGCATGCTCTTTCCGCTGCCTGCGTTTGATTTCTGCACGCTCTCGGTGACGAGACTCGAGGTGCTCGGCGCCCTCCCGAATGCACTTCCTCCATTTAGGGCGATCTTTGGCCGGGGATTCCCAGGTGTCATTGAGGATGTTGCACTTTATCAGGGAGGCCTTGAGGGTGTCCTTGTAACGTTTCCTCTGTCCACCTTTGGCTCGTTTTCCGTGAAGGAGTTCCGAGTAGAGCGCTTGCTTTGGGAGTCTAGTGTCTGGTATTTGAACAATGTGGGCATTCTAATTATACATCTATTGTAGCTATCATTTTTTGTTCCTAAAACTTTAAAGATTGAATTAGAGAGGGGAATCAGGAGTAAGAGAGCAATTGGGGTCAGAGAGAAAGAAATGGAGGTGAGAGAGAGGGTGAGAGTGAGAGTGTGTGCATCTTTTACGTTTAATGTTACTTCATTTTTCAAAAAAACCCACCAGTTGAATTATGAAGGCAACTAATCATCGCCACTTGACAGTTAGAAAAGGTCACAGGGTCTAATTTTGAAAACCTATGAAACAGCGGGAGAAAGACAGAAAGACAGAAAGATAGAAATATATAAAGTGAAAGGTCGACAGGTCATTTTTCTTCATTCTAACTTGATTTCTTTTTAAAAACCAAAACCTGTTGAATTTTGAAAGAAAACAAAGCCTGTCTGAGTGAGGGTAGGAGGGAAAATGGTTGAGGGTAAGATGGGCTCGAGCTTCTTGCCACCCAATCTAGGTGGGAATGAGTAGGACTGGGGAGAGGGGACGGAGGGTTAATTGTGAGGTGAGCGACAGTGGAATTTGGAGGAGGGGAGGATTTAGGGATTGAGTGGGTCATTCAAAGGGGAAGAGGTATAGATAGTGTTATACTCATAATAAATGGTCAGACCAAGTATTGTGTGTAATGAGCAAATGTGACCTTAGCTTCATTATTGTAGTTCCAGACTGCCAGTACCTCGTGGGTGGCCTGCTTATATACTGTACTCCCAAGGGATGCTGGGATCTTTGGGACTCCAACAGATAGGCCCTCTGGTGGACAGGTGTGATGCAGGTAGTAAGGTTACAAGGGGTTAAATACATAACATCACTCCCCCGTGAACTCAACAATACACTTATTTACAGCGGTGTTGTCAATTGACGAAAGAGTTCGGATGTCGTCCCAGTTCCAGCGGATTTTCCCCAGCTTGCTTCTGCAAATAACGTGAGACTATCCCCTGGCACAATCCACAGCGAGAGTTCATGTACTGCTCCATCATAGGAGACTTTGACTTCAGCACTGCCAATTACCGGGATTAGTTCTTTGTATAAGTCCTTAGCTTTGTGTGAATGGGGATGAACTTGGGCCTGTGTGCCTTCTTCCCCCACAGCCTGTCGAAGGCTGTTTTACTCATTATGGACTGAGTTGTCCCCGTGTCCAGTTCCATAGACACTGGAATACCGTTCAGTTCAACTTTCAATTATTGGTGGGCATTTCGTCGTGAACGTGTGTATCCCTCTGCCTCCCCTGTACGAGTTTCCAATTCCGTCTGATCCAATGTGGACCGATCTTCCTCTGCAACGTGGTGGTTTGCAGGGTTTGCAGCTCGCCTGCACATTCGTTGGAGGTGTCCCATTGTTCTGCAGCCATTGCACGTATAGTGCTTAAAGCGGCATTGATGGGGCCGATGATCACCCCCGCAGCACCAACAGGGTGTCAACTGCCTCGCATTAACCGATGATGGCGGACTCTGGGTCAATTGAGGTCGGGCCACAGCAGCCGGCGTGTACATTCTGCCCTGTACATTTCTGCTCAAAACCGACGTTACTTTATGCACAGTACTGGCCGAAACTGCTTTGTTCTGCAAAATCTGCTTGGTGTTGTCGTTGGTGGACATAAATGCTTGGGCTATTGTTATGGCTTTACTCAGATTCGGAGTTTCTACAGTCAACAGTTTGCGAAGATTTGTCTCATGTCTGATGCCCAGTACAAAAAAGTCTCTGAGCATTTGTTCTCGGAATCCCTCAATCTCACAATGTGCTGCAAGGCGCCTTAGTTTGGTGACATAGCTCGCCACTTCCTGGCCCTCCGATTGTTGACAATTGTAGAACCGATATCTCGCCATCAAAACACTTTCCTTAGGATTTAGGTGCTCCTGGACCAGCATATACAGTTCTCCATAGGATTTCTCTGTTGGTTTAGCCGGGGCCAGGAGATTCTTCATGAGGCCATAGGTAGTGGCCCCACAGACAGTTAGGAGGATCGCTCTTTGTTTGGTCGCATTCTCATCCCCTTCCAGCTTGTTGGCTACAGAGTATTGGTCGAGTCTCTCCACGAAGGCCTCCCAATCGTTCCCCTCCTAGAAATTCTCCAAGATGCAACTGTTCTTTGCATTGTCGCACAGTTCGTTACCTCATCGCCAATTGTTATACTCATAATAAATGGTCAGACCGAGTACTGTGTGTAATGAGCAAGTGTGACCTTAGCTCCTTTATTATAGTTCCAGACTGCCGGTACCTCGTGGGTGGCCTGGAAGGAAGGAAGGAAGGAAGGAAGGAAGGAAGGAAGGAAGGAAGGAAGGAAGGAAGGAAGGAAGGAAGGAAATGACAGTGAGAGAGAAGAAGAAAAGGACAAAGCGAGAAGTGCGATGAAGAATTAAAAGGAGAGAAGCAGTAGAGAAGAGAAACAGAAGATGAGTAGCAGAAAAGATCAGTAGCACACATACATCAGAGGCAGGTAAGAGTGTGACCTTATTCTCTGACTTACCATGTGCAACATCACTAGAGATCAATTAATTTGGTATAATTTTGACAAAGCTCTGTATCCCTTGAAGCACTAATAGAGGGCAAGGTTGAAGTTTCAGCATCCCAGTTCCTGGCAATCTAGTAATGCTTGTATAGCCCAGTGTTTGGAAGTCCAGTGATGATTGTAGAGCCCAGTCCCTGGGAGTCTAATGCTGGATACATATCCCAAATGTAGTTACATTCAAAACTTGATTTAAAGCAGAATATCATTAGAAAGTCGAGTCAACCCATCAAGTCTGTTCGCACTAAAGACCATGGACATGTTGTCCTGTTATGAGCTCCTTCTGACACACTGAATCTCCTAAATCTCCAAGAAGTTGTAGCTATGTGAAATTTCTCTCTGATCTCAGAAGATAAAAAGAAAGAACTTACATTTATATCGCGCCTTTCACTACCTCAGGTTGTCCCAAAGCACTTTACAGCCAATAAGGTACGTTTGAAGTGTAGTCACAGTTCTAATGTAGGAAACGCACCAGACAATTTGCACACAGCATGCTCCCACAAACAACAATGTGATAATGACCAGATCATCAGTTTCAGTGATGTTGGTTTACATATAAAATTTGGCCAGGACACCGGGATCAACTGATCTGCTCTTTTTCGAAATAGTGCCATGGGATCTTTTACGTTCACTTGAGAGAGCAGACAGGACCTCAGTTTAACATCTGAAGAAGAGTGCAGTGCTCTCTCAGTGTCGGTCTATATTTTTGTGCTCAAGTCACATGGGTGGGGCTTGAACCCGCAACCTTCTGGCTCAAACGTGGGAGTGCTACTACTGAAGGAAGTTGCAGGATATCACTCATAAGAACATAAGAACATAAGAAATAGGAGCAGGAGTAGGCCATTTGGCTCCTCGAGCCTGCTCCGCCATTTAATAAGATCATGGCTGATCTGATCATGGATTCAGCTGCACTTCCCTGTCCGCTCCCCATAACCCTTTATTCCCTTATCGCTCAAAAATCTATCTATTCTGCCTTAAATATATTCAATGACCCAGCCTCCACAGCTCTCTGGGATAGAGAATTCCACAGATTTACAACCTTCTGTGAGAAGAAATTCCTCCTCATCTCAGTTTTAAATGGGCGGCCCCTTATTCTGAGACTATGTCCCCTAGTTTTAGTTTCCCCTATGAGTGGAAATATCCTCCTTGTCGAGCCACCTCATTATCTTTTATGTTTCAATAAGATCACCTCTCATTCTTCTGAACCCCAATGAGTATAGGCCCAACCTACTCACCCTATTCATAAGTCAACCCCCTCATCTCCGGAATCAACCCAGTGAACCTTCTCTGAACAGCCTCCAAAGCAAGTATATCCTTCCTTAAATACGGAGACCAAAACTGTATCCAGTACTCTAGGTGTAACCTCAGCAATGCACTGTACAGTTGTAGCAGGACTTCCCTGCTTTTATACTCCATCTCCCTTGCAATAAAGGCCAATATTCCATTTGCCTTCTTGATTACTTGCTGTACCTGCATACTACTTTTTGCATTTCATGCACAAGGATCCCCAGGTCCCTCTGTACTTCAGCACTTCGCAATTTTTCTCCACTTAATTTATAATTTGCTTTTCTATTTTTTCTGCCAAAGTGGATAACTTCACATTTTCCCACATTATACTCCATCTGCCCACTCAATAAGCCTGTCTATATCCCTTTACAGATTTCTTGTGTCCTACTCACAATTTGCTGTCCCACCCACCTTTGTATCATCAGTAAATTTGGCTACATTACACTCGGTCCCTTCATCCAAGACATTAATTTAGATTGTAAATAGTTGAGGACCCAGCACCGATCCCTACGGTACCCCACTAGTTACGGTTTGCCAACCGGAAACTGGCCCACTTATCCAGACTCTCTGCTTTCTGTTAGTTAGCCAATTCTCTATCCACGCTAATATATTACCCCCAACCCCATGAGCTCTTATCTTGTGCGGCAACCTTTTACGTAGCACCTTATCGAATGCCTTCTGGAAATCCAAATACACCACATCCACTGGTTCCCCCTTATTCACCCTGCTCGTTACATCCTCAAAGAACTCCAACAAATTTGTCAAACATGATTTCCCTTTCATAAAACAATATTGACTCTGCTTGATTGAATCATGCTTTTCCAAATGTCCCTGCTTCCTTAATAATGAACTCCAGCATTTTCCCAACGGCAGATGTTAGGCTGACTGGTCTATAGTTTCCTACTTTTTATCTGCCTCCTTTTTTAAATAAGGACATTACATTTGCAGTTTTCCAATTTGCTGGGACCTCCCCAGAATCCAGGGAGTTTTGGTAGATTGCAACCAATGCATCCATTATCTCTGCACCCAATTCTTTTAAGATCCTAGGATGCAAGCCTTCAGGTCCAGCGGACTTGTCCGCCTATAGTCCCATTATTTTACTGAGGACTACTGAGGACTACTTCTTTAGTGATATTATTAATTTTAATCACTATTGTATTAATCACTAATCACTATTACTCTACTCCAACAACCCACATGATTCAGCTCTGACCACTTGCTTTTCACAAATGACTCATCCACAGTTCCTGAAATGTATGAGCTATGATAACAATTGTATTTATTTAGCTGTATCTGTCTTCATAACTATGAACCATTCCAAATACATTAATTTCCCAGCTCATTTTAAGGGGGTTAATCAGTTCAATAAGCATTGTGTTTGCTATAACCATATTACCTTAGCCTGTGGTAAAACATTCTTTCTATTCTGTACCCTGGTTGAGTCCTGTTGACTTTGTAATTGGGTCCTGTCATTCTGTGCTCACAATCAAAATTCAATAACTTGCTAAGAAGCACTTCATGTACAATCATTCTAAAGGCCTGAGTCATGCCCAATCAAATGTTTCTTTTCTTCAGTGAAATCAAGGTCTGTTTCTGTACAACCGCTAATGAAAGCTTCTTAGCGATGAAAGGAATTCCAACCAGTCCCACTCCCAGTCCTGCCCACCCTGTTCTCATCTCCAGCGTCATCCCAATCCCAATCTCAACCAGTGTGAATTATTGCACTCCCGATCCCATCCCCCGCCCGATCCAGATAACATCTCCTGCACCATCCCAGTCACAATCCCAGTCGCATGTCCTGACCCAACACCAATGTTAGCATCCTCGATCAGGCCAACATCCCTAGCATCAAACCACTGACCACACTTGATCAGCTCCGCTGGGCAGGCCATATTGTTCGCATGCCAGACACGAGACTCCCAAAGCAAGCGCTCTACTCGGATCTCCTTCACAGCAAACGAGCCAAAGGTGGGCAGAGGAAATGTTACAAGGACACCCTGAAAGCTTCCTTGATAAAGTGCAACATCCCCACTAACACCTGGGAATCCCTGGCCAAATACTGCCCTAAGTGGAGGAAGTGCATCCGGGAGGGTGCTGAGCACCTCGAGTCTCATCGCCGAGAACATGCAGAAACCAAGCGTATGCAGCGGAAAGTGTGTGCGGCAAACCAGTCCCAACCAGCTGTTCCCACAGCAACTGTCTGTCCCACCTGTGACAGGGACTGTGGTTCTTATATTGAACTATTCAGTCACCTAAGGACTCATTTTTAGAGTGGAAGGTAGTTTTCCTCGATTCTGAGGGACTGCCTATGCTGATGATGACCCTACCACTTTTCCCATCTCGAACTCTGCCCAGTGATTTGTGCCAATGGTTTATTGCAATGTTAGCTGAGCTGACTGAAACCCCATTGTTTAAATGAATTCTGTGGTGTGGTGCACACCTGAAGGATCCCAGGTTCAATCCCTGGGGTGTCCTGAGTTAGCTGATCCTGGGCAGGGTGGCTATTACAGTTGGCTTCACTGTCCATTGATTAGGGGAGGGTAAAATCAGCCTGGCTTCCTGCTCCAGCTGGAAAATGCTCATGTGTGGGACCAGATTAGGTTCTGTTATGATGTTCCCCACAGTTGAATAGGCTGTTGATAGAGAGAAACTATTTCCGCTATTTGGGGATTCAGGACTGGGGGGGCATAGTCTAAAAATTAGAGGCTGACCTTTCAGGAGTGAAATTATACATAAAGGGTGGTAGTGTTGTGTATCTGTAAAGCATGCACTCCCATGTTCCACCACCAGGGAGCGCATCCCCTGAAGTCCCAAGGGATCCCAACATTCCTTGGGAGCATTGTATATAAGCCGGCCCCTAAGGCCTGTTCCTCCCTCTGAAGTGTTTTAATAAAGACTGAGGTCACTGTTACTTGAACCTTCCTGTGTGTGGTCTCACCTGTGTAAGGAACACAATAACTGGCGAGGAGTACACAAATCCAATGCAAAGATGCAGCAAACTGTGGGCATCCTGGAGAAGTTCTCGGAGGGCGAGGACTGGGAAGCGTATGTCGAACAGTTAAACCACTACTTTGCAGTCAACGAGCTGGACAGAGAAGGAAGTGCTGCAAAAAGGAGAGCGGTCCTCCTCACGGTCTGCAGGGCACTGATCTACAGCCTCATGAAGAATATTCTGGCTCCAGTGAAACCCACAGATGAGTCGTATGAGGAGCTGTGTACACTGGTTCGGGAGCATCTTAATCCGAGGGAGAGCGTGCTGATGGCGAGGTATCGGTGCTATACGTACCAGCGATCTGAAGGTCAGGAAGTGGCGAGCTACGTCGCCGAGCTAAGGCAATTTGCAGGACAATGTGAGTTTGATGGTTACCTGGAGCAAATGCTCAGAGACTTTTTTGTACTGGGCATTGGCCACGAGACCATCCTACGAAAACTTTTGACTGTAGAGACACCGACCCTCAGTAACGCCATTGCGATAACACAGGTGTTTATGTCCACCAGTGATAACACCAAACCAATCTCTCAGCACACAAGTGCTAGCAATGATCATAAATTAACTGGAACTGTGTTTGTGAGCAAAAATATACAGGGCAGATACCACGAGTCTGCAACTGCCAGCATAGAAACATAGAAACATCGAAAATAGGATCAGGAGTAGGCCATCCGGCCCTTCGAGCCTGCACCACCATGCAATAAGTTCATGGCTGATCATTCCTTCAGTACCCCGTTCCTGCTTTCTCTCCATACCCCTTGATCCCTTTAGCCGCAAGGGCCATATCTAACTTCCTCTTGAATATATCTAAGGAACTGGCATCATCAACTCTCTGCAGTAGGGAATTCCATAGGTTAACAACTCTCTGAGTGAAGAAGTTCCTCCTCATCTCAGTCATAAATGGCTTATCCCTTATCCTAAGACTATGTCCCCTGGATCTGGACTTCCCCAACATCGGGAACATTCTTCCTGCATCTAACCTGTCCAGTCCCGTCAGAATTTTATATGTTTCTATGAGATCTCCTCTCATCCTTCTAAACTCCAGTGAATACAGGCCCAGTCAATCCAGTCTCTCCTCATATGACAGTCCTGCCATCCCAGGAATCAGTCTGGTGAATCTCCGCTGCACTCCCTCAATAGCAAGAACGTCCTTCCTCAGATTAGGAGACCAAATCTGAACACAATATTCCAGGTGGGGCCTCACCATGCCCCTGTACAACTGCAGTAAGACTTCCCTGCTCCAATACTCAAATCCCCTTGCTGTGAAGGCCAACATACCATTTGCCTTCTTCACCGCCTGCTGTACCTGCATGCCAACCTTCAATGACTATCATAACACCCAGGTCTCGCTGCACCTCCCCTTTTCCTAATCTGCCGCCGTTCAGATAATATTCTGCCTTCATGTTTTTGCCCCCAAAGTGGATAACCTCACATTTATCCACACTAAACTGCATCTGTCATGTAATTGCCCACGCGCCTGTTCAACCTGTTCAAATCACCCGGCAGCTTCTTAGTGTCCTCCTCACAGCTCACACCGCCACCCAGTTTAGTGTCATCTGCAAACTTGGAGATATTACACTCAATTCCTTCATCTAAATCATTAATGTATATTGTAAAGAGCTGGGGTCCCAGCACTGAGCTCTGCGGCACCCCACTAGTAACTGCCTGCCATTCCGAAAAGGACCCGTTAATCTCGACTCTCTGCTTCCTGTCTGACAACCAGTTCTCTATTCACGTCAGTACATTACCTCCAATACCATGTGCTTTGATTTTGCACACCAATCTCTTGTGTGGGACCTTGTCAAAAGCCTTTTGAAAGTCCAAATGCACCACACCCACTGGTTCTCCCCTGTCCACTCTATTAGTTACATCCTCAAAAAATTCCAGAAGATTCATCAAGCATGGTTTCCCTTTCATAAATCTATGCTGACTTGGACCGATCCTGTCACCGCTTTCCAAATGTACTGCTATTTCGTTCTTAATGACTGATTCCAACATTTTCCCCACTACTGATGTCAGGCTAACTGGTCTATAATTGCCTGTTTTCTCTCTCCCTCCTTTTTAAAAAAGTGGTGTTACATTAGCTACCCTCCAGCCTAGGAACTGATCCAGCGTCAATAGACTGTTGGAAAATTATCACCAATGCATCCACTATTTCTAGGGCCACTTCCTTAAGTACTCTGGGATGTAGACTATCAGGCCCTGGGGATTTATCGGCCTTCAATCCCGACAATTTTGCGAACACAATTTCCCGCCTAATAAGGATATCTTTCAGTTCCTCCTTCTCACGAGACCTTCGGACCTCTAGTACATCGAGAAGATTATTTGTGTCTTCCTTTGTGAAGACAGAGCCAAAGTACTTGTTCAATTGGTCTGCCATTTCTTTGTTCCCCATTATAAACTCACCCAAAGCCGACTGCAAGGGACCAATGTTTGTCTTCACTAATCTTTTTCTCTTCACATATCTATAGAAGCTTTTGCAGTCATTTTTTATCTTTCTGGCAAGCTTCCTCTCGTACTCTATTTTCCCCCTCTTAATGAAACCCTTTGTCCTCCGCTGCTGTATTCTAAATTTCTCCCAGTCCTCCGGTTTGCTACTTTTTCTAGCTAATTTGTATGCCTCTTCCTTGGATTTAACGCTATCCTTAATTTCCCTGGTTAGCCACGGTTGAGCCACCTTCCCCGTTTTATTTTTACTCCAGACAGGGATGTACAAATGTTGGAGTTCATCCATGTGATCTTCAAAGGTTTGCCATTGCCTATCAACTGTCAACCCTTTAAGCATCATTTGCCAGTCTAATCTAGCTAATTCGCGCCTCATACCATCAAAGTTACCTTTCCTTAAGTTCAGGACCCTAGTTTCTGAATTAACTTTGTCACTCTCCATCTTAATAAAGAATTCTACCATATTATGGTCACTCTTCCCCTCGGGACCTCGCACAACAAGATTGCTAATTAGTCCCTTCTCATTACACATCACCTAGTCTAGGATGGCCAGCTCTCTGGTTGGTTCCTCGATATATTGGTCTTGAAAACCATCCCTAATACACTCCAGGAAATCCTCCTCCACTGCATTGCTACCAGTTAGGTTAGCCCAATCAATATGTAGATTAAAGTCGCCCATGATTATTGCTGTGCCAGCAGGCCTCATTTGACCCAGATGACTCAGAGTCCAAAACAAAGGATGAATGCAAGGCAATTCACACATTGTTGCCGTTGTGGAGGCTTCCATTCAGCCTATTCATGCCGCTTCAAAGGGTATGTTTGCAAGAGCTGTGGAACAATGGGGCACCTCCAACGAACTTGCAGACGAGCTGCAAGCTCTGCAAAACCTGCTAACCACCACGTGGCAGAGGAAAATCGGTCCATAGTGGACCAAAGCAATTTCGAGCCTCAGAGAGAGGAGGCAGATGCTGAAGTACATGGGGTGCACACATTTTCGACGAAATGTCCACCTATAATGCTAATCGTAAAAGTGAATGGCTTAACCATAGCCATGGAACTGGACACTGGCGCTAGCCAACCCATCATGAGTAAAAAGATGTTTGAGAGACTGTTGTGCAACAAGGCACTGAGACCAGCCCTGAGCTCTATCCACACGAAACTGAGAACATACACCAAAGAACTTATCACTGTCCTGGGCAGCACCATGGTTAAGGTCACCTACGAGGACACGGTGCATGAACTGCCACTCTGGATTGTCCCGGGCGATGGCCCCACACTGCTTGGAAGGAGCTGGCTGGGCAAAATCCGCTGGAACTGGGGTAACATCCGAGCGCTATCACATGTCGATGAGGCCTCATGTACCCAGGTTCTCAACAAATTTTCTTCCCTTTTTGAGCCAGGCATTGGAACATTTTCCGGGCGAAGGTACGGATCCACTTGGTCCCAGAGGCACGACTCATTCACCACAAGGCGCGAGCGGTACCTCACATGATGAAGGAGAAAGTGGAAATCGAGCTGGACAGGCTGCAATGGAATTCAGCGAATGGGCCAGCCTGATTGTTCTAGTACTCAAAAGTGATGGCACGGACATGATTTGTGGCGATTATAAAGTAACTCTTAATCGTTTCTCACTACAGGACCAATACCCGCTACCTAAGGCAGATGACCTATTTGCGACGCTGGCAGGAGGCAAGACGTTCACCAAGCTCGACCTGACTTCAGCCTACATGACGCAGGAGCTGGAGGAGTCTTCGAAGAGCCTCGCCTGCATCAACATGCACAAGGGACTGTTCATCTACAACAGATGTCCGTTTGGAATTCGGTCAGCTGCAGCGATCTTCCAGAGAAACATGGAGAGCCTACTCAAGTCAGTAGCATACACAGTCGTTTTTCAGGATTACATATTGGTCACGGGTCGGGACACCGTTGAGCACTACAAAACCTGGAGGAGGTCCACCAGTGACTGGATCGCGTAGGGCTGCGGCTGAAGAGGTCGAAATGCGTCGTCATGGCAACAGAAGTAGAGTTTTGGGGAGAAAGATCGTGGCGGATGGCATTCGGCCCACAGATGCCAAGACAGAGGCTATCAGGAACGCGCCCAGGCCACAGAACATCACGGGGCTGCGGTCATTCCTGGGACTTCCTACCGGGGTTAAGCACCATCTTAGAGCCCCTACATGTGTTATTGCGTAAATGTGAGAACTGGCTATGGGGAAAACACCCAATAATTGCTTTTGAGAAAGCCAGAAACATTTTATGCTCCAACAAGCTGCTTGTATTGTATAACCCGTGTAAAATACTCATGCTAGCATGTGATGCGTCATCGTACGAAGTCGGGTGTGTATTGCAACAAGCTAACGTTACGGGGATGTTGCAACCTGTCGCCTATGCTTTCAGAAGCTTGTCTAAGGCTAAGAGGGCCTACAGCATGATTGAGAAAGAGACATTAGCGTGTGTGTTCGGGGTAAAGAAAGTGCATCAGTACCTGTTTGGCATCAAATTTGAGCTGGAAACCGATCACAAGCCCCTCATATCTGTGTTCACTGAAAACAAGGGGATAAATACTAATCCCTCAGCTGCATACAAAGATGGGCACTCACGCTATCAGCGTATAACTATACCATCCGCCACAGGCCAGGCACCGAGAACTGTGCAGATGCTCTCAGTCGGCTACCATTGCCCATCACATTGGTGGAAATGGCGCAGCCTGCAAACTTGTTGATGGTGGCGCAGCCCACAGACTTGTTGATGGTCATGGAAACATTTGAAAATGATAAATCACCTGTTACGGCCCGCCAGATTAGGACTTGGACCAGCCAAGATCCTCTGCTGTCCCTAGTAAAAAACTGTGTACTGCATGGGAGCTGGGCCAGCATCCCCGTTGAAATGCAAGAGCTAATCAAGCCGTTCCAGCGGCGAAATACGAGCTGTCTATTCAGGCAGACTGCCTGTTGTGGGGTAACCGCGTAATGCTACCCAAAAAGGGCAGGGAGACGTTCATCTCGGATCTCCACAGCACACACCCGGGTATAGTAATGATGAAAGCGATAGCCAGATCCCACGTGTGGTAACCCGGTATTGACTCTGACTTAGAGTCCTGTGTATGGCAGTGCAGCATGTGTGCTCAGTTGAGTAACGCGCCCAGAGAGGCACCAGTAAGTTTGTGGTCCTGGCTCTCCAGACCATGGTAGAGGATCCATGTCGACTATGCGGGCTCATTTCTCGGTAAAATGTTACTGGTGGTGGTGGATGCTTTTTCAAAATGGATTGAATGTGACGTAATGTCGGGAAGCACCGCCACCGCCACCATTGAAAGCCTGAGGGCCATGTTTGCCACCCACGGCCTGCCTGACATACTGGTCAGTGACAACGGGCCATGTTTCACCAGTGCCGAATTTAAAGAATTCATGACCCCCAATGGGATCAAACATGTCACCTCGGCCACGTTTAAACTAGTCTCCAATGGGCAGGCAGAGCGGGCAATACAAACAATCAAACAGAGCCTTAAACGAGTCACAGAAGGCTCACTCCAAACCCGCCTGTCCCGAGTACTGCTCAGCTACCGCACGAGACCCCACTCGCTCACAGGGGTGCCCCTGGCTGAGCTACTCATGAAAAGGACACTTAAAACCAGACTCTCGCTGGTTCACCCCAACCTGCATGATCAGGTAGAGAGCAGGCGGCAGCAACAAAACATAAATAATGGTCGCGCCACTGTGTCACGGGAAATTGATCTGAATGACCCTGTGTGTGTGTTTAACTGTGCACATGGTCCCAAGTGGATCACGGGCACGGTGATAGCTGAAGAAGGAAGTAGGGTGTTTGTCGTCCAACTAGGCAATGGATAAATTTGCAGAAAGCACCTGGATCAAACGAGGCTGCGGATCACAGACTGCCCTGAACATCCCACAGCAGACACCACCTTTTTCGCGCCCACAACACTCACCCAAAGGATCAACAACACCACGCAGGACCAGGAAATCGAACCCATCACGCGCAACAGCCAAGGAAGGCCAGGCTGACCCAGCAGCCCTGCAGGGCCAACAACACGCCAGCCCAGCGAGGGCACAGCCAACACACGAGAACAGACATTTGTACCGAGGCGGTCCACCAGGGAAAGAAAGGCTCCCGACCGCCTCACCTTGCAAATAGTTTTCATTTTGACTTTGGGCGGGAGTGATGTGTATCTGTAAAGCATGCATTCCAATGTTCTGCCACCAGGTTGCGCATCCCCTGAAGTCCCAAGGGATCCCAGTATCCCTTGGGAGCACTGTATATAAGCCGGCCCCTAAGGTCTGTTACTCACTCTAGAGTATCTTAATAAAGACTGAGGTCTGTCATGTATCTTACATTATTATATATAACTGTATCCTAACATGCTATACATGACTGTAATAAGATATGACCTGTAACCACCAGCTTACCTTACCACCAGGGGTGCACTTGCAAGAGATAGGTATATAAGGACAGGTCTCAGGCAAGTGCAGCATTCCAGAGCTATGAAATAAAGGTGCAGGTCCAGAGTGACCTTGACTTCACTACATGCCTCGTGTGAATCTGTACTGAGGGGACAGGACTTTTCAGTCGCGAACAGTTACGGGATTACAGAATCCACAGAATGGCGAACAACGGATCAGATGAAAAGTACAATGCGGGAGACAATTGGGAGGACTTTATAGAAAGGCTCCAGCAAAGCTTTATAACCAAAGACTGGATAGGCGATGATAAGGTAGACAAGAGAAGAGCCCATCTCTTGACCAGCTGTGGCTCAAAAACATCCGTTTTAATGAAGGATCTGTTGGCACCCGAGAAACCAGCAAGCAAGTCGTTTGAAGAATTGAGCACACTGGTAAGAGACCACCTGAAGCCAGCGAGCTGCCTACACATGGCCAGACACAGGTTCTACAACTACAGAAGCTGTGTGGGCCAGAGCAGACCCGACTTCGTGGCGGAACTTCGGAGTTTGGCTAGTTTATGTGAGTTCTCCGATGAACTGAGGAGAGAAATGCTGAGGGACTTTTTCATTGAAGGAATAGGCCACGCGGGCATATTCTGAAAGCTCATAGAGACCAAGAACCTGACCTTCGAGGCAGCAGCACTGGTTGCACAGACATTCTTGGTAGGGGAAGAAGAAACGAGGTTGATTTACAATGCAGGTACGACAACTAACGAAATATCGGAACAAGAAGTTCACAGCACTAAACAAGCTGCTACCCCCACACACAGACAAAACTGAGAGAACAGGCTCTCGACAGCAGGCAGAAGCCATCAAGGGCCACAGGAACGGCCGTTCACACCTCATCAACCCACAATGCGAGCAATTAACTACAAACTGAGAGAAGCTCAAGGCGCAGCTCATTCTTTGGGAACACTTTAAACAATAGAACAAGTCTGTGCTGGAGGTGTGGGGGTGGGCACTCATCAAGGGGATGTCAATTTCAGCAGTCTGTTTGCAGAAATTGTGAATATACATGGCATTTGGCCCGCATGTGCAAAAAAACGGCAGCTCGGCTGGTATACGAATCGGATGGGTCGGAAAGCAGACCAGAAAATGTGGGGACAGTACCCGGGACACCGATGTACAGCGGGTCAACATGATCAATGGCCACTGCTCCTACAACAGAATGCCTCTGAAAATGATGAGGGTCCTACTCAATGGGATATCTGTCAACATGGAGCTGGATATGGGAGCTAGTCAATCCCTCATGGGCGCTCAACAATTTGAACAACAGTAGCCGCATAAAAGAGACAGACCAAAACTCACAAGGGTCGACACCACACTAAGGACCGATACCAAAGAAATCGTACCAGTCCTCAGCAGCGCCATGCTCTCTGTCACACACAAAGGGACAGTGAACCGACTTCCCCTGTGGATTGTCCCCGGAGACCCCCCAGCACTGCTGGGAGGAAGCTGGCTGGCAAAACTAAACTGGAAATGGGATGATATCCATGCCATGTCATTAGAGGAATGGACCTCCTGCTCAACAGTTATAAAGCGATTTGAACATCTCTTTCAGCCAGGTGTGGGCACTTTCAAAGGGGCCAAAGTCAAAACCTACATCACACAGGATGCGAGACCGGTCCATCACAAGGCCAGAGCTGTACCCTATGTGATGAGGGAAAAGATTGAACATGAACGAGACAGGCTTCTGCGGGAAAGCATTATATCACCTGTGGAATTTAGCGACTGGGCAAGTCCCATTGTCCCAGTCATGAAGCCTGATGGATCCGTACAAATCTGTGGAGACTACAAATCTACCATAAACAGAGTGTCCCTACAGGACCAGTACCCGCTGCCCAGAGCGGAGGACTTATTTGCCACATTGGCTGGAGGTAAACTTTTCTCAAAATTAGACCTCACATCTGCGTATATGACGCAAGAATTGACGAGGAATCCAAGCTACTCACCACCATCAAGACACACCGAGGCCTTTTCATGTACAATCGATGCCCATTCGGCATCATGTCGGCAGCTGCCATATTCCAGCGCAACATGGAGAGTCTGCTCAAGTCCATCCCGGGGACGGTTGTATTTCAAGACAACATACTTATCATGGGCAGGGACACCGACTTCCATCTCCGTAATTTGGAGGAAGTACTAAAGCGGTTGGATCGGATCGGCCTACGAGTCAAGAAATCCAAGTGTCTGTTTCTCGCACCCGAGATTGAATTTTTGGGCAGAAGGATTGCCGCTGATGGAATCCGCCCAACAGAGTCCAAAACAGAAAAAATTCGCCTGGCACCCAGGCCCCGGAATGTCTCAGAACTGCGCGCCTTTCTTGGGCAACTCAATCACTTTGGGAACTTTATGCAGAACTTAAACACGCTGCTGGAGCCTCTCCACGTGCTACTCAGGAAGGGGTGTGATTGGTTTTGGGGGAACGCCCAGGAACGCGCCTTCAATAAGGCACGCAACCTTCTGTGTTCCAACTGTGTTTTGACTTTCTTTGACCCAGGTAAAAAGCTTGTTCTTACATGCGATGCGTCAGCGTATGGGTCGGGTGCGTTTTGCAACATGTCAATCGTGCGGGCAAATTACAACCCATAGCTTATGCCTCCAGGTCACTTTCGCGGGCGGAGCGCGGGTACGGAATGGTCGAAGAGGAGGCGCTCGCGTGCGTGTACGGTGTCAAAAAGATGCACCAATACCTTTTCGGGGCTAAGTTCGCGTTAGAAACCGACCACAAGCCCCTCACGTCCCTCCTATCCGAGAGCAAGGCAATAAACGCCAAGGCCTCGGCGCAAATTCAACGGTGGGCACTCATGCTGGCATCCTACGACTACACAATAAGGCACAGACCAGGCACAGACAACTGTGCCGACGCGCTCAGCAGGCTACCCATGGCGACCACGGAAGGGTCTGACGAACAGGACTGTGAGATAGTCATGGCACTCAATGCCTTTGAGTCCACAGGTTCGCCACATGACGGCTCGCCAATTCAGAGCCTGGATGGCCAGCGACCCCACGTTATCCTGAGTAAAAAGATGTGTCCTAACCAGTGACTGGACAGAGGCTCGTGATGCCTGCCCCGAGGAATTAAAACCCTTTCAAAGGGGCATGCATGAGCTATCACTCCAAGCAGACTGCCTGATGTGGGGCAGCCGAGTAGTCATGCCTCTGCGAGGCAGAGAGGCATTTGTCCGGGAGCTCCACCGCGAGCACCCGGGATCGTTCTCATGAAGGCCATAGCCAGATCCCACGTCTGGTGGCCTGGTATTGACACAGACTTGGAGCTCTGCGTCCGAAGTGCACCATTTGTGCCCAACTCAGCAATACTCCCAGGGACGCTCACCTGAGCCCCTGGCCCTGGCCTACCAAACCGTGGTCGCGGGTGCATGTAGACTATGTGGGCCCATTCATGGGCAAAATGTTCCTCGTAGTTGTCGATGCATTTCAAAGTGGATCGAATGCACCATTTTAAACTCGAGCACAACCTCCACCACTGTGGAGAGTCTCGCAACCATGTTTGCATCGCACGGAATCCCTGACATATTGGTCAGTGACAATGGTCCATGCTTCACCAGCGCAGAATTTCAAGACTTTATAATTGACCACAGCATAAATCACGTCAAGACGGCACCGTTCAAGCTGGCCTCCAACGGCCAGGCAGAGAGAGCAGTGCAAATCATTAAACAAGGCATGCTTAAAATCTAAGGTCCCATGCTGCAGGGTCGCCTGTCGTGACTGCTGCTGGCATACAGATCTCGTCTGCATTCACTGACTGGGATCCCCCCCGCGCAACTGTTGATGAAAAGGACTTTAAAAACAAGGCTCTCATTAATCCTCCCAGATATGCACGAAATCGTTGAGGCAAAGCGCCGTAAGCTGACTGAGTACCATGACAGAAATTTGAGGGGGAGATGGAATGAGATAGGGGACAAAATGTTTGTACTAAACTATGGCAGGCATCCAAAATGGCTTGCAGGGACAGTAATGGGCAAGGAAGGAAACAAGCTACTGGTAGTACAAATAGACAATGGCAAAACCTGCCGGAGGTATGTAGACCAAGTCAAAAGCAGATTTACCAACAACACTGCGGAACCAGAGGCAGACTATAATGTGGAACTCGCACCACACCTGGTGGACAGACAGAGGGAACAACCTGAGGAAAGGGCAATCCCAACAGACAGCCCAGGTGAGTCAACAACAATCACACCAGTCGAAACAGACAGCCCAGGCGAGATACCAGCAACCACACCCAAAGAAAAACAGACACCAAGGCAAACAACTGAACACAACTCAGACGCTCCACGAGAGAGTGTAGACCACCTGAGAGACTGAACCTATAAAGACAATAAGACCTTGGGGGAGGGTGATGTCATGTATCTTACATTATTATATATAACTGTATCCTAACATGCTATACATGACTGTAATAAGATATGACCTGTAACCACCAGCATACCTTACCACCAGGGGTGCACTTGCAAGAGACAGGTATATAAGGACAGGTCTCAGGCAACTGCAGCATTCCAGAGCTGTGAAATAAAGGTGCAGGTCCAGAGTGACCTTGACCTCACTACACGCCTCGTGTGAATCTATACTGAGGGGACAGGACTTTACAAGGTCACTGTTACTTTAACCTCCCTGTGTGCAGTCTCATCTGTGTTAGGAACACAACCGGTAGAAGTTTGGAACTCTCTTCCACAAATGGTAATTGCTGCTAGATCAATTCTTTCTTTTAAATCTGAGATTGATAAATATCTGTTAACCAAAGGTATTAAGGGATATGAGGTAAAGGCAGCTATATGGAGTTCGGTTGCAGATCAGCCATGATTGTATTGAATGGCGGAACAGGCTCGAGGGGCTGAATGGCCTCCTCCTTTTCCCACGTTCCTACTCATGCTCACTGTCTCTGATCACAACAAAGAATGGCCAGTTGTAGGTGTTATTAGAAGACTCTCAATGGAAAGTTACCCCAGATAAGCCAATTTATTCAGTAGACGAGGGGAGAAAATGAAATATTATCATGGTTCTTGAGTTGTTTCAACTTGACTTATGTCATTAAAACACAAGTTGCAAATGGCTGTGAATGGGGTTAAAGTGATTGGGCGGAGGGGAAGAATTCCAATCCCTATTTTTTTAAATTTCAAAATATACTTTATTCATATAAAAATTTGCACAATATATTGGAAAGCAGTTCAGTACATTTGGATGTGGTCAGCAATTCCATACAATATATTTGGATGCTGATGGCAGTTCCGTTCAATACATTTGCTTGCTTTACATTTCGAGGTACATTTCAGTACAATCCAGGATACATTGTAATACAGTCATCAAATTACGTTACATGTGGCACTACACAGTACATGGAATGGGTGAGGATACAGTTACATTTCTTTGCAACATACGTTACGAAACAGAACTTGCATTATCCATGGCACTACATAGGTTTTTTCAGATCATGCTGCTCTATGTATACAAAAAGTTTTACAAGTGCAACCTGAGGGAAGTTTTATACTGATTCCAGCCCCTGGGTTTTCTGTGGTGGAAGGGCTTTAACCTGTGGCTCTTCCCCACCGTGCCTTTGCGGCGACTGCACCAATTTTTAGTGCGTCGCTCAGCACGTACTCCTGGATCTTGGATTGCGGCAGTCTGCAACACGCAGACGTGGACATCTCCTTGCTCTGGAAGACCAGCAAGTTTCGGCAAGACCAAAGTGCGTCTTTCACCTAATTGATGGTCCTCCAGCAGCAGATGATGTATATCTTGTTGTGTGTCCCTGGGAACAGCCCGTAGAGCACAGAGTTACGGAGCTGCTTGGGATGAACCTCGACAGCAACCACTGCATCTCCTTCCAGACCTGCCTTGCAAAGGGGCAATCCCAAAGGAGATGGATGACAATCTCGTCCGCACCACAGCCAACTCGGGGGCAGAGTGCCGTGTCTCTGAAACCCCGGCTGTGCATGAAGGATCTGACGGGTAGGGCCCTCCTCACCGCCAGCAAAGTTACATCTTGGTGCTTGTGTGAAAGCTCTGGCGATGAGACGTTCTGCCAGACGAGTTCGACAGTCTGCTCAGGGAACCACCCGACAGGGTCCACCCTCTCCTTCTTTCGTAGAGTGTCCAGGACCTTACGTGCTGACCACTGCTTTTGGCCTTGTGGTCAAAGGGTTTTTTTCTGAAAAACTTTTCCACGAAGGACAGGTGGACAGGCATGGTGCAACTGGTGGAGGCATTTCCGGGCAGCGTGGCCAGACCCATCCTTCACAACACTGGGGACAGGTAGAACCTCAGCACATAGTGACACTTGGTGTTTGCGTACCGGGGGTCTGTGCACGGCTTGATGCAGCTGCACACGAAGGTGGTTATCAGGATGAGGGCCACATTCGGAACATCCTTTCCTCCACTGTCCAGAGATTTGTACATCGTGTCTCTGCGGACACGGTCCATTTTGGACCTCCAGACAAAGTAGAAGACGGCTCGGGTGACTGCCGCGGCACAGGAGCGTGAGATTGGCCAGACCTGCGCCACGTACAACAACACCGAGAGTACCTCACTCCTGATGACCAGGTTCTTTCCAAAAATGGAGATGGAGCGCAGCTCACACCATCCCAGTTTTTGTTTCAGTTTGGCAATATGTTCTTCCCAGTTTTTGGCGCACGCCCCGTCCGCTCCAAACCATATTCCCAACACCTTCAGGTAATCTGGCTTAACGGTGAAGGGAATAAAGGATCGGTCAGCCCAGTTGCCAAAGAACAGGGCCTCGCTTTTGCTGCGATTGACCTTCGCTCTCGAGGCCAGTTCAAACTGATCGCAGATTGTGAGCAATCTGCGGACCGACTGCAGATCCAAGCAAAAGACGGTGACGTCGTCCATTTACAGTGAAGTCTTGACCTGAGCACCTCCGCTGCCTGGGATCATCACCCCTCTAATGCTCGCATCCTTCCTGATGGACTTGCCAAAGGGCTCGATACAGCACACAAATAAGACAGAGGAGAGGGGACAGCCTTGCCTGATTCCAGACCTGATCGGAAATATTGATAAATCTCTTGTACTTATGCACTCTTCTGAAGAAGAATGCGCTTGGTTATTGGCTCTGCTGATTTTGGGGCGGTAATGGCGACAGGGCGGTAAAGTTTGCGGCCGGGAACAATTTTCGCCTCAGTCAGCAAAATTGGGCAGCTGGGCCCTGAGTGTGGGATGGAGCGCTAAGGGAGGAGATACACACCTCTCTTAGGGTGCTAGGCCGGCTGAGCATCCGAATATCCCGAGCTAAACAGCCGGCCTCGAGAGAGGCCTGGGGAGAAAAATAAAACCGGAAAAAAAAACACCAAAAATATTCCCAATAAATAACTCACGCTACCACAACATAAATCGCAAATAGAATAAAATAACAAACAATCACACTTACCTGAGGTTGCCATTACTGACCTCATTGCAGCCGTTACAGCTCGGAGCACCCGCTTTCACAAGCGGTCCAAACAGGGGTCTCTGTGGAGCACTATGGACCAGCTGGGACCCAAAAACCGAGCCGGTGTCGCAACCAGGGGCGTTGCACACTGACTCGCCTCTTCCGGACAGTATTGCTCTGCGCTCCGCCAAAACCAGCTCCGAAAACCCCGGCGGAAGCTGGCCACCTGCCCGGAAGAGCTCACTGCTGCCATTGACGCCCCTCTGGGGCGAAAACAGAGGCGGCAACGAGCTGAAAATCCAGCCCGTTATGTTTTAAGGTTGCAGGTTAATGGTTAACCTGTGGTAGACGGCTTGACCTTAGGTCAGTAAATAGTAAAAGGATTTGCATCAAACGAGGAATCCACTGCTCATCGGATAATCTGCTGAGAGCTGGCTGAGATTCAAGCCTGATATTTCTTGTTTTGTACATCTTACGGTGTTGTAGTGTCTGCACTCTGTGATGTCTGATAAGCAACACTGAGGGTCATTCAAATTGGTATCCATGGGGGCATTAAGTCGAAGCATAATTTAATTGCCACCCATTCAGGGCATGATGTTGAGGGAATGCGGCTAACAAAATTATTAGTTTAATAATACTTGAAATGAGAAATGCTTGACAGAGTGAGAGGTGATAGTAATATATTTAGCACAGACAAACATTCTTGGCCCTTTGATTGAAGGCGTAGGCATTCTTGACTCAAGATCTATTGAGAGGCAAGCATGCAAGACCAAACTCACATCCAGGGCTTTGTGTAGATGGGGATTGTTTTCATATTTTTTAGTTAACCTTTTGTGAAGTAAAAATAGGCTTAACATGCAAATGGATGAGGTTGTTTGGGGGCTTTGAGAATCAGCCAAATCACAAGCATCTCTGGTATCTATCTAATGGTGCCAATTCTTTTGTGCAATAGCGTGTACCAGTATTTTTTGGCTCTCGCTTTTGTTTACTAGAGCTGAGAGAAAAAAAGGCGACGTTCGTTAACTTTTTAACCAGTCTGCCGGATCTCAGCCCACTCCTTGTTGTATTAACCTATGCTCTTTTACAATGAATTGGTTGTTTTTTTCCTTCTCCTCTCCTGAAGGAACTGTCCTGTGCTGGGGTGCAGATTAGCAGGCACTAGCCCCTCCACCACCATTACCACCCCCACCCTACCCACTCACATCGTTATCTCACAAAAGGTTTTCCTATGTTAGCTTAAACAGTAGCAACAGGCTATTTGACAATGGGGGCATCACAGCCAAGCCCATCTCTGTTTTTCCCAACAGTGATCAGGAGTGGAAACTTTGGCTGGTTATTAATCTCCTCCCCTTCCAATGACACTATTGGTGCAGCCCTACCGTCATCTTGGCTGGTAACTCAACAAAGAGAGGAGATCAAATCTAGGATTGGTCTTGCCTTTAGTATTGTTGAGCTCCAGGCCTGTATTAGAAAGAAAAAAAGGCTTGCATTTATAGAGCACCTTACCTGAACATCGGACATCTCAAAGCGCTTTACAGCCAATGAAGTACTTTTGGTGTGTAGTCACTGTTGTAATGTGGGAAACGTAGCAACCAACTTGCACACAGCAAGCTCCCACAAACAGCAATGTGATAATGACCAGATAATCTGTTTTTGTTATGTTGATTGAGGGATAAATATTGGCCAGGACACCGGGGATAACTCCCCTGCTCTTCTTCAAAATAGTTCCATGGGATCTTTACGTCCACCTGAGTGGGCAGACGGGGCCTCAGTTTAACGTCTCATCTGAAAGACGGCACCTCCGACAGTGCAGCACTCCCTCAGTACTGCACTGGAGTATTCTTCAGTTACTGTGCCTATATTGCTCCATTCCTGGTGTATTTGGTTCATTTTCAGGTCTCTATAGATGCTACTCGACATTGGAGTGTTTTTTTGGACTCCTGTCATCCTTATTTGTTTTTCCCCTTGAAGTCCCCTGCCCCCAAATCCTCCTCCCCTACACATACACACAACAAAGAGGCATAGTTCACGCCATTCCTCCAGCGTTTTCGTCGATCTTCCACCGAAGTTACAGTGGGAGATCAGACAACCCTCGCGAAAATTCCATGTCAATATCTCCATACTGAGCATGCCAACTTTATATATTGATGGATTACACAGCATCTCACAAAGGCACTCTCTTGTAATGACTGCTCCTCAGTTTTTTGACTCTGCCATTATGTGTGATCAGACAGAGATTCAAAAGATGAAGTGGATTGCGGTTGTCGCCGTGCGTGAGTTCTTGATGTAAAATTGCAGTGCAGTACTGAGAGAGTGCTGCATTGTTGCTGTGTTTCTGATGAGATGTTAAACTGGAGCTCTGATGGACATAAAAGATCCCATGGAAATTTTTTGAAGAAGAGCATGAATTTCCTGGACAACATTTCTTGCTCAACCAATACCACCAAAAACAGATTAACTGGTCATTCATTGCATTGCTGCTTTTGTGACCTTACTGTGTGCAAATTCATTTGCCTATACGACACCATTGACTATGCTTAAAATGTAATTCATTGGCTGTGAAACATTTTGGGACATCTTTAGGATGTGAATGGCGCTATGTAAATGCTAGTTATTTCTTATGTTACTAAATCCAGTTTCCTCATCCTAAAGCTGAGTCTTGAATCCACAATACAATGGGTCTACTGAGATAAGAGAGCTTAATTTAATGGTGTGACCATCTGGTGATGGCTCATGATGCTACTCTCTAGGAATTCAAACTCAATCCCTATGATGAGAAGAGGCCAATTGCTCATCCATCAAGTATCCAAACTCCCTCAACCTCGCATCCAAGTGCAACTCATTAGTAGGATACTTCCACTAATTTTGGTACATAGTAAAGGAACAGTTGAGCAGGTTGGGCCTATACTCGTTGGAGTTTGGAAGAATGAGAGGTGATCTTATGAAATGTATAAGATTCTGAGGGGGCTTGACACGATAGATGCAGAGATGATGTTTCCCCTCGTGGAGGAATTTAGAACTGGGCGGCATAGTTTCAGAATAAGGGGTCACCCATTTAAAACAGAGATGTGGAGGAATTTCTTCTCTCAGAGGGTCATAAATCTTTGGAATTCTCTACCCCAGAGTGCTGTTAAGGCTGGGTCATTGAATATAGTTAAGGTAAAGATAGACAGATTTTTGAATGATAAGGGAA